>NW_022145609.1:10752773-11356327 GCF_000002235.5 Strongylocentrotus purpuratus
TTACATCTAAACAATATTTTTCCCGTTTTTCAGGGGGAAGGGGCTCATCGACTCCTTGGTAAAGTTTTCAGACAGCCACATACATTCCATGCAGTCTGGGAAAACGACTCCTTACAACAAAGGCTTACACATCAACTTCTCTGAAATAAAAGTATCTAATCAAGTTTATGATAGCAGCATTCAAAATTCTGCCCTAGTTATTCATCTTATTAACCTTTACTCATCTTATCTAATTGAAATTTATTGTAATTTCATTGAGTTATCAATATTTATTGATTTTTTCTAGGGGGAGGAATGAAGGACAGTAGTGTCATTATTTCCATTATTTGAAGAAAAAAAAATAGCACCATTAAGAAATAGACTTCAATTCACCACACACAAATAAGAATTCATTAGATTTGTTTTGAAGTGACAGTACTGTAGCTTACACTCACAAAATGCCCTCAATCAATGCTTTTTATTTAGTCACAATTATGAAGAGGATATAGAATACACATATATGCACAAGAATATATAGATCAGATAAATTACAGGCAAATACAAAATAATAATAATAATAGCTCGTTCTTATATAGCGCTTTTCAGGACCGGAGGCCCTCACAAAGCACTTTACAGATAAGTATATTATTACCCCGGTCATTGGATTTAGGCTTACCCGCACACAATGAAACATTCAAACTGAATGACATCCATCAATCTTTTAAAAATAATAAATAGAAAATACAAATTTACTGTATACATCTGCAAAATGAAATTGTCCTATTCATTACATGAAATACATGTTACATTTTTTTTTTACACACAATTCATTCATAGATCTCTCAAGAAAGAATTTATAATTATTTTGTTCTAAATAGCATGTGATTACAGCTAGAAACATGCTGGCTCAAATATTCTTCTTTCTAAGTTCAAACTACAATGTTTTTCTATGATGGACAGAAAGATCATTCAGGCAAACATTTTTATTTATATGGTTTATTTCTCCACTTCTTGAAAGATAAAATTTCCCATCATCTCCTTAAAAGGAGAGAAACATACTAGTATGTATTAGCCCCTAGTCAATTTCTCTGAGCGTATTCCTTCTTGAAAAAATGTAGGTTCACGTTCACAATGGCAATTGTAATCACGAATGTAAATTTGTGATCACGATCGTGTCAAACACAAGTGACCCTAGTTGTTCAAGAAGAAAATAATTTGGAGAAATTCACTATTTTGAAAGCAAAATGGATTTTTCTTTTAAAAAAGAATTCAAGAATAGATAGTCCTATATGAAAGAATACAAATATCTTTTATTCAGGAATGAACTGGTGTTAAATTCTAGCATAGCGAAATTTGCACCAGATGAGAGAAATTTGACCAGGGCTCTGAAGGTCACGGTCAGAGCATGGTTTACGAGCCGAAATGTATCCTTTGTCACGAGAAGAACAAAGGGCGCATTCCTGAAAGGTGAATCATTGATAAACATTGAATTTCACTTGAGATATTCACAAATTACCTGCTGGAAACATTCCAAAACTTCTACATAACACTAATCAGTTCAATTTCATTTTGTAAAGAAGTAAAGATGCATATGTATCTTTAGAAGTGGGCGAGTCCAAGCTAACTTGTCCGAAACGTCACTGACCACGTCTAAGAGTTCAGTACACAGTCAAACCTGTCTTAGTGGACTCTGCTCTATAAAGGCTATCCAGCCTTCTCATGACAAAAGTGTGTTGTAGACCCTGTCTACAAAAAGGCCACCTGTCCAGTGTCCACATTCTCTGTTTCCCTTGGGTGGCTTTTTTAGACAGGTTTGACTGTATCGTATAACTCTATTAAGCCGATGAACCCTAACAAGAGTTTGAATCAGACAAAACATGTAATAAAATGATGTCTTAATGTCAATCTATTGTCACAATTCTACAATACCCATCAATATAATACTGGGTAACACATTGGACGTACCATGGACATGCCTAGGGGGTGTTTCACAAAGATTCTAAGTTGAACTAAACTCTAAGTTGGACTTAAATATTATGGAGAGCCATTTGTAGCCTTATAATGAAATATTTCAAAAGCAAAAATTGAAGTATTTTAGACTTTTCATAAATTCCTCATCAAGAACAAGAAATCTCTCATGATAATAGAAAATATGAATGATTAAAATCAACATTTTATGCCTTTTAAAATAACTTTTACAAAATATTTTCAAGGATGCTTATGGCTTTCCATAATTGTTAGTCCAACTTAGAGAGAAGTTCAACTTAGGATCATTGTGAAACACCCCCCTGGTCACTCAACTTTGATGTCAGTCAATCTGGAGGGAGTCGCCATCCTTTGTGATGGCACCTGGATGCCCACACACAAGGGCACTCATTCCTGGACGGAGCTTCTCAGCTCGGGAGAGGACAATGCGGAAGTTGCCTTCTGGGTTGAGGTCAAGGTCATCTTTTAGCTTCCTGAGGGTGACTTTGCTGGGATGGGTGCCTCGATCTCTGGAGTAAGAAAAACATATGACATTAACATTCATTGGAAATGTCACAATAACAGCAAATCCTTTTCATCTTTTATATTCTATCTAAAATCAAAGTCAATCGATGGTAATCCAGGTGGTAACAATTCGTTAGAAGTTTAAAAAAATGTGATTTCCAGCTAACATGGCATCAAATAGATAAAAATCATTTTCTTCTCTCCTCATTCCACCTTCAAAACATACATTAAAGACACTCAGAATTATGGTTATCTTGCTATTTACAAATTAAGTTCGGACAAAAAGTAAGTTTCTGTAATTCTTTCCTGTACAACATGCATGTATCCAATTATTTCATCCACAAATCAAATCTCTCTTTATATTAGGACCACTGACTAAAGGTAATGATATCAGAAAGGTCAAAGGTCATATCACTAGGTTTCTCATTTTTTGATAAATGTAAATTATTGTAAACGTGGTAATATTCGCGGTACTTTAATTTCCACTGATTTCGTGCTACAGTCGGTGTCCGTGAATAATAAAACCTGCGAATATATATGCATGACTTCTTATGCATGTTTTTAACGGGCTGAATTGCGTGCAACACGAATTTAAGAACCCGCCAATATGTTTTGGGATAGCTCAGCCCGAAAAATGAATCACGCGAACATAACAGCGTTCACAGTAATAGATATAAATACTGATATCTGCTCAAATAGACTAAGATACTACCACAAACTTGCTCTTCATTAGTTTAATTCTTTGCTCAGTATAGGCATCAAATTGGCAACTTACGTTTCGCATTCCACATATTTGATCAGAGCAATTGCTCTCCTGTCCAATATCCTCCGGAACTGCTCAATGTAGGCCTCACGGATTCCGCATTGAGGGTACAATAGGAATATCTGGAAAAAACACACACACAATCATGTATACTATGAGGTAAATTTTGCAATTGAGCCTCGATCAGATACAAGGTGGTAAACCACTGTTTTTTTTAAGAGAAGGCTGAGTTCTGGGAAGAGGTGATAAGTACTTTGTGAGCAATATCGTTGTTATTATGCAAGTGTGGAAGAACATCAGATAAAAAATGTTCCCTGAAGAGCATGGCAGTTCAAATGCCTTAATTGTCTAAATATGGCATGTAACAGCATACAAATCAAGATGGATTTTTATGCCACATGTTTGTGCAGTCCCATATACATCTTTCTGTGTACAGTGCTTGTAATTTTACCAAGACTGGGCTAAATTTCTTATCATTTTGATGATTCCAGAACTTTGCAGTACACACCGATAATACTTATATGCTAGATGATCAACCTTTTCTGATCAATTCCTCACCGTTCTTTCACAATGCAATCGCATGACCAGAACTCAACTTTATCTTACGACGGCGTAAAACACACTACGCTTCATATTTTAGTATCTTATAACACAGAGAATAGAGAATACGCATAGGATCATTTGTGTGTGCAGTTGCCATACATTTACACGTATACACATACAAACGAATGAACAAAAACAAAAATCAAAATTGTATTGTGGAAAAGATGAGTACTACAGAGTGATTTAATAATATGAGCTGATTTTAAGAAGGATGACTTCCCCTTTTTAAACAATTTTGTTGCAGAAAAGTAAGACTTCTCTGTGCCATTTTTTGTGTAGTACATCCATTTTTTACCTAGGTACCGAGGATTATGAGATCAACTAATACTGCCTTCCCAACTTCCCAAGAGAAAAAGTCTCTAACAGTGTACAGTTAAGAAATTAATTATTCAAACCTCTTGTAAATTTGAAAATCAAATCGAAAAATGAAAGGGGGGCTGGTTGAATTAGGGCCTTAAACATAAATCTAGACAAATAAATGTTCACACACTTTAAAAATTACAACACTTTGAAAGGATATGAATAATTTAGTTGTTAACTGTATTCAATGTTTCATCCATCAGTCACCATCTGCAAAAAAATGTTATTTACTTTATTACTCCATTTTTAAAAGGTCTGATAGAAAACAATTTATATTGGTACCAGGCTTGCTTACCTCTTTCAAGAAGTTTGTTATCAGAGTTTCAGATTCAAGTCCCAAAAACCTCAATCTGTCAATTAAAAATGGGATAAAAAAAAACAAAAAAACAGCAGCTCTTTAAAATAGTTATTAACAAAAATACAAGAAAACCAGAAATTTCCAAGTCATGTAACTTCTGCATATTTTGTTCAGTTTGTGAAAAAGGCCATTATTAACAATTCACAACAATTTCTCATTTTACAAAGAGAAAAGACTGTGAATGCAGACCAACCATTCCTTAAACAGTATCATCAAATACTGTAATAATTTATAAATTGCATAATTTTGGCTGCAAGGTAAATTTTACACTGGAATGATAATTTTTTTTTTTTGGTTTTAATCCCAGTACTTGGTACTCAAAATCAAAGCAAGTGTCATCATCAAATAAAAGAATTAATACCGGTAATTATAATAACATTACAAAAATATCTCCATATTTGTTGCAAGAAATAATGAACATTGATTTTTAAAGAGATCTGGTAACTTTGTCTCAGATACTGAAACAAAATCCTGGATTTAGCTCATGCTGCAATGATAATTATAAACCTTTAGGTCAGTCAGGAACCCCAAGACTTTAATAAGCCGATCGCTTGTCTGATTATTAAGATATTTTATGATTGGAAATCGAAACCAAATTTTGCGTTTGCCAAACGGTTTTCATAACACTACAGTCTATTGGGGTACTGAGTATGGTAAAACCGGTCACTCAAAGATTTTTACTTTTTTGAGGTACTTCTTCATCATTTTGAAGCGCGATTTCTTTTTTTAGGGCTTCAATATTACACCATATCACAGACATTGATAACACGTAGGGCCTTGCATCTCAGATTTAACATTGTTAAACGATGCCTTTAAGGCTGAAAGAAACAAACGCTTACACTGGCAATGTCTCTTGACTGTCCAACCACAGTGATTGCAGCTCCCAAGTCAGGGCTTCATGTCTCCTAAGATAAGAAGGGGGAATGGCATACCAACAATTACGCAAAGAAGTTAAACCATTTTGTATGTCTATGTTATCACAGATGAATGTGAATTTTTTACCTCATTGCCAATTAAGAAAGCAATTCCTCTTGTAGATACATGTAGGCAGAGAGATCCTGTGGCTTTAAGTCTTATCTAAAGGACTTGCCAATTCAGGATTTATGGCTTTCATAAAAAGGCATTACAAAATGGCACTAGTCAAATGACTGTTTCTAACCTGTTTCTAACCTAGAAAGACCCACAATAACACTCTGTCATCATGCCTCTTACTCCCCAGCACCCCCCTCTAACTTCAATGTGAAAATAGATGTTACAACTTACAGTACCTGGGTATACTTCTTCCAAATTAATGCATGAGATTCATGTTTGGAATCTGTATTATCTGATACAGGCACTGTATGGTGGATCAAGCTCACACAGGACGACTGTACGGCACTTTCTCCTGCTGCGTCAAATTTCTTTGACAAACTGAATCCCCAACTTCAAACCTCAGAGCAAACACTATACACAACCATAATAATGAACTTACACATAACCTAAAAACCCAACTGCAGCCCTAATCCTTACCCTATACATGTGCCTTTGACAAAAAAAAACTTGGAGGTGTTGTGGTGTAGTTGATAAGTCAACGGACTGTCGATCACAAGGCACAGGTTAAATTCCTAGCCCGGCCCTAACATCCTTTGGCAAGACATTAATCTACATTTGCCACTCTCCACCAAGGTGTAAATGGGTACCTGATATGCTTGAGCGCTATTTACTTTGGCAGCTCGGCTTTAGCAAGGGTACTTATATCTAAGCGCTATGAGCGTCACTGCGTGTGGGATATTTGCAAAGATACTATTATATCCTTGCATATGTCAGAGCACCCACATGACAGTACAATGATATGGGCCCTTAACACTCAACATCTTAACATGTTAAATTCAAACTTGAAAAATTCAAAACTGAAGATCAATATATACACATATAACTTCTTAAACAAAAATAGAGAAAAATAAAAAGGAACTGGTAAAAGTCTTACCAATAATCATGTTCATTATATGGTAGTGTTTGCTTGACTTCTAGGGCGCTCATGTCCACGAGGGTCGTTGGATAACGGCTCGCCATGATGTCACGTCCATAATCTGAGAGGTTAATCTTATCCTGTGTATATTAATTGAGAAAGAAAATATGTCATCCTTTAAAGGCCCACTGCACTACTTGTAGCTACTTGCCCCCTCTATATAGAAAACAATGCCTAATCGGTGACCATTGGTCCCCCATGATCCTCTTTTTCTTATATTATTTGAGAGCTGAGAGATGAGATAACCACCTGTCCAGTGACCTTGCGGGGTGCTCTAATCCCTCCTGTAAACTAGTACTGATAAGCTTTAACTTTAATCAATATGCTGTACGAAATCATCAATCTTACTGTGTAGCACCGAATCAATAATAGTGCGTAGGTCACTAAAAGTACCCCATTGCTTCCATCAATGTTTGAATTTTTGCAAATGTTGAACAAAATAATGCTTGTTGGGAATCAACCCCATAGCCTAGAACGGCAACCTTCATGGTTATCATCAGAATCATCTTAATCAATATAATTACTGCCATCAGTATCCTAACATACTTAAAGACAACAGTTTTTTTTCCTATTCCCGCTTACATAAAACTGAAAATAAATAAAAATAAAAAATCAAAGAAATGAGTTAAAATGTAATTATCCTTCATTTTCCCCTTATAATAGCATGATAAATAACATTCTCTGTAATTTTATTTAGTCTTGGGACAACTTTGATAGGCCTGTTGGCTTTTGTTATTCCTACCACACGAGTAGTACATGTTTCTTTTGAATCTTTATTTTATATATATCTATATACCAATTTTAATTGTATTTCTTTGTGTTTTAGCCAGCTGTGGGAATCCACTTGAATTGAATTGAATCAGGTTGATGTTGGTAGTTACCTTGATGAATCCTTGTAGTAGTAGATCTCTCTGGTATTCAGATTGCTTCTCGTCCTTGAGATACACCGAACATTTCCTCTCGTCTGGCGTCAGAAACATGCTCAATGTGCTCAGCATCTGTCCATGGTCAAATTGAGATTTCAAATTTGATAATTAAAGGCATTGTTAAACAATGTTAAATCTGAGATGCATGGCCCTACGTGTTATCAGTGTCTATAATGGTGTAATATTGAAGCCCTAACAAAATTGTGCTTCAAATTGATCATGAAGTGCCTCAAAAAAGTAAAAAATCTTCGAGTGACCTGTCTTACCATGACGGTACTCATTATCCCCAATGGACTGTAGTGTAATAAAAACCGAAAACGCAAAATTTGATTTTGATTTCCGATCATAAATATCTTGATAATCAGACAGGCGATCGACTTGTGCAAGTAATGGGATTCCTGACTGACCTAAAGATTTATAACTATGATTGCTGGATTTTGTTTCAGAATCTAAGGCAATGTTACCGAGTCACTTTAAACTGTTTGTATACTAATTCACTTGTTTGTGTTTTTTCTATTTTTTGTTTGTTTTTTGTCTCGTTTCTTTTTGGTTTGTTCTAGTATCACTATGAGAAACAAATATGTAATGAAAAATCAAATGAACTGGTCTCAATTATCACATATTTATTGGTCCACAATTATGTCCCATACATTAGCAAACATTTTGGAGTTGTGAGCATGTCTTGACATAAAAAGATAATTTAACATTATTTTTTTTGTCAGCTCTCCTGATTCATTCTGACTTGTTAATATTCATCAGCCCGCCATTACGAGAATAGCTTTGAATATTGAGCTTCCTGGGTGAAGTTTCAATTGATGTAAAGACATTTTTGGCTTGCACCCAGTAAATAAAGATTGCACTAATCTTGTAATTGAAAACAGGTCCTATGATTGTATGTTTAAGGAAATGAAATAAATAACATGAACATTTTTGGATAAGGTTTGTAATGAGATTATTAAATCTCAATAGTTTTCATTTCAACAATGAATTAAAGCCTGTCTGCACTAGTTTGGCCAAGAGGGATTAGACCTCCCTGCAAGGTCACTGACAGGTGGTTACAGTATCTCATCAAATCAGCTCTCAATTAACATAAGAAAAGGGGATCATGGGGGACCAACAGGCACCGATTAGGCATTGTTTCCTATATAGAGGGCGCAAGTAGCTATAAGTAGTACAGTGGGGCTTTAACTGATGATACATACAGTATTGGGTTGAGATTCATCAACTTACCATGTTGACCTCTTCCTTGCTGTTTCCTAAAACGACTGAACATCCACAGGTCTGTAGATGTGATGCTATGGCCCTGAAAATACAAATCATAAACAATAATTACCTGGCAGGAATTAGTTCCTTGAAATGCTAGAGCGCTGTATGGCAGCCGTGCTAAAGCCAGGGTAATAATTGGGAGCGCCAGGAATGTCACGTATGACATACATGAGCGTATACAAGAACCCACTATTTATTATTATTATTAAGGAAATGGTCATAAATTGTTTACAAGCCCTGTGTTCAACTATGATCCTGAACAAAAAAAAATCACAAACAAAATCATTACACAAAATAATCATCATCAGGAAGAGAACAAAAAAATAGCATAGTTGCAATTTCCTTAAACCCTGATATCACCATCAGTAGATGGCAATTTCATTTACAGTGATTAAGGTATTTTTCTATAGATGCTCGAGTGAAACCAACATTGGCTAAGTGCTTATATTTCAACAGCATGTGAAGTCATTACATCTCACTTTTGATTTGTTCTTATTGGAGACTGAATACTGGCGTTGGATTCTAACAAGATTTTCATTCCTACAAGGTCTAGTAAACAATTAAAAACACATACTAAAAAGGTATTTTGTCCCATTTGCAGGTCAAAAAAATGAAAAATTAAATTCCAATGGCATTTGAAAGACGATACTTATTTAGAACTTCTCTCAAAACGAAAGGGTTTGAAAATGGCTTTTTGTTGGAAAATAACAACCATTAGTTGTCAAATGGACATAAGAGATTGCAATCACCTAAGTAATAGTCTGATTTTCAGACCCCTTGGACCAAATGGTTGTATGTTTTGAGCTGCACAAAGATTCAATCAGTTTAATTTTGGCCATTACAAGTAGTGGGTTATTGATGTAGACAAATGCTCATGTACCTGTTACAGCTCATTTTATATATGTTATTACCAAAGAAGAAAAAAAAGCCAGTCATGCACGCAATAGTGTCTGAAAGGGAAGTCAAGAAAGTAAACAGGTTTCCTTGCATCATTTGAATGCATAGGACACTACTAACGTATAAATTTCACAGATAGGACATACATTCATAATTCCTGCACTGACTGTTCTACAGAATTTGATGTTGGCTGCAAAAGGGACATAGTATCTTTAACTTCAAATCTGATTTGATAGCACCAACTTTTAGCCACCACTAGGTACAAATCAAAAACTTTTCTTATATGGACTTACTTTCTTGTGAACTGTACATCAAGTTGCTTCCCCTGACCGGCTGCAAAAATGGTATCATTTAGCTGAAGGAAAGAATTGACAAAAATACTTAATCAATATTTTGTTTCTTTAAGGAGTATTTCATGCAATTGATGGTGAGTTTAGTAATGGAAGTACACAATAACTGACAACAAATGTGACATATACATGTAATTAATTACATGAGGTAGAAAAATCTAACCAAAAGTTTAAAGCTAGGATGTATGTTCATAATTGTTGTGATGAAAAGCTATGCCAAAAAATTGTTGCATTCTATTGTTAAAAATCCAAACCATTCCATTGTCTTTTGAAGAAAAGAAAAACAACAGGAAGACGCTATCAAATTTGGGATGTCGCCAAATTATTCTAGCGGCAATTGGTTGTCTGCCAAAGACGCTGATAATATTCATTCAAAGATATATGTCCATTAGACTGTTTGTAATTCTGTGAGAATTTGTATACATTTATATGTATTTTTTCCATCAAAGTACAGTGTACTTCCTGGAGATGGCTCTGTACTAAACATACTACTGTACTCTTGAATTGAGGAAAAACAAGTGTTTCTTACATATTTTCTTTCTTCAATCGCTTTTATTTCTTTCATACAAAGCTCCTTTTAGCTCATTTCTCTGTTTATTTCTGGCTTCCTCCCGCCCCCCCTCTCTCTCTCTCTCTTTCCCCTCCCCCCCCCCCTCTCTCTCTCTCTCCCCCTCTCTCTCTCTCTCTCTCTCCTCTCCCCCCTCTCACTCTCTCTCTCTTTAATGTTGCATGAATGCCATGTATGTAGGAGAGTAACCCCCTATGTGTTTTGAATAAATAAATCCTCTCTTTGTAACAGGGCATAGGGAGTATTGAGGTATAAAGGTAAGCAAGACCCCTGGGTAATGTTCGTTTTCCCCTCCAAGGCACCTGTGATGCTAAATACATGCTCAGTCAGTGGTGGGCAATGGTCTCGTAACCAGGAGGCCCCGGGTTCGATACCATGTCGATGCGCTCATGCCCTTTGGCAAGGCATTAATCCTCATTACCAAGTCCCTCATGCTTCTTAGCAGTCAGGTAAAACAAACAAACGAACACCAACCAAAGTCTTCCAAGATTGCATCCTTTTGTCCCATGTGATGACTTACATTGACCTGCGTAGGCATGGGGGCCATGAAGAGAAGACCCAAGGCACAATAAAGACTAGGAATCTCTGCATCTAGGATCTGGATAGGATCAACCTGCCAAACCAGAACAAGACAATGTTATCACAATGTTAAAGAGAAGGCTGAGTTCTGGGGACAGGAGCATGGAGGAAGAGAGAGAGTGAGAGAGGAGAGGGGGGGGGGGGGGGAGAGAATGAGATAGAGAGAGAGAGAGAAATAGGGGCAGATGAAAAATAATTTTTTAGCATTATGCGACATGTTTGTGTAGACCCACATACATCATTCTATGTACAGTGCTTGTTACTTTACCAAGACTGGGCCCACTTTCTTATCATTTTGATGACTCCAGAACCTTGCAGTACAAACCAATACTTATATGCTACATGATCAACCTTCGCTATTCCATTCCACACTGTTTCTTCCACAAGTCAATCGTATGACCAGCAGCCTTTTCACACACAGCTAAAATTCATCGTATCTAGAGATGATTAGAATCACTCAACAGTTTTAAACATGTTTATAGACAAAATTTCCCAGTGTGAACATCGTTTATACGATGTTGGGATAGATACGAAGTCGCGATCCATACGCCCCTAAAAGCAGGCTGCAGATACGAAGTTCGTATCTAGAGAGCTTGACATTTTGTGTGTGAAAGGAAATTCGTGTTTAAACGTGTTTAAACTGGATGGAGCGTGCGCTTTGATTGACATGACATGACCTTCAATGCGCAATGGCACTACTGCGCATTTTACGAGCAGTAGTTAATCACGAAACTATTAACGTTCGCAACGAAATTTCTGTGGGTGAAAGGCTCGTGATTAGTTTAAACACGTTCGAAACACGTTTATACTAGTCATGTTTATAGAATTTTAGCTGTGTGTGAAAAGGCTGCAGAACTCAACTTTATCTTTAACTATAGACTTGAACTGGTTTAGTGATTAAAACGTAAATCCACCACAACTGGATACATGCTCATAAAACTGATGAAACCATTATCCATATATGCAGCAACTCAGCATTCTCTGATGTAGTTTCAAACATTCTTTGTGAATGGGCCAACAAAGTTTATTAAAAAAGGCACCTTCGTCACTTTGGGAGCGATTAGACTAAAACACAAAAAAGGTACCTCTCCATTGCACGATGGATGGAGAACAGCTACTTTGAAGACTTCTCCTCGAGTCATAATATTCAACTGGAAGTTGTGGATGTTCAAGGTCATTTGGGACATGTGCAAACTCTGAACTGGGGGATGTTTCACAAAGATCCCAAGTTGAAATTATATCCAAGTTGGACTTAAAAAATTATGGAAAGCCGTTTACCTTTGACAATATTTTGTAAAAGTTATTTTAAATTTTAAAAGGCAAAAAATGTTGATTCAAATCATTCATATTTTCTATTATCAAGGAGATTTCATGTTCTTGATGTGGAATTTATAAAAAGTCTAAAATACTTCACTTTTCGCTTTTGGAAATGTTTAATGTTAAAGAGAAGGTTGAGTTCTGGAAAGAGGTGAAAAATAATTTGTGAGCGTTATCATTCTTATTATGCAAGTGTGGAAGAACATCAGATAAGACATGTTCCCTGAAAAGCATGGCTCTTCAAATGCCTTTATATTCTAAATATGTCATGTAACATCGTAAAAGTCCGGGGTAGGATTTTTACGCCACATGTTCGTGTAGTCCCATATACATCTTTTTGTGTACAGTGTTTGTAACATTACCAGGATTTTGCCAAATTTCTTATCATTTTGATGATTCCAGAACCTTGCAATACACACAAATTCTTATATGCTAGATGATCAACCATTTCTGGTCGATTCCACACCGTTTCTTTCACAATGCAATCGAATGACCAGAGCTCAACTTCATCTTTAAGGCTACAAATAGCTCTCCATTTTCACTTAGAATTAAGTTTGACTTAGGATCTTTGCGAAACACCCTCCCCCTTGTCTACTAAAACACAGGAATAAATGTTTACCTCAAACTTCTGCTTGTCCTGAAGCACCCTTAGTTTGCTGATCATGGCCGTCAGACGAGCAGCGCAGAAGTCTTCTAGGGGAAGGTACCAGGACTTGAGACCGTAGGGGACGATGAGGGACAGGGCAAAGACAGTCTTCTCTTGACGGTCACACCCGCTGAAGAGGAATGTTGAGATTACCAGTCCCTTGTCTCGGAGTAGGAGTGTCTTTGTTTCTATGGCAGACTGAGAGAAAATAATACCGTCAATTAATTGAATGAATTACCGGTAGTAGGGACTTTTAGATTTGCACGTCAACATAGTGGATGAATGTAAGGCACTGGCAGTGCCTTAAAAGGACGTCACACATAACAGTCCACTATATCGACATGCACATCTAAAAGTCCTTAATGTCTGTGATTTTACTAAAATTGATATTTTTTCACCCTCTATTCCATACATGTATGAAATGTGAATATTCTTAAGGGGAAATGTGTACTGTTGTCAATTCACATTAGACTTAGGTTTCTGATCACAAAGTTAACATACAATCATTAATTATCTTAATTATCCTGATTTGTAATCTAGACTGGGAGGACCTTCCCTTCATGGAGTTCTCAAGATATTGATTATAATTTAAAGTCTGCTTAAGATCACCAGAACAATATCTTCATTAATAGTTTCAAACATTAATTTTCAGTACCCTTTCTTAAATAATATCTTAAACAGTTTAACAGATATACTTTTGTGTTCATAGGAGCCCCTTTTAGACATTTCGCTGCAGTGATTTGTCACAGCCCTGTTTACAAATAATTTTTCCAAATCTCTTACAGAGCTTTTCTGAGCTGGACTGCTCTGCTCTCATCCATTTTTTCCTTTGGTTACAAGGCATACTGTCCCGACAAGAAACAGCTACAGAAACAACTTTCAAAATTAAGAATTAAAGCCTCGGTCACAAATGCCATTACGAACTGCTACGAACGCCGTATGAACGATTTTCAGACAATGGAAAAACAGGGAGATTCGTACAAACGCATCCTTCATACAAACCTTTGTGACCGTAGCTTAAGATGAAATTAAGATGGCACTAACCTGAGGCTGGTCACTGGATGTGAGCGTGTGTGTGGTGAGATAGTGGATCATCTCGTGGCTCATCTCTGGCTTACCCTCTGTCTGCCAGATATGCTGAAGATGCGGTCCAAGGATGTTGTTCCAGGCACACAGGATGATTGCATGGGCGGGGCACTCCTTGGTCCCCTCCATCACCATGCTCTTGGTCTCATCCCGGACCTTCTCGAAGTCTAGGAAGTTGGAGCGTTGGTTTTCATTGAAGTAGTCCCCCATTTTGATAATTAATCTTGATTTGGAATGATGATGCTCAATGTTAGCAGGCTAGTTTCACTGGCAAGAAATTTTCAAATGTGCTCGAGTTGCTATGACATCATACTCCTATCAAAGTGGCACAAGAAGTTCATAGATTACAGTGAAAGCACCTGGGTTCAGCAAAAAATTGTTCTGTTACGCTTTTCGTGCTAAAAAACCGGGTGGTAATCGTATAAATGTACATTTCAGGTGAATATATACGAACTATACTGTATTAACTATTATAATGAAGTCTTTGATCACTAAAACACAAAACAATATAATGTAGATCCACAAATAATTCCACACTATGTCAAAGGGCTTCCTAGAACATCATAAGCAAAGTGCTGTCTTTCTGTCAATGACTGGGAATCGTGACTCAGGAGTCTCCAAAGCACAATCTGATGAGCGCACTCTATTGCCAGGCTGACCATGAGCAGAGTCATGAGCGACAAGACGGCACCCAGCGGGAGGCGGGGCGTGGAGTGGATGACGGACATCAGAAAGAGGACGAAGATGGAGATGAGGCACGAGGAGATGGCGTAATTGAAGAAGATGCGCTTGACTCCTACGTTGTCAATGATGGTCTCCGTCATCTGCCAGTCCACAGAGATCATACTTTGAACAACATGCAGTGACGTACTTGAAACACCTTTTTTGTCCCTAATGTCAACTTTCTCCTCAAACTAGTTTATAATTTTTAGAATCTTCCTTGGAATTTTAGTCAATACTGGTAGATGTAAAATTTAGTGTCTAGTTGATATGTCAGGCAAGTTATACATGTACATCCATCATTGAACCTCAAAGTGGGTTTTAAAACTATGCGTCATCTGGTAGGCAAACTTGATGGACAGCGTGACGATGAAGAGAGACATGAGAGCGGACATGGCAACTGTTGCTAGGCGTGGCGATGAGAAGTTGAGGAAGGTCATAAGAAACATGACAGTGCTCGTCAGGATGTAGGTAGTGATCATGTGATTGAAGCAGATGTATTTCAGTGCGTTGTGATCCACGATGGTACCGATCCACTTCCCGTACAGGACCATTTTGATGATATCATGTTGGTAAGCTCTACAAAACTGTTTTCCAGTATCTGGTTCCTCGTTTTCCGCTATTCTGAGTGGATGTTAAAGAGAATGGTCTCGCCAGTATCTTTGGAAATAATAAGAGTAACTAGATGGATCTTCGACTATGCGCAGTCGCAAATTATGCCTCTGCCATACAGCGCCATACAAACCAAAAGAGAAGTGATTTTAAAAATTCATGTTTGATTGTAATCCATAAACAGGTTCTCAGAATATCATCATAACAAACTATCTTTCATATACATGAATGACTCTGCAAGATACATACCGTACATGTCCAGAGTTTAATAGTAAACCATTCGTCGGTTCTATTGACAATGCATGCATTCACAAGCTATTTTTGCATACATAATGAGCCCCATTGACCTCTGACCTCATGTACCATAATCTGATCGTTTCATTGGCTCTGCAAGAAAAATATGTGACACAAGTTTGACGGTAATCCATCAATCGGTTCTTGAGATATCGCAATCACAACCTATTTTTGCACACATAGTGAGCCCTGTGACCTTTGACCTCGTAACTGCAAAATCTAATCCGTTCATTGGCTCTGCAAGATACATACATCACCCAAGTTTGACGGTAATCCATCAATCGGTTCTTGAGGTGACGCGATTACAAGCTATTTTTGCATACATATGAGCCCTGAAATTTGACCTCGTGACCCCAAAATCTAATCAGTTCATTGGCTCTGCAAGATACATCCATCATGACTTAAGTTTGAATCCATCAATCGGTTCTTGAGATAACGCGATCAAGAGAATGGGATGTAGAGACTGTACGTGCAGACGAACAACCCGAAAACATCTACTTTGTAGCGAGGCATAAAAAAGAGGAGTAAGATACTTAATGAGACATGGGGAAAAAAAAAAGTTTACAAAATAATCAACTCTTGACTAGTCTAGACCTAATACTAGTACTAGGTCTTGACCTAAACAATTATACAAAAACATATTGATTGTCTGATTAAATCTCATGAGAAAGCTTAAATTTATTTATCATATAGACCCTAGTCTAGAGACTCTAGACTAGTGCTGTAGTCAAACGTTTAACCGTCCGGTATCCGACCGCCCATGGCGGATTCCGTTTTCAATTGGACGGTTTCGTTTTCCCGATTTTTTTTTTTTTTTTTTTTTTTTTTTTTTTTTATAATTTTTTTTTATAATTTTTTTAAAATTTTTTTTTAATTTTTTTTTTTAAAGTTTCGATTTATGCCCCTCCACCTGGCACTATGCCTGGCAATGTCTCCCAGCTCAGTAATCTGTGTGTTGACTCACCACTCCAAAACTAGAACAACACTCCAATTTGTCTGTCATCTTGGTTTGAAAGTAATCTTTGTAATAGATCTCATCATCTCAATATGTAGTTTATAATAATAATTCATCCAACTTTTACACAAGGTTCTGTCCTAGGTCCTCTACTGTTTTTAATTTACATTAATGATCTTACACATTCTTCCAAAAACAACATTGTTACTATTATTTGTGACAAGTTCACAAGCACAAATCGGCCCCTTTAAATGCACCTGGCAGTTAAATGACAGTTGCCGACAGAGTCGGTAAAAAAAAAAAAAAAAAAAAAAAAAAAAGATTTTTTTTTTTTTTTAATTTTTTTAATTTTTTTTTTTTTAAATCGTTTAACCGAAAACCGTCCGGTTTTGACTGGCGGTTAAACGGAATTGGAGATATCCGTGATGTTACAGCACTACTCTAGACTAGGGTCTATATGATAAATAAATTTAAGCTTTCTCAGAATACCTCCTAATACATAATTCATAATTCAGAGTATCTAATTCATATTTATGATTAATTTAACCCACATAACTTGACTTCCTATTTAGTCTCCAATATATACATTGGTTCCATTTACTAACTTGATTGAAATAATCCGTTTAATGGTCCCTTTTAAGGAAATTATGGGTCAAAATCGACATCCATGTTGAAAATCTTGCAAGCCGTGTTAAACTCTCGCTGCCGTCAATCTCATCCCTTCTAGTCTACGCCGAAGGCAAAATGATTATGAAGGAAAAACTGTGCGCCATCTACACGTTCGTAATGGCGTTATCACAGTTTTTCCTTCATAATCATTTTGCTTTCGGCGTAGACTAGAAGGGATGAGATTGACGGCAGCGAGAGTTTAACACGGCTTGCAAGATTTTCAACATGGATGTCGATTTTGACCCATAATTTCCTTAAAAGGGACCATTAAACGGATTATTTCAATCAAGTTAGTAAATGGAACCAATGTATCATAGCCTAGGCCTAATTTAAAATTGGATCTAGTCTAGGTCTAGTCTACACGAGGTAAAATGACATTTTGGGGGATTTTGGGGGCATAACAATACGGCCGTGGCAAGTTTGTCATGTTTGTGGGAGGGGCCTAGCGGCTAAAATCTAGCCGTGATATCTTCAACATACGATGGTATAGGCGATCGTTCAGTCTCTATAACCGGAGGTCTAGTGGAGCCAGACGTAGTCTCAGTGGAACAACCGACGATTATAGAGACTGAAGCTTTCGGTCTAACTTTTTTGTATTAAGCCAAAGCCAGGACTGAGCTACAATGACAAATAACAAATAATCATACAAGAACATATTGATAACAAATGTAAAAAGGGGGATCAAGAAAAGCAACTAACAACATCATGCACAGCCCTTTAATAATTTAAAGACCATAATTACATGTACAGCCGCTGTACATATACAAACGCAAAATCAGATATATGGGACTGAAACATTTTTTTCAATGCAAATAATGACTGCTATCGTGAAACTTAAAGTACAGAAATACGTGAATTGTTTTCAATATTATTCCCAGCTTGTGTTTTAATGATAACGACGAGAAAATTCTCACCCTGTAGATATAGATCTGAAAATATGATATATAATTTACTCTAGAATCTAGTCCTTCTCCGTATGGCTCTCCAGACCACTCCAGCAAAGCATACACAGAGTCAATGCTAATGCGTATTGACCTCTAGCGCCTCAAAAATGCTAATAGGCAGCAATTGGCTTACACGAATAATCAATACACACACAACACATAAATGCACGCAATAAATACGATGTGGTTGATCGGTAAGTTTGACAGTAGATTTACAATTTGAATTTTAAAATTATTCTTTTTAACATCCGTAAGTTGAATCAATTGTATTTTACTGCTATTTAAGTGTCATTAATTGTTACTAAAGTACCGATTTTTTGTGAAATCAGTTGAGTTTTGTACAGTGGTGTTTACTTTGAAATGTTATCAATAGCACAGTTTTTAATACACAGTCAGAATAGTAATGCAGCTATGTAGGGTCCAGACATGGTAGGGCCTATGGCAATCCAAACAGTGCATGAAGATGTACGGTACGTTATTAAATGATGATGATTCGAGGGCGGCTAGTACATTTAATTAGGGGCTTGAAGTTTAGGTATGCTTGGTTAAAGACCATGGACCTACTCGGGCCCCCTCCCCTGGCAAAAAAACAAACAGACAAAAACACATTAATTTTACCCTGTTTTTTTAAAAAGACGGAGCCCCTCCCCTGGCAATAAAATAAAATAAAACAAGTTTAAATTTTGTTTGCTCAAGGTGGGGGGGGGGGGGGGGGGGAATAGGGTTTGAGTAAAAACAACCTTTCCCCCTCCCCCAATGAACAAAAATTGTTGCTCCTAACCCCCTCTTATATGAGAGTGAAATAAGCTATTATTAAAGGAAAAGGGGGATCTATCAGATTTCGATAGGGGCATTTATCAAAGGTGAAAAGGGGTATTTATGTGAAGGGAAGGGGCTCTTATTTAAAAGGAAAAGGGGCACTGTTATTTGAAAGGAAAAGGGATCGTGCGACAAATTAAAAGGGGAACTTATGAGAAATAAAAATGGGCACTCATCAGACATGAAAAGGAGCTCTTATCATAAGGGGAAGGGAAACTTACAAAGGGAAAGGTGCAGTTGTCAAAGTAAAAACAGACACCTCACAGTTTTAAATAGGGGCAATTCTCAAAGGTTAATAGGGCACTTATGAGAAGTGAAATGGGGCACTCCTCGTACCTGAAAAGGGGCACTTATAAAATAGATGAGGGACACGCCTTTAGTTTTTTTTTTTTTCTCTAATATGTTTTCTCTTACTACGTATATTTGCTATTTTTGTATTTATTAAGATTTGTTTTTATGCTTGAGAAAAATTAATAAACTGAACTGAACTGAACTGAAATGAAAGGAAAAAGGGCACCTATCAAATTTTAATAGGCTAATTATCAGAGGTGAAAAGGGTGTGCTTATGAGAAGGGGAAATGGTTCTTTAATAATCAAAAACGTGTGAGCACTTATCCCAAGCAAAAAGGGGCACTTATTAGCAGTGGCGGATCCAGGGGGGGGGGGGGGGGGGCCCGGGGGGCCCGGCCCCCCCCCCCTTGAGAAAAAAATCATGTAAAATCACGTGATTATTACCTTTTTTGGGGGTTGGGCCCCCCCCCTGGCGCTCAAGGGGGGGGGGGTGCAATTTGAAATTTTTTTGAGGATCAAAAAAAAAAAAAAATGTGCTCACTCCCCCCCCCCCCCCCCCCCACTGAGCGAATTTTTGGCCGGCGCGTTTTTCAAATTTTCGGGAGCAAAAAAAAAAAAAAAAAATTGCTCTGTACCCCCTCCCCCCCCCCCCCCCCCCCCCCCCCCCACTGAGCGACTCTTCGGCCGGCGCGATTTTCAAATTTTCGGGAGCAAAAAAAAAAAAAGTTGGGCCCCCTCCCCTAAGAAATCCTGGATCCGCGCCTGCTTATTAGAAAGGAAAGTGTGTACGTTTCAAAATAAAAGGCCGGAGCACTTATCAGAGGTGAAAAGTGGTACTTATTAGAAGGGGAATGGGCACTCCAATGAAAAAAGGAGCATTTTTCTGAAATAAAAGGAACACTTTTACTATTTGAAATGGGGCACTTTTGGGATACTTGAAAAAATTGGCACTTTCGTTAACATTTCGCCTTTCTGAGATGCAATGAACTACTTGATATGGCCCAAATGGTGTCAATGAGAGCTTGCTGTTTGAGTCCATTTCTTAAGATGTTTGGCACATGTTGCACCTATATGATGATGACTTGTGGCACCGTTTATCTGTTTGAAACATTTCAATTAAGGCTCCTCCAATAGTGTCATGTACCGTACTTGTCGGTGTCGCGATGAATCAGTGAGGGAGTTCCAGAGGGGTATACACATAATATCGAAGACATCTTCTAGATTCCTGCTCGGAGTGAGAGAAAATAACAATAACATTTTTCAAGGTCAAATAAAATGATCATTACTTGACAAAGCCCTAAGGGCGAAAATGTGCAAAACAATTTCTTCGTCTAATGAGCATCATTGTTTTGTATTTTTGTGTATGATATATAGGCCTACATTATGGAGTTGAGCTTTGAATTGAAATGATATTAATTGAACTAAATGAATTAGTTGAATTTGAAATAACAACACTACACAATGATAAAAACTAGCATACAAACAATTGTAAACAACAACAAAAAGTAAACAAAGAGAGAGAGAGAGAGAGAGAGAGAGAGAAAGAGATCGAGAGAGAGAGAGAGAAAAAAAGGAGAAAGGTATGTGTGCATGTGTGTGTGTGTGTGTGTAATTGGGTTTTACAGACGCTTATCAATCAGATATGATTATTTACGTCTGAGGACCGACCTTTAACGTCACCATCCGAAATGAGTATAGATCCGGGGAGAAGATACACAAAACAGAAAGAAAGCGATGTTTTTCCTTGGTTATATACTTTTCTAATTTCATCACTTTCAAATCAAGACTCAATTTCTGTTTCGTACTACGTGTACATGTAAACGAATATCACAAAGAAGAAAAGTGAAAGTATTGCTGACGTCATCTCTGACATCACGTATTTGAGAATCTTTAAAAAGAGCATTTCTAATTCCATTACAGTGCGTCTGAGCTGACGATACACACCTCACACCTTCGTCAAAATTATATATTTCGGACGTGAGAGAAGAGAAGGATGATATCAATTATCATAATAAAAACATCGTCTATCATTGTATCAGCCAATCACAATCGGGTATTCAGGTCACATGATTTGGCACCTCCGCGAGGCGTCTTTGTACGGAAGTGCGAGGTCGATATGCGGGGAAAAGTGAGGGGGGATTCCAAACCGAAAATGAGTCGATAGTCTCGTGATTTTGGAGTTTAAAGACGATTACATGAGGACTGAAGGATAACAGAGTTCCAAAATGGCAACAGAGTTACGATTACATAGTCCAGCAGGTGTTGAACCGGCTGTTTATGTGTGGCCTCTTCAGCACACGGTAAGTATTTTGATTACCGTATTTATGTGACCGCATGCATGAGTGAGTGAAATACTACGCGAGGCCGCCTACAGTGTACGTACACGGTTCACGGCTATGTCTATGGCCTGATCCGAAAAGTGTGTAGAGATTCAATACAGTTTCGTGTATCTGGCCTAGCCCTAGATCGTCGTGAGTGAGTGTACGTGTGGTGCGGGTGTAGTAGAGTCCAACTTGTTTTATTATTTATTACTGTTACTTGTTAGATCTACAGCACACAACTCACAAGCCGATTGGCACGGAGTCCTAAACTAAGTGTAAACACAGATCAAAATCATGCACTTTTCACAAATAATGTGCTTGCCACAAACAACATCAGCAGGGGGGCGCGCTTGTCCGAAAAAGAGGATCGTCCGCGTAAACGAGAATAACCTCATAAAAACGGACAAATCGCGTTAAAAAAAATTAGGATCGTCCGCTTTATGCAAACTTTTTTTATTTTCTTAGGTGCTCTGCGGGTTACGGGTTCTCGATCCACGCGCTGGCAATGCGAAAAACGGATTCCGTGCATTCAAATACTCTGGTTTAGAGTAGTGGCTCCGGTCTGCGGCCGATCGGCGGGAACTGCCGATTCTATTTTTATTGGAATACTCACAGAATACTTCAATACCCTCAATAAAGAGTCCATATACTTACTTATTAAATAGAAGTCACAAATAACCAAACTGACCCACAGCGTGGTCAGCATTGACCATGTTTCGAAATGCTTCGAGTTCCCCGGTTTGCGGGCACGCAGTACCGGTTTGCGGCACGCGTACGTCACAAAGCTTTATGCGCTACGTCACGATGAAAGCATGTACCAAATTACTACGGGTAACCCAAATTCTCATGTTTATCTGTTGCTACGGTAAATTTGTGAAGTTTTAAACAATTTCACCTTTTCCTCGAATGGATCATCCCATACGGGGGTACGTACTACTAGAAACTATTGGGTCATAGGGGGTACACACATCAGCACACATACCATCATACACGATCCCGCATGTTATGTGTGTATTAACACCCCCTGCCGCAAACCAGAAAAACACGTAATTACGTGCCGGTTTGCGGTCACCCCATGCAACTAGCCATGCGGTGGCACAATCAAAATATCTGCGATAGGAGACAGACCACAGCCATCATACTTCCACAAAAACATCAAATTTCACCTCCAATCGGACAAATATCGGACAAATAGAGCTACAATATTGATCTAGTCATGCCCCGATCTCTTAACTTAAAAGTTAGCACCTGCTGGAATTTTCATCGGCGACTGGTGCCGTAGATTTCCGACATCGCTGACGGATACTCCGTACCGATAGGAGCACCTGCTACGGACATTTTCGGCAAAGCAGAACTTACCGTGGAATCCACGGTAGGTTTCAATGATTATTATCGAGTCATATTCATTTTATTTTTGAAACAAATACCCCTGGCCGCAAACCGGGCGATGCCGCAAACCGGAGACTCTACTCTAGATCTACTGTCTACTTTCCGCCTTCCGAGGATTTATCGCTCATAACATGAAAAGTCTCTGTACAAAGTCACTGTGAAATGCATTGAGAAAATCATAGAGGAATCTGTTTTTTTCCGCAATGCCAATGGCAATGCCGCGAATCGGAAATAAGAATCGTCTGCGAAAATGCTGATGATCTTTATTTTTTGTGGACCCGTCTGTCCGCGTTTACGAAGACGATCCTTATTCTTGGACCACCGCCCCTACTGAAGCCGGAACATGCCCTTTTGGTGTTTTGCCAAGATAAGGCCAATGCCAATCATGCCAATGGCAAGGGCAAGGCAAAGATTTGGCTTCAGCAGTTCTAGACCTATGTACAGCTTAAAGATAAACTTGAGTTCTGGTAATGCGATTGCATTGTGAAAGAAAAGGTGTGGAATGGATCAGAAAAGTTGATCATATAGCATGCAACAGCCTTCTTTATGGCCTTCCGGAGTCGCACATTGCAAAACTCCAGAGAATCCAAAACTCTGCTGCCAGGCTTGTAACACGCACACGTTCTTGTGAACACATCACCCCAGTACTTCGCGAATTGCATTGGTTGCCGGTGACGTACCGCATTATGTACAAATTAACTTATAAATGCATTCATGAATTGGCACCAATTTATCTGCAAGAATTAATCGAGGAATACAAACCCTCACGCAATTTACGGTCATCTTCACAATTAAACCTCGTATCTACTTCTGTGTCAACTCTCTCTTATGGTAATCGCTCCTTTCGCAAAGCTTCTGCTGAACTTTGGAACAAATTACCTTTAAATGTAAAAAACTGTCAAACCGTTAACCTATTCAAAACTAGTCTCAAGACACATTTATTCAAAATTGCGTTCGATGATTAATTATCTCTGTTCACTTTGATGTGTATTCCATATGTATTGTTATTTGTAGGTTTATTTGCATTTTTAGTTTTGTATAGGGGCAATTCCACAATTGGTAACGTTACATTTAAGCAAATTTTCATATTTCATTTTACTACTACATCACCATCTATTCATTTCAAGTCACAATCATGTTACAATATGTTCACCCACCCTAGGTCTATAATATAAAAAAGAATGAATACAATTGAACAAATATTAGAGTCGCCATGGTAACTTTTAATGTTGGTTGGTAACGTTACAAAAAAAGGACATGCGAAAAAAATCAGTGTCTTCAGACCAAAAGTTTCCTAAAACGCGAGATACCTCAAACAAAGTGTCGTATTCATTTCAATTCTAGTGTCATGATAAATATTTCAGCCAATAATTTTAGCAGCTTGACTCTTCAATTTTTTATTAGACCCAAAATTCATGGTTGGTAACGTTACCGGTTGGTAACGTTACAGTTTGTCCATGCAGAAATAAGCGTTGTAAAAAGCAAGTGTTAAACCTACTCCTTCCTTAAAATCAAAAGATACACTTTGCAATTACATATAAATTAACATAGTTATCAATGTAACTGTTATTTATAACTCCAACTCACAATTTGAAACAATCCAAACATATTTACAACACTTTTTATCCAAATGTTACATTCTGAAGTTCACCATTTGTCGTGGGATTATGCATGTCAACATACATAATAACTTGATTTCACAAAGTAACTATTTTATTGAGAGAATTTTAACAGAGTTCATGACATCATGACAGAGACATTGAGCAGATATTCAGTCCATAACACAATAGAATGATAATGTGTTGTTTTGTTCCATAATCCAATGCATGTATTTTATGTACAAATGTACTTGATACCATACAAATCTAAAATTTGAAAAGCCCACGGTTATTAACAACTTCTTTAACGAATGTATTTGCCGTCGATTTAGACCTGTACTCCTTCCTTAAAATCAAAAGATACACTTTGGAATTGCATGTAAATTAACATGGTTATCAATGTAAGTGTTATTTATAACTCTTACCCAGACACAACTTGAAACAATCCAAACATATTTACAACACTTTTTATCCAAATGTTAGATTCTGAAGTTCACCATTTGCCATGGGATTATGCATGTCAACATACATGATAACTTGGTTTCACAAAGTAACTATTTTTGTTGAGATAAGTTTAACAGAGTTCAGAATAAAAATGTGCGGTTGTATTCCATAACCCAATGCATGTATTTGATGTAGGGCCTACTTGATACCATACAAATCTAAAATTTGAAATGCCCACGGTTGTTAACAACTTCTGGAGGAGCCAATTTTGTAATCATCTTGCTCTCCATGTAGAAAATGGCATCCTTTTTTGTAGGCCATTTCCAGTACTTTCCCACTGGCTCCATCACTGACACCTGAAACTCACCCTTGCGTGTGAACCCAACAACTTCACCAGGAAATTTCTTTCCTTCGTACTCGACCACATACCAATCTCCCACTACAATGGCCTTACTACCACTTTGGGTAACCACTACATCATCCTTGTCTGCCCTATTGTCTTTTGTGAGAATGTGGGATACCACTTCATCCTTTACGACCTTCAGGAAATGCATCTTTCCGATGCCAGTGATTGGCTTGGCCTGAATGAAAACATCTTTCAATTTGAGCTTCTCATTCCGCTTAGCAATTTCTGTTGACTTGACCTCTGTGACGCATACATTCTCCATGAAGCTTGCTGCTAGAACAAAGCTGCTTGCATCTGCTACAATGTCTTGGCGGCTCAGAACTCTTTGCATCACAAAGCGCTTGGCTGACCCTCCAATCCCATCAACGGGGCCTTTTCCATGGGAGGTCGAAAAGAAGTTCCACTTGATTTGAATCTTGTGAGCCTCTTGAAGTGTGCAGAGTGCTGCTGCCACAAACCGATTTTTGAATTGCGAAGCTGGGCCATCTGACCAGATAGAAATAGATGTTACCGTATCTGGTAGATATCCTAGCAGCACATCAAGGTAGGCTATGATGGTTTCCTTGGAGTGTGTGAGGTCATCAGATGCCAGGATATGAGAATGTAGAGATCCAGAGTACCAGAGTGCTGCAGTGAAGAGGGATACTTGACGTTGATTCCAATGTGCGCTCTGGACTTCATCTTGAGCAACGCATGTAAAATTTTCAGAGAAATCCACCTGGAGGAGGGCACTGTGGGTGTCATGTGATTCAGGAGAAACTTTTTCCCTCTGAGCATTGTATGCTGATGCTTGCTCACGCTTTACATAGCAGTGCTGCAGGAACTGAGGTAAGATGGCAGTGATGTGCTGTACTAGCTCTCCTACAGTTCCCTCCTCTTGAATCTTCATCATCCGTCCATCTTTATCCGTCTCCCACTGAAGCCATGAGCAAGGGCAGTTAAGGGATCCCTCAAAAGAGAAGGCTTTGCTAAATCCTGCTCCATCTTTGCATTCTGCACATTCATTCATCCAGCACTCTCTTGATGGTTGCTTGCAAAGGAGCAAAGCTGGGAGATCACGGGTGTAAGCAGGGAATTCTGGTTGAGCCTTGTGAAGTGCAGTAAAAGCATTAATGGCATTCTCGTGGTACCTGCAGAGACAGACATTATGTGGCAACTTTTGGCTAAGCAGGACATGCTTTGGGCGACACTCTGCAAACTTGGACTTTCCCACATGTACTTCTGGGTAAATCTCACAAAAGAAGGCATATGTCTCTTTAATTGAAGCAGTGAGGTGTCTAGCCTGCATTTTCTTCTTTCCGTCTGCATTCCAAATAGTCACTACATCCTTTCTGCCTGGGGCCTGGCGACTCACATCATCTCTCTCATAGAAGTCTTCGATGACTTTCACTGTATCTTCACTGACTTTAGGAGGACCCGTCTTCCTTTTCTCTGCTGAAGCTGATGGTAGTTCATGTCCTTGCTTAGCTTCTTTCTCATACAACTTGCGAGAGACAACAATTCGCCGTTTAGGAGTGTCGGGGAGTACTCGATCCATTATCCGATGTGCCCTGGCAGTGGCTTTTGCGAGTGCCATCGCACTTTTGAAGGGCCCATGACTTGCTTCTGCTTCTGCTTCTGCCTTTCTTTCTTTCTTCAATTTCCTGTGCTTTGCTACTCGTTTTTTTGTTGCTTCTTTCGTCTCCCTTTCCAGTTGTTTTTTCGCATATTTTGGCAAGGTCCTCTCTCTCAGCTTTTGCTTCTCCCAGCACCTCTTCATGGCTGCTGCTTTTTTCTTCAAGTATTCTTCATACTTCCCCATCCTCTTCATCTTTTCTATGTAGTGCCTTTGTTTCTCTTTCTTCGTAAACTTGGGCATGATGACCTATATATCAAAAAATAATTATAATTTTTTAAAATATTTTTGTACAAACCAAATCTTTAAAAAAAAAAAATAATCAGGATGAACAAAGATTTCCAGATTCGTAATTGGTATTAGAATCCTTCTATTAGTGCGAATCTGGATAAGTGTTGGAAAGTCACCATACAGAAAAATTGATACAATATAACAATTATGAATAAAATCACTTTTTTTTTCTAATTTACAAGAAATCATATAACTTAAAATTCATGATTTCCCATAATATTTAATGTATCCTTTGGAAATTTGAGTAAAGGTCAATTGCCATGTTTTCTCAAAGTGTTAAACAACTGCATTCGGATTAAGATGAAAGTTTCCACGGCAACAAATTAGCCAATGCACATAAAAACAAATACAAAAAAGTTCATTAACCTTCACTTTTTCATTTGCATCTATTCCATCTAGTTGATGTACATGTACATTTGCATGTACATGTAGTTGATACTAAATATTTTATGTACTATCAATTGCCAATGTTGACTTTAAAAAGTGTAGTGTGAACTGTACATACAATGAAGACTGTAGAAAGTAGCCTAGCCTGATCTTAAAGTATTTCAAGAAACATAAATAAAGATTACAGTTACTACAATTGAAAATAAATAAACTTACCAGATGCTGACACTGGGTGACAGTAGATTGAGATTCAACAAGTTTTGCTAATTAGAACTGCTTTCATGGAGAAAGATTCAAGAAGAGTTTTAATACAGTAAAGATGATTTGACTCTTCCCAAATGTGATGCTGCATGGATTCTACACAGATATGATGCTGTTTAAATGGTTGTCACATGGCTGTCACATGCCTTTAATAAATGTTCTATACTGCCATCTCTTGTCTTAGTTAAAGAATCACTTCACTTTCTTCTGATTAAGGCTTACAAATAAGTATCTCCTGGCACTAATATCATGGTTGGTAACGTTACAATCCTTAAGCCTGGTTGGTAACGTTACATGGTTGGTAACGTTACAGATTTTGACTGCTAATATTTTCTACATCATAGAATATTTGTAATTCTGGTTCCTTTACTTCAATAGAGCATTGTATAGGAAAGGAAAATTTGAAATATGACAATTAATAGCCCCCAGATTTTCTCTCCAGAAAAATAAATTCATGTTTTGGTTGGTAACGTTACATGGCGTATCAAGGGTTTGGAATTTCGTGAACTGTAGACTAAATCACTTTTTAACTTGAATTTTGCTTAATGAAACCATGAGGGCATTGTACTCCCTCAATAAATTCAATAGGTTTGTGAGGATATAGTTACTTTTATGTTGATAATGACTTAAATAACTTTTTTTCCTCTTATATTACAAATTTCACAGGAAAACATGAACAATGTTCATTTGCAATTTTCACTCACTTATACCAAATGTATGGTGTGGAAAATATTTTTTTCAGATACTTTGTGGTGTCTTTAGTCAAATACAAAAACAAAAAAAAAGAAAATTTGAATTCTAAATTTTTTACTCATGTCCACCTAATCATGGAATTGCCCATAAGATGTAATTGTATATCAGTCTATTTTGTGTGTATAGCGCTTAGAGACTTCGGTGGTAAGCGCTTTATAAGTAACGTTTTTATTATTATTATTATTATAAGTAATGGTGTGTAATGCAAGGTTCTGGAGTCATCAAAATCATCATAAATTTGGCAGAGTCTTGGTAAAGTAACAATCACTTACACAGAAAGATGTATATGGGACAACACATATGGTGTCGGGGCTAGTACTACCCTGATTTCCTTATCTTTCTATGCTTATTACTCAGCCAGTATACATTTTCTTCCAAAATTGTTTGGCACATGACATTTATTTGTAATCTTGAACATTCAGTGTAAGTTTCGTTAGTTTCTGTGAGAATTCATTTTCTTTTTTTACCAGAACTCAAGTTTATCTTTAAAGGTAAAGACCAGTATTGGAAACGCCCCAATTTCAAAAAATGAAATGGAAGCTCTTTTTACCACTCATGTGAAAGAATATGTTTTGAATATTACATGATGATAACAATTTTGACGGGAAACCGCCTACTATATTTGGTAATTAGTGTATCTCTTGCCTGTTGAGAGATATAAATACATGTGTCGCGCACATTGTGTAGTCACATCTTTCTATGTACAGTGCTTCTAACTTTATGAAGACTTGGCCAAATTTCTTATCATTTTGATGATTCCAGAACCTTGCAGTACATCTATGCTAGATGATCAACCTTTTTTCGATTTCACAACGTTTCTTTCACAATGCAATCGCATGACCATAACTGGTCTTTAGCTTTAAGTCTCTGATAATGAGGGTTGTTCCGCTGGGAGTACAGGTCATGAGGTGTACGTCTGGCTTCACTGACCGCCTCTATATATTACATTTACGTAGGTAGGCTATGGGGTAGCACAGGGGCCTACGTTTTGCTTCCCATGCCTTGTGTACAGAGTTTAACAGTTCCGCATCGATGTCCTTTGGCTTTAGGCTAATGTCCTTTACAGCTACATCGCATGCACAAAATCCATATAGGGTCTACATGTACATGTAGACCTATGCATAATTCATGAGGCAGCTACATTCATATTGAAAGCAACATCCCATCGCATGTGCATGAATGTCTTCTCGCACTTTGAAAAACTAACATCAACTGATAGATAAACATCCATACAAATATTCCACAATAATTCACAAATTATAAAAAATCAGTCAAAATGTACTGGAAACGATAGGCTTTAAAGATAAACTTGAATACTGGTAATGCGATTGCATTGTGAAAGAAAAGGTGTGGAATGGATCAGAAAAGTTGATCATATAGCATGCAGGGTGCTACAAGAATTTTTTTCACCACTTGCCCTGTCGGGCAAGTGGGTTTTCAATTTACTTGCCCAAACAATATTTCCACTTGCCCAAAACTTTAACGGACATTTTTATTTCATCATTCACTGCTATAAATATCATGCCAAAATTTGTAAATTCTTACTAAATAATAATATTGAAGATATTTTACGATAAATCTCGGATAAGTATGCGAAAACTAGACTAAACAACGTCGCTAAAACCATGAAAACAAAACAACAACGGCTTATATTCTGGGGGTCTCGATACTATTATCAAAATGACTCGCTCGGTCGGATCTTGAGACCGCAGTAATAAATTGAAAACGAGACAAAAACATTCATCTGATTTATATGAGCAGCGAGTTTTAAATAATATGTTCACAATCATTAACAGTCATTATGAATAAATATCAAACATTTGACTTTTTGTACTTACTAGAAAATCCCTGTTGTTTATTCCATTCCGATTCGCACGTGTTCATTTCCCTAGAATAATGACGTCATATTTGGCGTGATTCAACCAATCGGCAATCAGAGAATAGCAAAGGCCTGTCGGTGCGGCCTGCAGAGCTAGAGAGAGAGAGCGCGAATAAGCTCGCAGCTGGTACGATCGCGCTAGCTGTCTCTAGCTAGCTCACGGCCGGCCGTGCGTGGAGGCGGAGCGGCATTCATGGCTTGAAGTGTCACTGTTGCATGCGCGCTGAGCTGGCTAGCTGTCTGTGAAGTTTTTTCGAAATCGGAACGATCGCTTTTTTGCTTCTGGATTTTGACGACGGGTAAGAAGTTGACGGGTGAATGGTAGAGTTCTTGGACACTAGGAAATTACTGTAAAAGTATCACTTGCCCGAATCGGGCAAGTGATAATTTGATTTACTTGCCCGACGGCTCAATTTGGTTGCCCCGGGACGTCGGGCAAGCGGGTTTGTCGCGCCCTGAGCATGTAGGTAATGGTGTGTAATGCAAGGTTCTAGAGTCATCAAAATCATCATAAATTTGGCAGAGTCCTGGTAAAGTAACAATCACTTACACAGATAGATGTATATGGGACAACACACATGGTGTCGTGGCTAGTACTACCCCGATTTCCTTATCTTTCTATGCTCATTATTCAGCCAGTATACATTTTCTTCCAAAATTGTTTGGCACATGACATTTATTTGTAATCTTGAACATTCAGTGTAAGTTTCGTTAGATTCTGTGAGAATTCATTTTCTTTTTTTACCAGAACTCAAGTTTATCTTTAAGTAAATGATGCTCCGACGATCTCGGTATAAATGCGATGATGTCATTTTTTAACTGCATTGTGGGAAAGGCTTACAGTGAATTAGGTAGAAAGAACTTGATAATGATCCGATAATATTAAACCATATCATATTGAAACTTCGTCGGCTGCTAATCGGACAGCTGCCAGCACAGCTTGCACGCATACGTCGCTGGACGAGGCATGACGTCACACGATCGAAACCATGGCTAAGCAAACAGTTGTGGGTAGTGTGTGGAGGGAATGTGTCTGTTCGGCTGAACAGAGATAAATGAAGGTTTTTCTCTCCAGACTTTACGTCTTCTTCATTTCTACTTTGGCTGCAATTAATATACAATCCCTGTTATTATAAAAATAGTAAAAAAAAAAAAAAATGAAATATGTACTTTGACTTAATACGATAGCTTGCTCATTTAGCTCCTAAATTCATTTATAATTTGAGAAAGATTGTCAACATGATTTGTTGTCTAAAAAAGAAAATGTTTGTAGTAGATGTGGTACAAAATCGCTAGTATTCTCCTAATGTTGTGCATGCCATAAGGGGTAGCGCCTGGAAGGTTGACAAATGTCAGTTTTTGTAAAGAATTACCCTTACCAGATCGTTATTTCTGTCTACAGCAGTTCAGGCTTAATTAAAGAGATTCTAAATCTAAACCACATATTAGATTTAGAATCTCTTCAATTTTGTGGCAGTTCTCTTCTATCGCTCTTTGAGTACGAGTATACAGTCCTTCCAATAGATTTTTATATATTTTTTATGATCCTGTAATCTTCTGGACAGTCCGTCTCTGTGTGTCAAGCTGGGCACCGTTTCACAAATCTGTCATGATCACAAGTTCACCAACATTGCATTGAAATGGGTGTTAAATTTAATACCGGTACACACATTTTATTGGGATGTCACCCAACTTTTACTTAAATGACGGTTTTGTGAAAAACTGTCCGGATGTCTGAGTCCATCCTTAAAAAAATGTAAAAAATTGGTCAGAATTTGAGGTTTTGTTAGATTCATATTTCTAATAATCATTAGGAATGCTGAAATTGTAGGTGTAATTGGTACGGGACAAAATAAGTAGGATTTGTCAGTTAATATACATAATAAATTACCCTGGGGAATTCAAGATGAATCCATTCGACCTGACTTGAATTTATGTTAATTTTGTATCATTTCTTTCTTTCTTTTCCAGGATAAGATAGATGGAGCTGTTGAGATTGTTGACACAATCAGGTGAGTTTCATTTTATGTTTTGGGGCTATCTATGCCATATTGGGTGTGAATTTATACTGGACTTTCTTCTCTTTGTCAGCTACAAATACACTGTACATGCAGTGAAGAAGAAAAAAAATATAGTATACAGGATCGATAAGGGATTTAGATTTGGAAAGTAGGGGGAACAAGGCGAACATGGCTTAAAAACCAAAGAAGTTCTTAAAATTTGTCACAACATAAAACATTTACTAGAGCAAATTCAGGAAGAAGAAGAAGAGCTTCCACTATTGATTTTTTCATGGCAAATTTTTAAACTGATCATTGTGTCAGCTTACAGCTTGCTTTTATTAAACTACTAGGAATGATTATTATATAAAATCCTTACCATCATTAAAGAGTTTTACAACTATTGAAATTGTTATTACATTATTTCAATCTATAATTCGCACTCTGCAGGATTAGCTATTATGTAAGACCGGCTTTTCCTTAGTTGACCATATTTCATTCATATCGGCATGGCTTTGTTTTCTTATCCTATCCAGATGGGTATGTGAGGATATTCCTCAGCTAATGCTTGCTATGGAGAACAATGTCTTGAATGATTACGACACATCCAGGTGAGAACTTGTATAAGATAAGGATAGCCACTCACTCACAAGCCTTTCCGTAAGCAGGCGCCCAGCGCTTTTTACCCAACGGTCCTTGACCTTTTGGCGCCCGGAAAGATGGAAACAATGAGTCCCAGGTGCCGATTACAGGGGCAACTTAAAAAAAATGAAATGGTCCAAAATAGCCCCGAAACAAATGTGGAACGACTACGTGCGGACGTTATCTCCTAGCCACCGTGTAGGGCGGAGAAGGAGAGCGTGCAAGCAACACTCTCACACCGTCTCAAAGTTAGACTTCGTTGTGAATACTTTACTTTGAAAAACGATTCTCAAGTTTGGTATAGCTCAAGTGTACAGGGCCAGAATAATCGCAATCCAAGCTTTGATTTCACATCTCCTATTCATGAAAACTATAGTGTTCTGATAGACTAATGAAGGTAACAGTTAACAAATAATTTAAAAGAATACATATTTTGATTAATTTGGGAAATGGCTCCTGGTCCTGGAAAAAACAGCTTGCGGTTCTCTTAAAAATCTAAGGACCGGGAGCCGCTTTGTTAGATATTTGGTCCCCCATCTGCTTCGACTTACGGAAAGGCTTGGCCACTCAAGAGGGCAAATGTGTTTTGATTTTTTATGATGTAACAGTTTTTAATTTATAATTTTTATAAGAATACATGTACACACACTCAAGTTGATGCTTATTATCACAGGACATAATTATAATCTTAATACATTTGTGACATAAACTGCAATTATTGCATTTGTTAGTATACATAAAGGTGAAAATTACAGGAATATTGATGACTTTTCTTGCTTTGTTATGCAGCTATGAAAGTATGTTGACACTGTGTGACAAATACAACAGGACTATTGATGCAATAAGACAATTGGTAAGTACTGGATGACGTCTTGCTTAAGCTATACAACAGGAAGTGATGATATGATTGTTGAACTTTGGCTATGCCATTGGCTACTTTATTTCACAAGGGACTCTTTTGATAAAATAAGTTATCTAATGTGAATGGCAATAAATGTCATATCATCCATTTATTTCCTCACCTGCTAATTTAGTAGTTACAGGGATAGTTGAGTTTTTGGTATAGAGGGCAATACACTAAATATTTTTTTGGTGAGATAATGAAAAACTGATTCAAATTTGAAGGCATACAATTTGTTTGATCAAAATCGGTTCACAGACGGCTGCAATATCCATAAATATAACCATTTCTAATTGTGGGGCTCCTCAAAATAATGGATAATTTTAAACCAGCCATTGAAAAACGAAATAGCGCCTTGTACGTTTTATTCTAGCCGATGCCAATGTTGGCTTTTTGTTTGCTTTTTCGGGTTGGTTATAATACGCACATCTAGTCGGCTCATGAACTGTTATTATTATTAAATTAACGGTCCCTGTATTTTGGGGTAAGTGGAGCTGAATTGGTATCATCTGATTTAATCTAAATTTCACACATTTTGGGGTCTAAAATGACCTTCATAGCAATTTTAGGTCCTTAACGGGCACTAGAAATGCTATATAAAAGCAATAACCATGCACTTTGAAGGCATTTGCGGTCTTAAACAAGAACTCAACTGTTCCTTTAACACCTAACCATATTTATTTACCCAATTAATGACATAGTTCTTTACTTTACTGTAATATCCTAACCAAAGTATTGATTGATTACCTATTCGTCTTCTGGGGCATTTTGTTAGACGATTGTACATCCATTTTATAATTTGCAGTGGAAAGTATCATCATGCGACTCGCCCATTTCCAAGAGAGCAACGCCTGGTCTGCTGAAGCATATCATGCAACAAACCTACGCCCATGCCATAGATGATCCTGACAAGCTCAACTGCTATGAACCATTCTCACCTGAGGTACAGTATAGTCCTCTTCTTCTTTCCTAAAATTGTTTTGTAGCTGAAATGACGAATAAATGTTAGAGAGCCCCAAGTTTAATAATTTAATAATTATAATTATAGGGCACTTTATACAGGCGTTTCTAAGCGCACAGGTGGTACTGTCTAACTTAGTATCATTATTCAACATGTTCTATAGCTTAAAATTTGTGTGTGTGTGTGTGTATTGGGTTTTTACAGACATGTATCAATCAGATATGATTATTTACGTCTGGGACCGACCTTTAAACGTCACCATCCGAAAGACGTGACTCAGTTTCGAACCTGCGTCCTCGGCTGAATCAGTTTGTAACTTCCACTTTTTAGCTGGATTACAGGCGCACGCCACAACGCCTAGTTGTGCGTACATGTAGTTGTAGTACAAGGAGAGATTTGGTATTTTAATATTTTGCCAGTGTTAAGATAGTGTAAGCTGCTGGCAGTGGGCTACAGACATAATAGCGTGTGATTTCAGACATGGGTTTTTCCATCACAGTCTTAGTAGAATTGTGTATAAAACTTTACTGCAATACATGCCTCCCATCTGAAATTATTTATGAACATTTTGGTACTAAAATACACAAGTCTCGTCAGTGCCTCTGAGAAATGTCAGTCTAAAAATGTGCATCTTGTTTAAACTAAATCTTTAAAAATCTGAACAAATATCAGACTTGCTTTATTATTTTAATTTCCAACAAATCATGATTCTCATTCAACCTTTTCAAAGTGAAAACAAATAAAATGTTCAGATTTGTAGTTAAAATTTTGTTTGTTTCCTGAATTCTGAAGGTGTATGGAGAGACTTCATATGATCTGGTGGCTCAAATGTTGGAACATGTGAAGATCAATGAGGATGATGTATTCATAGATCTTGGCAGTGGTAAGGATCCTTTTGTTTTGCTTTATTCTAAGATATTCACTGATGAGCTATGGAGGGTTACGAGATTTCAGTCGTGAATTTTGTCCCTGATACCTCACTGTTGCAGGCTTTTTCAGGCTTGGTCTCTTACAGAACAAACGTGACTTTTTACCATGCTTGCATCCATTTTCACGCTAATTTTTATTGAGAAATCCCTGTAAATATTTCCGCAGATATAAAGAAAGTGCACCTGTTTGTATCTGTTGGGCCCATTTCAGGTCCCTGTTTACAAGGTAATAAATCTTCAGTGGGGAGACACCACTATTTTTCTATTTATAAGCAATACACAATGATTTATATCTACTTCCATGTTGAGATGATTTTGTTCAAAAGTTTAAGCTATGCCTACGTATAGGCATAGCTTAAACTTTTGAACAAAATCATCTCAACATGGAAGTAGATATAAATCATTGTGTATTGCTTATAAATAGAAAAATAGTGGTGTGCTGTAGAGCACATGATACACATTAAGCAAGGAACCTAAAACAATCATCTTAGCATTCATGTCCATAGAATTACAGTCAAACCTGCTTTAGTGACCACCTGTCTACAAAGACCGCTTTTTGCGTTTCCCTTGGGCAGTCGCTATTGACAGGTTTGACTGTATTTCAATACATTTTATTATGACTTTGCTTGTCCTACAATTGAAAAAAAAGGAGTGACTGTTCATGAGCGTCTTTGCAGTTGGAGTAGGAGGAATAGGTAAAGCAGGAAGAAGAAGAGTGTTTTGATGGTTTCATATTCCATTTCCTCTTCAGGGAATTTCCACTTGGGATTATTCAAAATGACATCTTTCATAAATCTGCAGAAAATTACTTTTTTTTTTTTTTTTTAACCAGGAACAGAACACAATCTTTCATTTTCCTTTAGGGAAAACAAATACAGTCAGGCAAATATGACTTTAGATTTGTCCTTCCAAAGAAAAGTGGGGAAACAAGTTGACTATTAATTCAAATATCGGACATTTTTAGAATATATGTTTTTTAAAGGTTGAAACCCGTACAATGCCAAATTCTGTGACTATTTCCATCATCTACATTATTTTTAAGTTTGATCCTACATAAAATGTGCAAGAAATGATATGTTTAGGGAATTCTGTTAGATCCAGAATTTAGCCAAGTGTTTGAAAGTATACCAGGAATAGCAAATGTAAAGGTAACTTGCATTTATGTTTCTCACAGTACATGTATTTGATTACATTCATATTCATTTGTAATCATTTCTTGCCCAGGTGTTGGGAATGTGGTGTTACAAGTGGCTGCTGCAACATCATGTAAGCTGGCCTATGGAATCGAGAAGGCGGACGTACCAGCTCATTATTCAGAGGTAAGTATGGAGCATCATAGCTTTTGATGGTTAGGAAGCGCGAATTCTGGTATGGAAAGAAAATCATTGACATGAGGTAGAGGAAACAACAAAACCTAGAGATGATGTGGAAGATTATATGTCAGCAGTAAAGTGGTATTATTTGATGTGCATAAATAAATTTATTTCCTTGACCTACCTTGACCTAAGCCTTCCGCACCATCTGGGGGATGTGTGATGGCTTCTGCTTCATGATCTCAAGCCAGATCATCCTATCTTGTGATGTTCTGGTCGCTTCTGTGAGGGATCCCAGACAATTTATTTCATATTATTCATATTGCATCCTCCTGATCTTTCTTTGGCTTACAGCAGGGGTTTATGTATGGATTTGTTGAAATGGTTTTATTAACATACACATTGAAGTGTTATGTTAAAGGGGGTGTAGCATGGCAAATACTGGTTCACGCCATCTACGAATTCTTTTGGACAACTGCACATAAACGAATGGACTTGATTAATGGTCAGCGCGCTAGTGTTTGCGAAACAGACCAAAATTCTCCTTAGGCTTTGGTTTCGCTCATGTTGCACGCACGCTATGTGTGAGCGGCCGCCGGAGTTGAAGATAGTCGAATCACGCAGTGGAACATCGAAGGACCATTTCGGCGTAACCAATACGTGGATATTGACACAGAATGGTGGGAAATCGGCAAAAGAAGACCAAGAAATGTTCACAGAAGTACTATAAGACCGAATCCAGTATCCAGTACCTGTGTATTCGGAAGTCTGAAAGAGAAATTCATCTTGCATATTGCAGCTGCATGCGATATGCCTACTGGGATTTTACTGCAGACTAGGCCGGCAGTCCCGGCCGCGCGATGTGTGAGCGGACGCTGGAGTTGAAGATGGTCGAGTTTCAAAGTTTCAAACAATGCGTGGATATTGACAAGGAATAGCGAAATCAGCAAAAGAAGACCAAGAAATGGTCTCAAAAGTACATGTATAACTATAAGACCGAATACAGTATCCAGTAGACCTGCTGTAGATCTATTTTGAAGTCTGAAAGAGGTATTCATCATGCATTTTGTACTACGTTATTTTTTTTTTTTAATGGGAATTATTTAACTAAATACACATGTAAAATGCTCCAAAATAAGGCTCATATTGCACCAGAGAACATCTAGAACCCCAGAGCTTCCAGGGCCCGAAGGCGGGCCCTGGACCCCGGGCGCTCCGCGCTCGAGATGTACGCTATGCGCACATTATTTGGTGTCGTTTTCAAATCCTCCTCATTTTTGATTTCCAAAAGTTGGCATCTCTGGTGTTGGTATGTCTGATTTATTCCACAGTTTGCAACAGTATTTATCCTCTTTCTTTCTTCTGGGTTAATTTTTGTTATGTTGTTTGGTGTGTTTTACGTCAAATGTATCAGTAAAATATGGTCTTAACGGTTTGCATTTGCGCTGCGTTACGACATCAATAGGTGTTTAATAGGTGAAAGGTAGGCCGGTTGAAAAATACTAATTTTGATGGTAAAATACTAATTTTGGAGGTGCTGAGTACTAATTTGTACTTCCAAAGGTTGGCAGCTCTGTATATCTTTAAATCTGAACCTTTTATGTTTGATACACTCATTGCAAATCTCTTTCTCACTCTCTTATAGGGGATGCAAAAGGAATACAAGCGTTGGATGAAGTGGTATGGGAAGGAACACAGCTTCTTTCTACTGGACCATGGTGATTTCCTCTCTGACACCATGAAGGAGAAAATAGCAAGTTCCAAGTGAGACATACTCCTTTCTTGCTCTTAAAGCCTGTCTGTCCTAGTTTGGCCTGGAGGGATTAGACCACCCATCGTGGACACTGACAGGTTGCTATCTCATCAACTCAGCCCTCACTTTAACATCAGAAAAAGAGGATCACGGGGGACCAATGGGCATCACTTGGGCATTGTTTTCTATATAGAGGTAGCAAGTAGCTACAAGTAGTGCAGTCAGGCTTTAAAGCCACATTGTTTTAGAAGCACTACAGGACAATCGCCTCTAGCGCCATCTCAGGTCAGCTGTAGCAGTATGGTCCCATAACGAGCTGCTTCCCTAGCTACGCTGTTGGTTTTTTGTTAGTTATTGGGTTATGCACTGTGGGCAAGTTGAACATGCAATGGTGTTGTGCAATTTACAGTACGCCGGGGCAGAACGTTCACCAGTTCTTCACCAGTTCAGTATCGCTTTAACAATTTTGCCAGGTTGTTCTATGCTTGCCCTTACAGACGCTAACATTATTCTCTCAATAAATCAATTCAATAGAAGTGAATTATTATTTCAAACTGCGTTTACTCAAGGCAAGTAATATCTCACGACAAATTCTTGTTTTTTTTGTCCACTTCCTATGTTTTTTTTCACCAAGTTTGAAAAGACAACAACATGTATTAAAACACTTTCAACATTTTGCGATTGATTGCAATTTTGAAGAACGATTCTGATTGGGCATTAGTCAGCGTTGTTAACAATTTATGCATGCAAGGATTATCCTGATTGGCCATTACCATTTTTGATTTATTTCAAACCTTTGTGTTATGGAGATATACAAAATCATTTGGTTGGACGTTGTTATGTATTGCTACCCGTATTCACAATATCTAAGCGTCCAGAATTCGACTGTAGATCACCTAACATCAATTTCTTTGTTTCTTTTTACACAGCATCATCTTCGTTAACAACTTTGCATTTGGCCCCCGTGTTGATCACCAGGTAAGTTCAATCCTTAAAGACTTGAATGCATTCTTTTTATTGATTACTGCCCTTCTCAGAAGCAAAAGTTATGGAGCATCTGTAAGGATTTTATTTGGTCATTAAATTTAGAATTTGAAATGATCACATGAATCTTACAGGATAAATCTTTCAGGAGCTGTACAAAAGTTTGTGCATTTGTGATTAAACCAGCCATATTTGATAATGGATATAATAATAATCCAGATTTATATAGAGTTTAATATGTAATACTGTCTCTAAGCGCTTTACAGATATTACAAATGTTCATCATCTCCATCCCCTGGGGAGTATTCCTACCATATAGTCACAGTGAGGGGCATATGGCAATTTGACACAAATGCTTTCGTCATCCTACTGGGTTCCCATTTCTCTCCTGGGTATGGAGTGGCAAATGTAGATTAATGCCTTGCCAAAGGACAGATTGAGGGTTCAGTGACAAAAAGACGTAACTCCATATTTTGCCAAAATTAATATTTGATATCAAAATGTTCAGAAAAATGTGGGCTTTCCAGGAAACACAAAGACTAAACTCCACCCAACACCCCATTGAAGTTAATGGCTAGTGAAACATAGACTTAACTCCTGAAGGCCCAAGTGCTCAATGACACATAAACCTCTTTTTCCTCAAAATGGCCCATAATGGAGTCTTGTCTTTGTGTCACTGACCCCACAATTACTTTATATTTATTTTATTTATTATATATATTTGATTGATGGTTTTCTATTTCAGTTGAAGGAGAGGTTTGCCAACATGAAGGAAGGTGCTAAGATCGTGTCCTCCAAAGCTTTCTGCCCTCTCAACTTCCGTATAACAGACAGAAATCTCAGTGGTAAGCATTTCCATCATAGATAGTAATGATAATAGTGGGTTCTTGTATAGCGCTCATGTCTGTCAGACTTGACACTCCTGGCGCTCCTGATTATCATCACTATTATTTCCTCTGAAATGGTAGGCCAAAGAACACCAAGGGAACACAGGCCTTCATAGAGATGTGTTCGGAGGCAAGAAATGTGGTCTTAATAAGCAGGTGGTCTTGATATTCAAGTACTTTAGCACAGGTTTCAATAGGAAACGGTGTGTAGTGACCCCTAAATGTGATCTCTTTAGACACGTGGTTTTTCTGAACAGGTGTTCGCTAAAGCAGGTTTCACTGTATATCATAAATACTTGCTCCTGAAAAATAAGGTAAGAGCTGTAAGTATGCATTCAGTAAAGACAAACCAGACCCTCAAAATATCCAGCAATTTTTCTCATTAGTACTGACCTCCTATTATAATACATTAATTTCCTTGATAATGATACAACTAAGTGGTGAACTGACATTTCCTCCATCAACAATTACTCTGGAATTAATGTTATCAAAAGTAGAAGGTTAGTTTTGCAATTGGTTGTCAGGTCTAATAGGTTAAAGGGTTAGAGTATCTTTGTCTCAGATTCTGAAACAAAATCCTGGATTTAGCTCATGCTGCAATAATAATTATAAACCTTTAGGTCAGTCAGCAACCCCATGACTTTTACAAACCGATCACCTGTCCGATTATCAAGATATTTAAGATTGGAAATCAAAATTTCAGAATTTGTTTTTATAATACTACAGTCTATTGGGGTCACTCAAAGATTTTTATTTTTATGCGGCACTTCATGATCACTTTATAGCGCAATTTTTTAAGGGCTTCAATATTACACCATATCACAGACATTGATAAAACGTAGGGCCATGCATCTCATATTTAACATTGTTAAATGATGCCTATCGGGGTCGGGTACTGAATAAAGTTGGGTCGGGTGTTGAAGTTAAATATTCTTCATATTTGTCCCCACAGATATAGGCAGCATCATGGACGTGGTGGAGCTGTCCCCCCTCCGCGGCTCTGTCTCCTGGACAGGCAAGCCAGTGTCTTACTTTCTACACACAATAGATAGAACGCTGGTAAGTGCACCCTCTCCATGTACGTGGCACCCACAACCAAAGTGCCTTCAGCTGTGTTCCCATTGTCTTAACAATTTTGAAAAAATATATCTGTTTATCAGGAATTCATTTAAAATTCAACAGGCCTTTGTTTTTCACAAAATTCATTTTTGTACACAGGATTTGAGCTTGAGATTTGACATCATTACAGTGCTACTCCTTATTTTGGCTTTGGAGGTAGTTTTGGTTATCAGTCTACTTTCTTTCAGCAATCTTTGAATCATCATTCAATTTTCTTTGTTATGTTATGAGAAATAGTGATGATAACATATATGTTTAGCCATGTCAGACTTAAAATTGTCCATGTTTCATGGATCCAAGAAATTGAATAGTGATGCTCAAATGATGGACTTTGTTAGAGAGAATCATCGCGAGCAACACCCTAAAACCTATGCGGAATGAGCAAGAAACCATTGGAGCACAGCTTATTTAGAGGTGTTGTGGTAAGTGGATACGTCTCCGGACTGTCGATCACAAGGTCCGCGGTTCGAGTCCCGCTGCGGCACTAATGTCCTTTGGCAAGACATTGATCTACATTTGCCACACTCAACCCAGGTGAGGTAAATGGGTACCTGGGGGGTGTTTCATAAAGCTGTTCGTAAAGTTACGCATGACTTTACGAACGACTTGTATATGAAAAGCCAAATGAGATGCTCAATCATTATCAATTTTTATTTATTAAGTTGAACTGTTGAGATGTAGATTAACATTCTTATTCTAACAAATATTTTTAAGGCAAAGCATATTTTTTGCAATAATTTAATTGAGGTTATTGGAAATATCAGGAAAAAATTTGGGTATCCTATCTGGCGCTTCATATACAAGTCGTTCGTAAAGTCATGCATAACTTTACGAACTCTTTATAAAACACCCCCCAGGTAGGATTATTCCTTGAAATGTACTGTGCGCTGATAACGGCTGCCGGAGCTAAAGCTAGGGTAATAATTACTTTAAGCTCTTTGGAAGCGCATAGGGATGTTATTTCATAACGTATTATGCACTTTACACGAACTGAACTATTATTATTATTACTATTATTTCTCACATGAAAAACGAGACCCAAGCATGGAGTACTTTAATATTAAGTCATTCCTGCTTCAGTATTACAGCCCTATCATTGCTGGGCACTTAATAGGTACACCAATGCTAAAGGGTTATAGAATCATACCCAATGTCCATCAAAAACCAAGGGTCCTTTTACAAGAACAGATTTATGCTCAAGATTCATAGCGGGGGTACTTATCCGGAAGCTTAGATTAACATCTACCTGTAGAGGTAGGTGGGTTCTGTTGTTACCGTCAACTACTATTCAAGCACATTAATGTGGATCAACGCCACTAGAAATGTGTATAGTGTGAAAGTAAAAGGGGATGAAGTGTGACCTGTAGTTCGAGGGAAATACAATCTTTTCTTGTCGTCACCTAATATTACACATTTAACAAATTAAGCATTAATTTTGATAATTATGTTCTAGTGGATTCAAGGCTTTTTAGAGCGCATGTTATTTTGAAAACAGTGGTGTATTTGGTACTGATGACAAATTGGGATGATTCTTTTTAGTCTGCAATTTTGATACACTCACCAAGATGTAGGCTTGCCTATAGATGGATTTGTATACCAAAATTATCACTCTTAACAAAATGTTCTAAAACGCCAATCACCAAGTAAATACAAAAATCTGCTTAGGCTCACCAAACTCTGATGAGAAATTATTTGATGAATATGATAGTGACAACACCTTGCTTACAAATGTTAAAGCCATACTGCACTACAAGCACTACCTCAAAACCCCCTCGGGTCAGTATGGTCCCGTAACTCGATGCTTCTCTAGCTGTGCTGTTGGTTCTTGCATCGAGTCCTCCATCTGTGAAGTGGAAATTAGGTATTGGGTAATGCATTGTTGGCAAGTCGACCATGAGGTGGCACTGTGCAATAAACTATGCTGCATTCAGTATCACTTAAACATAAGTTAGATATCTTTTTTGTTCATCACTCCTCTTACTGTGTCTCTGTTGTTTATTTTGATCCATGTCATCAACCACAGATTTTGATTAAAGATGTGTTCATACTTCAATTAGTGTCATGCTAACAACATTCAGGGAAGTGAAGAAATAAAATTAGGGACTATGTTTAATGGACCGTTGAGACATTTAGGTTGATTGATATTTCTTTTACTTTGAGAACAGGTGATCCAAAAGCCCTGTAATCCTATGTTTTTATAAATTGTAAATAGTGTTTTGAGATGCAACAGATGGTTTCATTTGAAGTTTACAGACATTGAAGGAAATTTTGGATTTGTTTTACTTAGTTTTACTGTAAAATGTGTTTAATAGATCAAAACCGGACAATGTTGCATGCCTGTATTTCTACCCTTAGTTACTATTTTGTCATGTCTTGGCTGTGCTCGTTCTCTTTCAGTATACTGTCTACAATTTGTCTGGACTTTTTAGAACCTGCCATTTCAAGTATTGGATCTTTACAGAAATTACATGTAGTAAATGAATTGCAGACTTTGTTTTATTTGTTTTTTATATCTCCATAACAAATCTAAATTAAAGTTACATCTTCGCTGAAAGTAGTCTTAAACGCTGTAATTGAAGGAAGATACGATATTATATAAATTCTTTTACAACCCTTTTTTTTTTCCATTTTAGTTTCAAAGTCATACCCTTGCATAAAATTATTCTATCTAATTATACTAAATAACATAACTAACACTTTTATTTCATAGAAATATATGGACATCACCCCCATCATGTTGATTTTATTGAATGGCTCATTTTACCCCCATCAGAGGGATTTATTGTTTGTTTATCTTCTTTATGTGTTATACAGCTGGAAAAATACTTTCAGACACTCAAGGATCCAAAACTCAGGGTAATTATTCTTATAATAAATCTTAATCATAAACACACTGGGAAAATAAATATGCGGATGAAGAAATAGATAATTTTGATGTACTTTGAATACTAACAATCAATTTGATGACTAAATATACAAATGTAAGATTTAAATCAATAGTAGTTTAACAGGAAATACAAACGTTATGTAGAGTAATGACTTAATGGGAAATTTGCTAAAAACAACAGAACTACCCATTTGATGTGTTCAAGTTATTTTGTTATTGAAATTTTTATTAATTTATATATTTATGTGACAAAATATTTTATTTTTTTCCAGTAGAGGAAAGAAAGATAAATCGACAGTAATTTATTCATTATTACCTGTTGAATTTCTGACTTGTTGGATTTTTAATAAACTTAATCAACTTCTCAGTTAATTTTCATTGCATAGTGATTTTTGCAAGCTAAGAATACTTCCCAGTTGGTATATAGAAGAAAACAATTTGAATGATTTGGTACCATTTATGCATGATTTTATACATTTTGATTTTCTCTTCCATCTCAAAGCAACATGGTCATTGCCTTTCTTTTTCTTTTGCAAAGCATGGGCATATTCATACATTCATCAAATAGATATCACATTCATTTGAACATTCACTATTCACAGATTATAATTATTTTATAGCGAAAGATTTCCTTGACTGACTTTAATCAGCCTTACATTTCTCTGGCATAATCACTAGCTGCCACTTCACATTACGATACTACTTCACATTACGATACTGAAGTTTTTCCTCATCTTCATGATGTATAATAATGATAATAATAATAATAATACATTTATAGAGCGCATAAACTATCCATCATATATTCTACTGCGCTACAAGAGCTCCTGATATTACAAGTAGATAAATCTATTTTGATAGCTTGTTTCAGATATCAGTTTATTTGCAGGCTTTAAACAGAAGGTCTTTTGAAGGTAAATTTAATCAACAGAGAACAATATGATGCGAAGATTTGTGACTTCACTTTGATATAATGTGAGATCCAGAAGTAAATGTCTTCTCTCCACAATGTATGATATAACAGAAAACGTGACAACATTAAGGGAGAATCAGTAAGTTTTATTTCAAAGATTCCTATTAAAGTGTTTTTTTTTTAATGGCTGTTTGAAGTCTTAAAGACTTTATGAGGTCAGTGTTCCAGAGATGAACTTGTATACTGAAACCCTGCCTGTCAACCTTTGTTTTTTTTTTGATTAGCCATTGAAAAGCATAAACATGATCTAAACTTCTTCTCGCTTCTTCTGGATTCTCTCTTGCAGGAAGAATACTACAAAAGCTGCGTTCGAGCAAAGCGCCCCAGGCGCAGTAACATTGACTACCTCGCTTCGAGATCCCTTGATCTCGGCAAGACTTCGAGCGACAGCGACTCGGCAGTCTATGGACCAACCACCCGTCGCCAGTGGTCGGAATGGATTGCTAATCGAGATGGAATGAAGGAGAACTATGATGAGATGATGGAGGATAGTGAGAAGATGGATCCGGTAAGACACTGTTTAGGTGTTCTACAGCAGATCCTGCAGATCACCTCTTCATTTTGTCTGAATCTTTTTTTTTTCTTTTTTATGCCTCCGTTACAAAGTAGCCGGAGGCATTATGTTTTCGGGTTGTCCGTCCGTCCCGTTCTTGTGATCGCGTTATCTGAAGAATCGATCAATGGATTCCTGCCAAACTTTGGTCATGTATGTATCTTGCAGAGCCGATGAACTGATTAGATTTTGGGGTCACGAGGTCAAAGGTCAAAGGTCACAGGGCTCATTAGGTATGCAAAAACAGCTCGTGATCGCGTTATCTGAAGAACCGATTGATGGATTCCTGCCAAACTTTGGTCATGTATGTATCTTGCAGAGCCAATGAACTGATTAGATTTTAGGGTCATGAGGTTAAAGGTCAAAGGTCACAGGGCTCATTATGTTTGCATAAACAGCTTGTGATCGCGTTATCTCAAGAACTGATTGATGGATTGCTGCCAAACTTTGGTCATGTATGTATCTTGCAGAGCCAATGAACTGATTAGATTTTGGGGTCACGAGGTCAAAGGTCAAAGGTCACAGGGCTCATTAGGTATGCAAAAACAGCTCATGATCGCGTTATCTGAAGAACCGATTGATGGATTCCTGCCAAACTTTGGTCATGTATGTATCTTGCAGAGCCAATGAACTGATTAGATTTTGGGGTCATCTGGTTAAAGGTCAAAGGTCACAGGGCTCATTATGTATGCATAAACAGCTTGTGATCGCGTTATCTCAAGAACCGATTGATGGATTGCTGCCAAACTTAGGTCATGTATGTTACTTGCAGAGCCGATGAACTGATTAGATTTAGTGGTCATGAGGTCAAAGGTCAAAGATCATGGGCTCATTATGTATGCAAAAATAGCTTGTGAACATTCTCATTAGAACTGACAGATGGATTACTATTTAACTCAGGACATCTTGCAGAGCCAATGAACTGAGTAGATTTTAGGGTCATGAGGTCAAAGATCAAAGGGTCATATATATGTATATGAGAAATTGCTTGTAATCACGATATTCTGAGAACCTGTCAATGGATTACAATTGAACTTGAATCCGAAAAATTTCTTTGTTTTGGTTTGTAAAATTGCTCTATGACAGAGGCATCATTTTCGACTGCGCGCTGTCGAATTCCATCTAGTTTTTTATCCTTTTGTTTTTTATGGTTTTCTTAAAAATGCAACACCTGATCTCCATCAAATTTGCTTTACTAATTCCTAATGTCCAGGATTAGAAAACCTCTCCCTCTCAGTGTAGGCAGTCGACCAGGATGGCATCTAGGCACCATTTTGTAAAATCATATTATCAAGCGTATCTTCATACCAGCCATCAAAACTTAACCAAATTTAGTACACATAAACTTCAGAGCCCTGTGTCACAAGGAGACTATAAACTTGTGATTAATTTTAAGGACATACGTTTGATTTGGACGGAGCCCAGGTCTAGGCACATAAACTTCAGGGCTAGGGTCAATATTCAGCAATAGTAATATCCACGCGCACGTCGTCATGTGTGCGTTTGCTCGCACCAACACATTAAAATTGTCTTAATCACTTCTTGACCCATCTAGAGTATGTTTCAATTTTACGATTTGAATATTTTCCGTCCGTGCATGTCAATACCGAAATCAGATATGCCACATGTGGGGCTTCTTGCAGGCAGTTAGGGGATGTGTGTCACAGTGGGAGAGTTGACCTACAGTCAGAAATATTTAATTCTTTCTCCTTTGTTCCTTGGACAGGATTCAGATGTATCCTCTCAAGCTTCAAGAAGGAAAAGGCGCAGGAATAAAGACAGCTCGGAAACGGTAACTTTCACTCGTTCTAAACTTGTACCGGGCCAGATGTTATCATTAAAAATGCTATTACTCTTTTTAAAAAATCCCAAATACATATTGGTTGATGTTATTATTGATAATGATATTCATGATGACAAAGAAGAATAAATTACAAATCTTTTCCTTAAAAACTTTCTTAAACTGTATTAATAGAACACTGTTTGTGTTTGTAGTACGGTACTCAAACTTGAAGTCTGTAGAAATCAGCCTTTTGCATATGATTTTTTTAAATAAAATTAAAGGATATTATAATTTTATGATTTGCCATTTTATTTGATTTTCAGTGAATGTGACCCATGTATTTTAGACTGCATGAAGATAACTAACAAAGAAAATGTGAAAATTAAGATTATTTACGATTTGTTTTGACAACTTCACATTGACAGCAAGTTGGTATTGATGATATCTTCCCTTGTTTTTATACATTCACATTAAAGTAGATGTATGCATCTTGTTTCTTCAATTTTGACAGTTCATCCTCCACAAACCCCAGAGTACCTTTTTATTTCTTCCCCTTTAACTAGGAAACTCCAATGCCCCCACCGCCTAAACCAGCTAAACAAAAGACAATCAAAATCCCTAAGAAAGAAGAAAAAAAGGTCAGACAAATTTGATTCTGTGTGTTTCATTCTTTTTCGAGTTCCATTCTAATCATGGATTTTTCTCCTTTTTTTTCTTTTTTTGGCTAACCCAAAATTTCATGTATGTACTACTTTTTACTGGTCTGTGATTTGGGAAATCTAATTTCTAAACTTATGAAATTTTAAAAAGCACTTTGATGTTGTTTGATAAATTATTACATTTACTTTCTCCCGCTTTTCCTGGACTGGCTCATCTTTGAAAATAGTTTGATGGAGGTGTGAAAGGGAAGGGGAAGAGGAGGGGTAGGGAGATGGGAGGGGAAGTGGGGGGGGGGGGGGTTCAAGGCCTTTTGCCTGAAAACCTACTTTGGGAAGAAAAACAAACTTTTTGCTTTTTTGTTGTTGTATTTTTGTGTTGGAGAAAAACATGAAGTACTTTACAAAGTCACAATGTGTAGTTTGGGTCAGATTTTTAAATTCATTTTTCATCCGAGCATGATTATTTTTTAATTTTGATGAATAATCAATGGAGATATCCTCCTTTTCTCACTATTTTCTCACCATATTGCAACTAATCTCATTTGGTTTCTTGAATTTAGCGATTATTCCCTCACATCTTGTAATTTCATTTTATTCTTACACATTTTAATGTTTAACACAGCTTTACATTTAATGTTGTGCTTGAATAAGATACCACCTTAAAATAATGTGAATCAGATTAAAGATTAGAGAGCTAGTTTTTATATAATTTTGTCCTCCAGGAAGGATGGAGACCTTTTTAGTTTGGTTGTAAAAAATGTAATCCATGATTCATTAACTGCCTAGCATGACTGGCTGTGAATGATATACATAGAAGACACATTCATGCAATGCCTGATAGCAGCAATCTATTCACATTATACTTACATTGTTGCATGTGAATGTGTTAAGTGCTGGCCACATATAAACGATTTGATTACGATAAATTGCTGCTGTATGACCAGCCCTCTATTAAAAGATTTTCCTAGAAGCTAACAATGGATTATTCTTCTAAAGTTGTGACCATAAACCATTTGCAAGCTTCACTAATTGTCATAACTTTAAATACCTTCAACCTTAAAAAAATGACATGATTTAAAATATTTGGAACAACCCCCTCTTCAAAGTAAGTTTTGGAAATGGTTGACCTTACTCTATTTCTCTTTTGATGAATGATCTGATCCTTACATATTGGTACCCAATTCATTGTTGTGTGTTTGCAGTTTGTGAGGTGATTTTAACCCAAAGAGCATTGCAGGGATCCTTTTCATGGAAGAATTATTGCCAACCTAAAGTGGCATATATACTTCCAGATTCCTTGTGTTTATGTGCACATGTAGTATTAAGTAGGGCGCTTTCACAAAGACGACGGTAACGCGAGCGAAAAAACAACCTGCGCATGCACGAACCCCAATTTTCTCTGTCTGGTTGATTTTCACGACCGTACAAGGCCATGATAGCATTCGTTCCCTAAACACAACAGAAGACCTGTATCGCCGTAATTCTCCCGTCGTCTTTAATAATAATAATAATAATAATAATAATCTGTGTTTTTATATAGCGCTCAATACATCGATCCAACGATGTGCCTAAGCGCTTTACAGTTATATTATTACCCCGGTCATCGGATTCAGGCTTACCCGCACACAATGTGTGCACATTTTCCACTCCCTGTCTTTGCTTCCGTTGTGTTTGCGAAAGCGCTCTAATGTCAATCAAGAATGACTCTGCTAAAGTGTGACATCGTACTGACCAAGATGCCAAGGTTGCTGGTTCCAAACAATGTTGTGCTATATAAACAAAGGTGTTAGGATCACACCAACTCCAAACATTGAATTCACCCTGCTTCAATGATTTTATGGTGAACAGGCATTTGTTGTTTAGTAACCTGGATGATGAGCGAATATGATGTTAGCACTTCGGTACTCTATAACAATGGTTATCTATACCAGTGACCAATAAGACAACGGAAAAGACAAGATTTTGATCCTGTGGTCCGATTTAGACATTAATGGTCATACCATCTCATCCCTATAATCATTGTGTATATTCCGGTCATCAGCATACTCTGGTTATTTCATACTGTGTTTCAAAATTAAAGTTTAAGAAGGAATCCCTACCGTAAATAGATTGCTAAACAAATCTACATGTAAAAACATAATTTCTTCATTCTATAGATTCTTGAAATACAAAGCAAGAAGTTACTTGTGTCACTTTTATCTAGAGGAATTGACATTCTATTTAGGTATTGATCCATCACGAACCCTCTTGACCATCTTACACTAAGACAACCAATTGTGACATCTGATTCCTTTCAGCAACTGGCGTACAGGACATAACTTTGTCGAGGTGGCAATTTCAAACACCAACAACAAGCTATCACCTATGTTCAGAATCTCTTTGTAAAGCAGTTTGAGATCAATTTTGCTGAATTCAACCTCTTTTTATTTTTTTTCTCTTACAACATTTTGTGAGTCACCTTCTTTGTATTGACTATTTAAAAAAATATGTTTGACAACTTACTCAAATTTTGTTTTGCATGATCTCTTTCAAGTAGTTTGCACCATTCTGCTACTAAACAGGTTTTCAAGACCATACCTTGATACAGTCAAACCTGCTTTAGTGACCACCTTTCTACAAAGACCACCTGTCTACAAGGACCACCTCTTTTGTTTCCCTTGAAAATGGTTTCTCATTGAAACATGTAGTAAAGGAACCTGTCTACAAAGACCACTTATTGTGTTTCCCTTGGACGGTCGCTGTAGGCAGGTTTGACTGTATTTACTTCATTCTAACTGTCTCTGTCATTTTGATATTGTAGGACTCCTCATTGAGAGGCAGAGGCAGACCAAAGAAGGCGGACAATGTGATGAGTCGTAGGGCCCGGGATGAACTCAAGAAATCAGCTGCATTAGGGATGGATCTTCTGCATCAACACACAGTTTCGCTCAGTCAGTCACCCCCAGATAAGAGTAATGGTGAGTCCTTGGAGCAATTAAGGAGGCAGTCACACTCTGAAAGGGATCCAGTATCTTTGTCTCAGATTCTGAAACAAAATCATGGATTTAGCTCATGCTGCAATGATAATTATAACCTTGAGGTCAGTCAGGAACCCCATGACTTTTACAAGCCAATCGCCTGTCTGATTATCAAGATATTTATGATTGAGAAATTGAAACCAAATTTTGTGTTTTTCCTAATGGTTTTCATAACACTACAGTCCATTGGGGAAAACGAGTAGGGTAAAAACATGTTCAATCAATGTTTACTGAAGGAAAAAAAAAAAGTAGCTTTGACACGTATGGACATACTAAATATTTATCTCTAACTTTTCATCTTGAAATTCCCCCTTATATGTACAAAATTATTAACATTTACATTTTCTTTTTAACTGTTTATAATTGTTTGTAATTCAAAAACTATTCTCCTGTAGTATATTTGATGATGTATTTAAGATGTGTATTAAAGTCATACAAGTTACCTTTTTTAGAACTTGTAACACTACCAACTATCCACAATTCATTTTGTCTTCTAGCTAAGGAAACCATTTCAGTAATTTTGCTAGTAATCTTGATCTTCCACAGCACGGTACATATATCTGCACAACCTCAAAGTATGAAGATACATCAACAGCATGGTGGCCTGTACTTCAACAGAAGAAGAAGAAGACTATTTTATTACAAAATCTTTTGTTGTTTTGCAGGTATGTTGAATAACCTTGGGATGTCCTTTAACCTAGCAAGCATGGTGACCCCAGTCAAAGAGAAATCCAGGCCCAAATCTAGAGAGAGGAAACCGAGTCATCGTCAGAAGAAGGACCTAGAGGCGTCCATTCAGTGGCTTGTTGGTGAGTTGTATGTGATTGTGATTAAATGGATTCTACTTGAGTCGTACTTGGCGAATAGATATCAGAAGATCAAAATAGATGATGTGATCTCTGATGATTTCCCAGTGCCTTTTGGAGTTCCACAAGGTTCACGGCTGGGTCCATTGTTATTTACTCTGTACACTGCTAATCTCGTTTCATATGTTCAAATGAATTTTATTATTGATGGAAAGACCAAGCCGTTCATCATCCTTCAGAAGATATTTACCTGCTTTGCTTTGATCAGTAATGCTTAGGTTGCTTTCCTCGCCTCTCAGCACAGTCGCTTGTTTACCTCATGTGCAGTTTAGTACAAAAGAAGAAGCACCATTAACCTGGAAGATTGCTTTGTGCAACACAATGGCTTTGAAGAATTACCCATTTCTGGTCCTGATTAGCTCCATGAAAACTCTTTTAATATCAGTAATATCAGTACAGCATAATCTTGCACTGAAACAAATAATCGTGAAGCCTTTTGTATATCTATCCCGTGATAAATACAATGCGGCACAGGGAGATTATTTGTGTGGCATATCACTCAAGAGTTGATGAGCAATCGAGACCATTTCACCGCACAAAACAAACAAACAAACAAACAAACAAGCGACAATTAAATGAAGGCAGTATGTAATGAGATAAGTGTGGCCAATAAAGAGAGAGAGAGATAGAGAGAGGAAACCGAGTCATCGTCAGAAGGACTAAGAGCCATCCATTCAGTGGCTTTCGGGTGAGGCCTTCACCTTACTAATAGCCCATTCAGACATGAGGCAGTACACTGATTAAAACATAAAGAAGTTAATTGGACAGAAAAGAAGAAAAAAACCTACAGAAATGACAGAGAAACTGGCAGATATCCGTAATCATCCATTTCATATCATTTGCCTTGCTTATATATTTGTCTGTGATTGCTTAATCATCTTTTTGTCTTTTTACTTTTTTTGACAGATGACTATAAAATGCAATTGCTGCAATTTCTATCCTACATGAAGACTCCTCCATACACTGACCTAGTGAGGAAACAATTGGAAGAAGAAAAGGTAGGTTACAAGAACAGAGCTGCCAACCAGTATGATATTATCGTATTTCGTACAATTTTTAGAAGTAAATATGAAAATTTGAATGTGTAGTTAGTGTGTGTGTGTGCCATTTCAAATTGCCCATTCTCTCCTGTAAAGTAGCGTTTCACATCGGCAATTTGGGTCTGTTCATTGGTTCATCGAACACACCAGTCATGACAAAATCATGCATATCCAACCAATGGTCCATAAAAAAAAGAAATACAAGCTGCTCATCACATGGTTCATTGAATGGTGATTCATGACAAACTCTTGCATATTCAACAAAATGTAAGATAATTACCATATTTTTTTCTGATTTGTTTTCTTCCCAATTTTACACCTGTTTTTCCTATTTTTTCCCAATTTCTCCCCAATTTTCTTACTTAAAAAGGAAAGAATGTTGTTAGATACCATTTTTTCCCTGAATGCTATTTTTTTTTACTCAAGGGGGGGGGGGGGGGGTGTTGAGGAAAGTGCTCACTATCACCCTTGATTTTACTGATATAAAAACTTCCATGATTTTTCTTGCTTTTTCAGTTGTACAATGAACAGCTGAACCTGAAGCGTGGTCTCCTAGAGGATCAGATCTCCATGCTGTCCAAGGAGGGTGTACGACTGCTCAACCAGCAGCTAGACAAGCTAGGCATCCAGGCCAAGTCACCGTCAGAGCTGGTGGCCAAGTCTAGGGAGATCGTAGGCAAGCACCGGGAGCTGCAGGAGAGGTACCAGTCTCTCACGACCAACATGCAGCTCCTTGAAGCAGACAATAGGAAACTAGTGAGTGACACTGACTTGCGTTTCAGTAATTCAAGCGCTTCAGATTAATTCTGAATGTGACTAGAATGCAAAGTAGAAAGTCAAACAGATTATATTCACTGGGCTGCTCTGTTTTGAACTAAATGAACTAAAAACGTTTTCCTCTTCAAAATCTTCAAAATCCTTTTCAGGGGTTGTCTTATCTCTATAGCCAGGCAGCAACTAACTTGTAACATAAAATCATATAAAGCTGTTAATAAATATGTTAAGTTCTTCTTCCATTTTTGACAAATTTCTGCACACGTCATTTGTGATATTAAGAGGATGGCAGGGAAATGATGGTATATCAAGGAGACCACAGATATTCTAACATGCAGTTACGGGTAAGAAGTTTGTTAGACACAGTTCGAGGGTTCAGTGACTCAATGACGTAACTTCATATTTTGCCCAAATGAGTATTTGATATCAAAATGTTCAGAAAATGTGGGCTTTCCAGGAAACACAAAGACTTAACTCCACCCAACACCCCATTGAAGTCAATGGCTAGTGAAACATAGACTTAACTCCTTACGGCCCAAGTGCTCAGTGACACATAAACCACTTTTTCTCAAAATGGAGTAACGTCTTTGTGTCACTGACCCCTCGTATAGAATTTCATAATGCTTGGATTTTATCAGACTAATTAATATGTGTGCAACCCTGTTAACCCTACAGGTGGAGACTCGTAATCAAGAGGTTGTGACCCAGCTGCTGGGGCACAGTGGGAAGTGGGATAACAGTGACAGTGCTAGTAACGCCAAGGCAGCTTCTCTCATTACAGAGCAGATCATCCAGGAGTTCAGTAACCAACAAGAACTCAAGAGACAGGTAAGTTCTATGTGATTGTGATGGAAAAACCAAGCCATTCATCATTTTTCAGGAGATTATCACCTGCCTTGCTTTTGTGATTGTGATTAAATGGTTAGAGTCGTACTTGGCGAATAGATATCAAAAGATCAAAATACACGATGTGATTTCTGATGATTTCCAAGTGCCTTTTGAAGTTCCACAAGGTTCTCGGCTGGGTCCTTTGTTATTTACTCTGATGATTTCGCAGTGCCTTTTGGAGTTCCACAAGGTTCTCGGCTGGGTCCTTTGTTATTTTACTCTGTACACTGCTAATCTTATTTCAAACGTTCAAACAAATTTTATTATTGATGGAAAGACCAAGCCATTCATCATCATTCAGGAGATTATCACCTGCTCTGCTTTTTTTTAAAACACAAAAATACAAACAGAGATGCTATGTTAATGAAAAGGGGGTCTTGGTTTGGTTCTGAATGGAGATATCATTCAAAGATTTTAAGACATTAATCTCCGTACTGCATGTAGAGTATGTATTTTGGAAAGTTATTTTGCTAAGAACTCCTGAAGTAGTCCGTGAAAGTCAGCATTATGCTAATTAGAATATCATATTTGCTATCAGTCTTGGCAATATTCAACTTTATCACAGTTATGAGAAAATGGAAATATGTAGATGTGTTACTAACCTATTATGAATTACCAGATTATGCTCAGACAAACCTTGGTCTGAAACGCGTCAAAACGTGTCATATTACGCACATAAACCTAGGTTTGTCTACAAACCTTCTTTGTGAATTCGGGCCACTGAGTCGGGCCTTTACACAGTCCAAAAAGAGTGCAAAATTTGGAATGATTTATAGACCCTGACCAATAATCAGCATCACTCAGATTTTGTAATTTGATGCATTTTTCTATTGCTTTCTCCTCTGCAGGTCCAGAAGTTGGAGTTTGAAGTCACTACACTAGAAAAGATTGGCGAAACCACCAAGAAACCAGAAAAGGCAGCAAAGAAAAAGCGTCGCAACAAGGGCTCTGAGAAGAGTCGTAAGATCAAAGACATTGTAGGACCTCCTGTTTCACCTCCAGCAATAAAGGAGGATACTCTTAAGCATGAGAGACTATCTGGGAGCTACTCAAGCAGTCCAGTACACTCCAAGTCATGGCTTGGCGAGGGTACACCAGGGACCCATAAATCACCTAGAGCTTTCCAAGGTGGGCCAGGGGAAGGGGAACATTCCTACATGTCACCTGGCAAAGTGGCACTGCAGAGGAAACTCTCCAATTCAATGGAAAGCAGTCCAATGGCGCTGAGAGACGACAAAGGGAAGGAGTTTGCAAGTGATGTTGGACAATTGATGTTGAATGCCCACAAGCAGATGCAGCAGACGCAGAAAGGATATTCTGGCAAAGTTGAACCAGTACATTCCTCTGCGCTGCATGTTGTGACGAGTTCAGTCGCAGGAGGTCTCCAAGAAGGTCCGATGATGCACACCTCAATGGCATCCCTTGGATCCAGGGACGGAGTCCCCACTGCTACATCAAGTGCTGGAGTACACCATCTTTTGCAGTCCTGCATGATTAGTCCGCTAGAAATGAAGCACTCGGGTCTCTATCGCTTCATGCCTGCAGCCCAGGTCAGTAAGGTCCTCAACAGTTCTCTAGACACAAGTGAGCCTCCACTTAGTCCTCAGAATGTGACTCTTTACCCTCCTGCATCTGGACATCCACCAGACCCCAGGCAGGATCTGACTGCAAGTAGCAAGGTGGATACTCCTACCCTATCATCCCTTGCCATGAGTCATCCTACGCTTGGCAGGAATGTCACTGATGCCGACAGTGGACGTAGCTCTGATGCGTCCTCGTCCAAAGAAGAACTCACCAAGATATCCTCAGCCAGTGAGGCAGCAAACACCCCCACCTCAACATCCTCCAAGAAAACAGAATCAAACAAAGCTAAGAAGAGTCGCAAGCGTCCTGTCCCAACATCAGCTGCTGAGCAGAACATCCCTTCAAAGGTGGCTGTGACGGAGAAATGCAATCAGCCAAGCCAAGTGGGCGGAGCTATGACTGAAACACAGGACATTATTACCATGGTGACCAATGTTAATCAACCTTTAAAGATTAGTGCAATCCCATCCCCTGAGGGAGCTATAGCTGGGCAGACGGGTAGAGAGAGTGTACCGATATCACAGGCAGAGAATTCAGGTGAGAACAAATTTCTCTTTGGATATTGTCGCTTTTTCTGTCAATTACAGATCTAGGGATGAAGTTTTCATTCTAAATGAACTGTTAGAAATTAATTCTAGTTCAGTTAGGAATTTAGTTATGTCATTAACATGGTTGTTACATATTAATTTGATACTGATTATAATGAAAGGAGCGAATAAAATATAACTGGTTGCCAGTCATCAATTCCTTTATTAATACATTTTGGTTGTAATTATTTATAATTTATTGGAACTTTAGTGTTTTATCCTTTGGATAAGCTCTCATAGATACTTACCTGTCAAACATGAATAATTGCCCAGTAAAAAAATTTAATTAAACAAATTAAATGTGTTTTTCTAATCAGTATATGATTTTTAATGATGAATAATATGGGTTAGTTCCTATTTTCAAGTAATATTTTGTTTTCTCTCCCCCCCCCCCCTCTTCACATCCAGGGGAAAAATCAAATACAAATTCAGATCCTGAAACCTCCAATGTGAGAGAGTCCCCCAACACCAAAAAGCTACAGGCAAACATCAGTAGCAAGATAGATGCCCTTGCAGCATTCGCTTCATCTCAGTTGGATCGCAGCAAGCAGATCCGTCGTCAGAGTGCAGGCAACAGCCCAGGAGACATTCATGGTTCCTGGGACACCCACAATCCTAGTCAGATGCCTGCTGGTAGCCGATACATGCCTACCCTGCATGAGTCGCAGGCTGGTGTCAGACCAGCGGCAGCAGGGCCTCACGATCTACTTTCTGCACAGCTGAGCAACGCTGGACTGGCGTGTGCTACCTCAATACACGGCATGACTCCCGCAGCACCCAATCCCTGGCAGATGGCCTATATGAACAAAATCCAGGGTTCTGATGAAGCAGGAGCTAATAGTGGAAAAAGGGAACAGAAGGAGAAGAAATCGGAAGCCAAATCGGCCAATGAGCCAACAATGTTCGTGAGTGGACACTACACACCCAAAGGCAAGAAGCCTATCCCTGTGAAGCTATCTCCCAAACCTCTAGAACAAGACCCCTCTGGGGATGAGCTAGTTCCTCCAAAGACCCCTGGAAAGGATTTTGAAGAAGAAAACATTTTTAGTTCATCAAGCTTAAAACAAGGCAGCACTGTTAGTAATTCTAGTAGTAGTTCATCAACAAGCACTAAGACTGAGGTAATGACGGTTGTAGCCAAGCGTAATACAGTTCCACCACAGGAGGACACTAGTTATACAGATGTTCAGTTCCATAAGAAATTCTCTCGTAAGGGGAACAGATGGAACTGCAAACCCTCCTCCTCTCTGAATGTTCCTGGTCAGGAAGCACAAAGTAAGAAGCATAGTGCAGTTGGATCATCAACACAGAAGAAAGAGGGCGAAGGACAGAAAGGCAAGACACAATCCCCAGTGCCGACTGTTGTTCTGCAGAGACCTCCTGTTCATGATCCACCCAAGCTAGCCATTAAGCAACAACATTCCAGTCATTACCATTCTAAAGGCTCCTCATCTACAACCTCCAGCTCTGCAGTGTCCAGTCAGCAGGGAACTAAGTACAGCAGCAGTAGTAACCATGGCAAGCATGACCCTAACCTTGGGCCATTCATAGAGCTTAGGTCTGCAGGCTTAAAGCAGGTTCCTAACCCACCACCAGGTGGTGCACCCATTACTACGCAACAGACCCTTCTAACAACGTCTGCCGGCACCCAACGCTTCACCGGTGGCACCTACTACACCAGTGCCCTGGCATCTTCTGGCATCCACCCCCAAGCAGACCTACTAGACCGCTCCCAGAATCGAGGCAGTGGTGGTAGCCAATCCCACTCCAGCCTGCAGTCGTCGACCGAGAGCTACCGATCTCCCTTCTCCACCCCTCCTCCGCCCCCCAGCTCCCGAGGAACGCCCTCCTCCAGCGACTCGACCCACTCTGACAGCCATGGCTCAATGCGTGCCACGCCCCCGTCCCATGGGGCTCGGTCTCTCCCCCCTACCATGTCGCCCCTACCCAGCTCAGTGCCCCTTCCTGGAGGGTATGCAATGAACGGTGTGATGCCCCAGTATGCAGTGAACCAGCAGACGGGCGATCTAGGCATGCCCACCTATCTCCCAAACACTGGGAATTACATGCCGGTGACCCATTCAGGCCACGGACCAAGCTACCTCATGCAGTATGGAACACCAAGATAAATTTATGGTAAGACTTTTAGGGCTGGGACTACAAACTAGGTGCCTGGGTCCCAGGTTAAACAATTAGAAACCTGTTTCCTGAAATTGGATGGCAATGAAAAATTTGCCCCTTTAGGCCTTAAAGGTACTATGTCCCATTTGCAGGCCAAAAAAACGAAAAAGTTAAATTCCAACTGCATTTGAAAGATAATACTAATTTAGAACTTCCCTAAAAAAGGTGGGGCTTCAAGTGGGAAAATAACGACTATTAGTTGTCAAATTGACTTTAGGGCTATAGAGCCCAAAAGTAATAGTCTTGATTTTCAGACAATTGTACCGAATGGTCATACGTTTTATGCTGCGCAAAGATTCAATCAATTTAATCTTGGCCATCACAAGAAGTGGGTTATTGATGTAGACAAATGCTCATGTACCCTTTACAACTGTTTTCATGTGTGTTATTACCAAAGAAGAAAAAAAAGTCAGTCAGTCACTCAATAGTGTCTGACAGTGAAGTCTAGCAACTAAACAGGTTTCCTTGCATAATTTGAATATGAGGACACTGCCAACGTTTAAATTTCACAGATAGGACATACATGACATATTCATAATTCCTGCAAAGTCCTACAGAATTTGAGGTTGGCTGCAAAAGGGACATAGTACCTTTAAAAGTGGTCTGTTTTATCAATCAAATACATTAACACATGTATATTTCAGCTCAGAACGGTATATTCTCCAATTTGAAAAAAGAATTCAGTAGTCCTAGAAATGCAACATAAATTGTAATATTCAAGGAGTTACTGGGTCTATTTTTATTGAAAGGGGCCTGCTGCACATATCTAATCACTGTGCTCGTATCCACTGTTATACTGCTCTTTACCTCAGAGAGCAGTAGAGTGGATTCTGGCTTCCTGATCAACAAAAACAGTACATGTGCACAAACTTCGCAGCAGGAGATAATATATGTATAATATATTATACTATAACTTCTGGAAATTCTGAACCACACTGATCACGTTTTTTGATCTTTTTTGGATTGTATTGAAACAGGGACAGAATCAATGATGAATCTGTATTAAACATGAAATATAATCTAGCAGTTCTTATTTTTGGGATAATGTAAATTATATTGTTATTACATGTAAAAATATAGGGTCCTGTACACCTAATTAAATTTCCATATTTATGCTGATATTAATTTCATTTGATTCTCCACTTCTGATTTTGCAGGGCTCACCCCTCGAATTGAAATGGAATCATCAGTACTATTGACAGCAATTCTCAACCTTGCCACTTGTGTGACATATAAGCACTCTGCGAGTGATTGATTCTACCACTGCGTCGGTAGGGGAGACAGAGTGCAAATAACTGAGAGGGAAGTAACCTAGTTGAAATAGGACTTGTATGTTATGATACAAGTAGTGTAGTGTACATACAAAAAAAAGTTTCTTTACTGCCATTATACTACATGACTCTCAACCAGTCTTCAAATCGCCTAAAGGTGAGAAATAGAGAGAAACTTTAGCTTTTCTTATGTTTACATGTCTCATATTTTGGGACAAATTGTCTTAATTCAGTCGATACCTAATGCCAGTGGAACAGGCAATGAATTTTTCATTTCTGATCAGTTTTGTATCGTCTCCTCAGTTCTGAAAATTTTATATTTCTTTAGCATTTACGTAGTTGTCAAAGATGCATCGAAATATGACAAATATATTGCAATCAAAGCATTATCAATGTTTATTATTGATGCTTTGAAGTAAGAAAACGTGGGTGTAGTATGGAAATGTGTATGCTGTGAATCCGCATAAGGTGATAGAAATATGATACGGTGAAGTTTGTTAGTCAAACGCAAGCTTTGTTTGAAGCTTCAGATAGCCAAGCAAGGGTCCCTGTGTGTAATTAATTTTCAGTGATAGGATACTAGTTGTCAAGACATGCCATATTGGCAGAAGAAAAATGTGAACAAAAAAATCAATGCAGGGTAACATTTATGAGTTCAATATGTCTAATCTAGAAACATAGCAAGGATGCTATGTAGTGACCTCACGTGATAACAATCTATCTTCATTAGTGCATGTGATACATTGTGCCTAATGAAGCTAATTCATAGTTTATAGATTTACCAGTCGACCAATCCGCTGTCGTCGTTCATAAAAGTGCAGACACATGTTACATTTGTTTTGTTGGGTACTCTGCTGGTAAAACTAATCCATAATCTTTTGCATTTGATGTTACAGTATCTGCATATCAGCAACTGTGTACCTGTGAAGTAGCAATGGTTACCCTCATTTTTGTATGTACTTTCTTTAATTCTTATAAAAATTGTATTTCTTTATTTCTTATGCATATTGATTTGATCCTCTGTGGCTGCAGGTAATTTATTTTTGGCTGCTTGAGAGCTATTGTCGTCTTCCATGATGCGTATTGTATGTTCCTGACAATTATTTGTGATACATGTAGCTGCTTTGAATTTGTGTGCATTAACAACTTTTAGGTGTATTTGGGGCGTACTTTCTATGAAGGATTGGTTGGGCAGGTATGTGGTAGGGAATGTCATTAAGTCATCCATTTTTAATTTGTTTATCATTATCTATGAAAGCTGGTGTGTGCCAATCCTGTTTCAAATCAAATGCATAACATAGGTATGACAAAATTCCCTCAAACACTAGTATTACAATTATTGTAGAAAAAAGACAGTAGACCCTTATTAAATCCTATATTCACAGTGAAAATCAGCTAGCCTACAACCATTAAACAGTTTTTTGTTAGATGGACTAAGAAAGGATTTGAAATATCCATTTTTGTTTGAAATCGAATTCAAAGTAAGTACAATGTCAAGTTATATGGTGTGGAATATATTCAGGTTTTCTTTTTGGTAATATTTGTGTAATACTGCTTCCTATTAGTGTCTATTTGTTACAGACCTCTTCATTTTTTTGTTTAAATCTAAGAACAACCTCGAAGATTATATATTGTACAACTTCAGGAATGAATCAATGACCAAATAAAAACCGGAATAGGCTGGAATTTACACCTTTGTCTCATCCGCACCATGGTTTTGGTCAAGTAGAAAGTTTGATAGATTTCAAAACTCAAGTTCATTTCCTTTCTCACGACACTGATGTCTAAATTTGATACTTCATGATGATGTCCTTGATAATTTGTAATTATCAATCATTTTGTAGATAAACTATGCCAACGTGTCATGGAAATTTTGCTCTTTGTCTCGTTAGTTGAATATATCAATGTTTTAAAATCTCAGAAAGGGAGGTTTTCTCTCAGGTAACTATTCACATGGAGATGCTGCAAACTAGCACTTAGAAAGTAGCAGAAATGTAATTATTAAAAGCCTCAAGTACGTTTAGATACTGTATTAGAATGCCTGTAGGTTTGTATAAATGCTGTTCACTGCCAATATGCCAGCAATATAGAAATTTTGATGGAAAAAAAAAATACATAATGGAGTATCGGATGTATGATAAAAAAATCCTTGCTTTATTCCAGGTAATGTTTGAAAGCCCTTATGTTATCTGTATATTGGAATACATTTTTGTTGTGGTTTACGAGTATGATAGCGAATATCTTGGGAAATGTCATGGGGCGGTCATACCCAGTCTATTTCAAAACAGGGACCAACTTTCGGTGACATAACTTCATCCTTAATTCTTACCTCTTACTTTAGTCTTTTTATTACAAGTCTGGAATAGGTGTTGGCAATTTCCTGAATACTGGCCATAGTAATATATCATCCAATGAGGGTCAAAAGGACTTGAATTCTCTGTTTTAAAGTGACTCGGTAACATTGCCTCATATTCTAAAACAAAATCCTGGATTTAGCTCATGCTGCAATCACTATTATAAACCTTTAGGTCAGTCAGGAATCCCATGAGATGATGTCATCGAGCCGACTTTCAAAGCTTTAGATTTTGAGCTTTCAGAGAGCTGTTACTCTTCTGACAGACACTAAAATAGCATATAATTAATATAATTGTTATCTTTAGCTTACAAGCTTTCCATTGATATATAAATCATCTACTTCATTTTTAACTTCAGACAGGGTCTATAATGCTCTCCTGGCTCGTAAATGACAATATTTTAGGAGTCTTGAAATCAAAATGCTGCTCTATAACGTTGGTACATCTAACCCTTGAACAATGATAAAATGCAGTAATATTGGAAAAGATGTGATATACCTCTCAAAGAACCGATTCTAGTAACCTGTACTTCAATAGACTATTTTTCGCTATGTAATCAAATTCAATGCATACATCTTTGTTGAATGCCATGTTACAAACTATTTCATTCACCTGTTACAAATATTTGTATTTCAATAGATGGAATTTTAAATGCATGCACTCACTGTTGCTAGGTAGGACAAACATTGTGGCTTGTCCATCCTAACAGCGCGGAATGTATGCAATTTGTATTCTGACTATTTGACAAAAAATATTTGTATAAGTGGGAATGAAATTATTTGTAGCAAGGCACTTAACAATGAGTGAATTTAATTTGATTACAGTAAGAAATGGCCTATTGATTTTGATTTATTAGTCGCCTGCCGAGAGCCACAGAAGTTTAACTTTGTAAAATAACATACTGTCAATAATTTGATGCCCTTCTAGCTCTCTGCAGTTGTTACAGTGTCTCTACATTTTATTTTCTAAAGAAATCACATTATTTAGATTGATTGATATCACCTGTTTTCATTGAAAGCAATTTTGCTGAAAGTTTTAACCTCTTCCCAATTAGGTTCTTTGGACCAGGGTTTTTGTCTTAAAATTTGCTTTATTCGTGATGGTGCTAAATAGTAATTTTTTCAAATTTGTATTTCAGTGAGGTAATTGTTGTTAGTTTATTTGTTTTTGTAATTTTGCAAGCTGTACCCATATTGAATGTTAAATCAATATTTGGGCTAAATTGTATATTTGAAGAAAAGAAAAGCAGGAAATAATTTGTTTTGAGTGTAAATAGAGTGCTTGGCACCTGCATTTTTTTCTTCTTCCAGATGCTCTTGCACATTTTTCTTTTCTTATTTTAGGTATTAGATTTGATGAATTAGATTCCCCCCCCCAAGTTTGACTGATTATCCTATAATAGAAAGGTTATAAGAGTAACGTGTGAAAAACCACTAGAATTCAATTCATAGGCATTTTTGTAACTCATCTTATCAAATGGCAACACTTTGCTTTATATATTTTGTTGGTTATCTTCAAATGAGCAATTTTTCAGATGTATAACAATTTATATATCCAGGTCAAAGTTTTAACTGCCCATATTCTACCCCCTCCCCCATCCCTCTGCTCAAAGCCACCAATTGTGATATTTAAAGCCACTATTGTGATATTTAAAGCCACCATTGTGATATTTAAAGCCACTATTGTAATATTTAAAGCCACCATTGTGATATTTAAAGCCATACTGTACTAAAAGCACTACCGGGGAATCCCCTTTTAGCGCCATCTCGGGTCGGCTTTCGCAGTATGGTTCTATATCTTGCTGCTCCCCTAGCTGTGCCGTTGGTTCTCGTATCGAGTCCTCCGTCTGCGAAGTGGGAATTATGTATTGGATTACGCACTGTTGGCAAGTTGACCATGAGATGGCGCTGTGCAATAAACTACACTAGGGCAGAAAGTTCATCAGTTCAGTATCGCTTCAATTGTATACCTACCGGTATATACCAAACGATCTACATTGTAGTTATACAATATAGACCTTGTGTGTGTGAATCTATCAGTGCTGCAATTGATTGGCATATCATAATCAAACCAGATTTCTTCTCAGTTGTATACATTATTCTCTCTACAGTTGTGATTTCTGTAATTTAACTTGTGATTTTATCTCTCTTATTGAGTCAAATGTTAGATAAATGTAGGCAAACATTAATGTGCCGTTTTACTCTTAACTAGAATAAGGATAGCACAAGCTCATAGGGTTATGCTGCAGATAAACTTCAGTAGTACATGTAGGCCTACATGTATGTTCCTGATCGACAGTTACTAATTGAACTCCCATTTTATTTCTTTGTTAGCCTATGACGTTGCGTATTCTTGTGAGAGGTGAATTTTTATCTTTCATCTTTCTCCAAAATGAACAATTTTCTTTTGTCTGTATCATATATGTACAGTACATGTTTATACATGTGCAGGATGCATGTTTGATTTGTGAATCCAATCATAACACCCTTATCAGTATTATGTGATATCAAGACTGAATCAAGTTGAATCTGATGTAAATAATGCAATAGTAACAATAGGAAGAAATTCCTTGAATGCTTGAGCGCCTTTTCATGGCAGCTCGGCTAAAGCTGCAGTAATAATATGATTGCAAGGCCTTAGGGAGAACAGTATCAATACTGGTGAGGCTACCCTGGGTAAACAAGACATATTATTAGAAGTAAAAGTAACCATTGATTTGTAACGAAGAGTCCCTACGTTTTGTTTGAGGTTTCGCCAATGTTTTGTTAAAATATAATGTTGTTAAATAAACTTGAAATACTCTTGGTGCTTACTACAAAGATACTACAAAGATGAAGAAAAGATGAGTTGAAATATCATTTGAACCCCTTCCAACCTCTGAATAACATTTCCCAATAAATATTTTTTGAAAGATTTGTCGTAGCCGTAAGAATAGTCCATATTGCTGCCCCATAAGCACAAATCTGTTACATGGACACGACATGCATACATTATAGGTCTACATGGCACATATCGTCGCTGTTTTCACAAAGTGACGGTAGTGAAAAAAAATTGCATTCACTTTGCGTGACGGTTTTCCTCACTACCGTCACTTCGTGAAAACAAGGACGATATGAGTGTATATCATATTCACTATTGTATAGTACATAATATTGCATCATGGTTACTGCAATAGTTACCATTCTATCGATATGACGTACTGCATACTCGTAACTTTTTTGTCAGTTTAAAATATAAGTGTCGTGTATCTTTTTTTTTTACCACTTAATCTTATATGCTGCATTTTTGGACTGATATAAGGGCCCTTTTTCACACCAACTCTTGAAACTATTTGCATCTCTAGTTCCCATTTGTACAACTGACACTATTCTGATCTTCATTTTATATTTTGGAATACATCTTCCCAATGGTGTTGAATTCAGACATTTCAATCCACTTTGGTGAGAGCATGTTTATATGGATGAAAATAATTATACATGTGTATGATTTTACATGAGGAATATGTTTTTTAGAGTCTTGTACTGAAATGACTTCCTGCAGTCATTCCTGAATCATACACAGGTCACGTTTGGTCAAAAGCACTTTCGGCTATTTGCAAGCCTTCACACGTTATCACCAATCTGAATGGACTTTCATACCTCATTTGCAAGAAACTGAAACTATTTTTGAAGTTGAAAAAAACATGTCCGGAATCAATACCAAATGCATGATAATTGATGATATTTGTTTATTGAAAGTTCTTGTCTGACATTTCTGAGCAAAATTTAAGCCACTATTAAGCCTCATCGAGCTGGTTGATGCATTTACCAGCTCCATGTTCTAAAGATGTGGTTCTACCTCGGGTGTGATTCAGTTATGATTGTCAACACTTGTGCAGTTTGCTTTTCCGGACGCGCCTTTTTGCGCCACTACATTTCGCTAACGTCAGTCGTACTTCCGATCTGACTCTACACCGACTCCAAATTGACAGATTCTTGTCAATAAGGGTGAATGTAATATATTGTTTGATCTGTTGCCTCTCTGGTATGTAATGATTTTCAACTCATTCAGACTCATCCAAAGCCCCGCCTCGAGGGCTTGCAAAAGGCTGAAACTACCTTAGACTTTGTGTCTGCCATTATTTGGAGGAATAGGGGGGGGGGGGGGGGGCGGTGAAATGGGAATTCAGTAACGCTAAACAAAGCACAATTTCTGTGCTGCTGAAGTTATCAACCTTTCAATGACATGATCCATGAAGAGTCGTCTTTTGTTATGATATTTCATGGAGCCTGGTAATAGCAGACACAAGTGGTGCAGTGTGACTCACTCATCCATTTAAATCTCTTCAACACAACCTCATTGCTTGTTATGTATTTTCTTCCTTTAACTATTGTTTGAATTTCAATGTAGACGGTGAATGGTAAATTTAACATCTGCAAAATTATTACTTCAAAGTATTAATCATCAATATTCTACCTTGTCTAATATTTCAAATACTGCCATAATGAATGAATATATTTTGTAAAGTTGAATATTTTGATGTGCACATACTATAGACAATTTTTTGGGAAAAATTAAATGTCATTGAATGTTTATATTGAAGTTGTGATAAAATATCAATCTAAACCTTGATTTAAACTCCGTTATATCTTATGTGAGTAAATGTAGGCAAGTCTCTATATTATCTCATGTAGCATACTGTACCTGTTTAGTGTCATGTTGTAGTCTAGTCGTCATAGTCGGATTTAACCATAACATTTGGCTTGATTTGTGATATGTGTATCATCCGTTGAGAGGCAGAAGGCTGTTAGTTCCAATACTTTTACACAGACTTGAACGCCCTTCTGGCTCCAAACAAACAGAAAATATGTCCGCCTTGCTTTATGTCAGTGAAGGAAAATAAAACATGACCTTTGCATGTCACCTTATCTGTTAACTCGATCATAACTTCTTTTGAAAATCAACCTAAGCCAATTTCAATAGCCGTGTGTGTCGCCCATTGAAATATGCGAACATGACAATGATGTTTATCACGTTATCTGAACACGGTTTCTATGGGATATACAATAGGGTATTGAATTTGCCCTTGAATTGATTTTTGTAGAGTAGTCTTTGATTGTGTTGTAGACGAGAAGTTGAGAACCAAATGAGCTCCAACTCTGAATGATACAAGTTAATGACCTTTTAGCTCTCGTGCTAGGTGATTTCATAATCTTAATTCAAATTGTAGACCCTCTAGACTGTTTAGAATTTGAGACTAGATTTGATATAGCTTTGTTTAGATCATGTTAGTGATGGAAATGTATAAGTGTGGTATAGGCGAGTCAATGTTGACCGTAGACCAAGAAAGTCTAAATATTGTCAACAAAAATATGCTGAAATGGATTGAAAGTACAGTATGTTCTAGAATGTATATTATTAACAAAGGCTGTGAGGAGAAAATGAAAAGTATAGTAGATAACTTAAACTTAGTATTATGATTGTAGTGTTGGGGTTTGTTACTGTTGGTACATGGTATGCTACATTGTGTAAATTGTAATGGGCATTAAGATAGTTTTAATTTTAACTTACTGGTAGTAGCAACATGATAATATCTCGATGGTAACTTCAAAATTAACCAGGCAATGGTATTCAACAAATATTGGTTTTGTAATTAGATCTCTAAGAAAATATTTCAATACAAAGATATTTTTCTTATCGTGTCGTGGTATTAAGTTTCAGAGTATGTATTTTGACATAAACTAGGGTAATTGGGGGAAATGGTGTAGCAATTGGCATGATTGATCTTGGCTTTGTACAGAACATCAGAAAAATGACAGAGAAATGTATATTATTGTTATATACTATATGATTATAAGAAAGAGGCGAAAGAAAGAGTTGTATAGTCGAGCTATGTGATTTTGTGTATGCTGTGAAATCTATTCTTTTGTCTATTTCACTTATTAAAGAAATAGTAAATTATTGAGGTTGTTCAATAAAAAGATAATAAGAGGGATATCAAATAATATGTGTTTGTGTTTATTTTCTGCCTTCCCTTAATCTCATCTTATCGAAATTGTCTTGAGTCCCGTGAAATATTAGAGAAGGTTGAGTTCTGGGAAGAGAGGAAAAATAATTTGTGAGTGCTATCATTGTTATTATGCAAGTGTGGAAGAACATCAGATGAAACATGTTACCTGAAAAGCATGGCTCTTCAAATACCTTCATATCCTAAATATGGCATGTAACATCGTAAAAATCAGGGCGGAATTTTACGCTTTTTACTGTTCGTGTAGTCCCATATACATCTTTCTGTGTACAGTGCTTGTTACTTCACCAAGACTTGGCCAGATTTCTTATCATTTTGATAATTCCAGAACCCTGCAATACACACAAATACTTATATGCTAGATGATCAACCTTTTCTATTCGATTCCAAACCGTTTCTTTCACAATGCAATCGCATGACCAGAACTTAACTTCATCTTTAAGCTGAACTTGTGAAAAAAATGAATTGGAAAAGAATGACCGATAAGGTCACCAAAACTTTCATGAAATCAACCTAAATGTAATTGCAATACCCTGTTGTATTACCTTTTGAAATCATGTATATAATAATCTTAATAATCATAATAATAAATCTTAATATTAATATCTTGCATGTCATGTTCGCATATTCCAAAAGGTAATTGACAAGGCTACTGAAATTTGATTTTAGGTTGATTTCTCGAACACTTTTTGATCATGTTCAGTTATTGTTGGGATTGTAAGTAAAAATCTCATTGTGTCAGGATGGAATAAATTTGCAAACTTCCACCGATTTGTTGTAATAATAATAATAATAATGATAATAATAATAATGTTACTTATTATTGGAAAGAAATAATGTCTACAAAGCAATAATCCTTGAATAAGCAGTATAATTCATTTTAATCAGTAAAGCTTGATGATACATTTTCTAAATTAAACTTGAATTCTGTTCATCATCGACTCTTAAAACAAGAGTAAGACAATTTAAAAATACACTGGTTAAAGATCATCGATGTAAGTAGCTATATTCTGATTGTAATTTGAGAGGACGATGAACGTTTTGCACTAAATTCGGGGTTGGAGATTATTTTAATCAGTGACGAATACCAATTGGCTGCTCCATAGATAAAGCTAGACGATTAGCGAAGTGTCACTCGAACATTCAAATCATCCAATGGCAAACATAGTGAGTAAATATGAGTGTGGCGGGTATATGATAGCCAATGTTATATTGGGTATGTACACAAACGGTCTTTGAGAAAAGAAATCCCTGCCGTTGAGTTTAATTCACAGACTCTTTCATGGTATTATTGAACATCTTACTATCTGACAAAATAATCTCCTAAATGGACATCAAAATGGCCAACAAGAGAAAAAGGGGAATTCGATAGTAATGTGGGCTATTTCCCCCCTTTAAAAAAATTAATAAATTGTAGACACTTTCCAAAACCATTTGAAGCTTTTATAAAGTAATGCATAATTCAAGCGGCTCCTTATTTTTACCCTTTTTTTCTTCTTTTGTTTTTATTGAAGTTTTGAGTCGTTACGGCACTCTGTTTGATATCAAAGAGAGTTTTAATAGAAGTACTCAAAATTTAGCAGCCAGCGTTCCCACTGCAAACTTTGCTGTTGGGCGATAGCTACAATAATGACGTCATCCTGACACGTCATACACTTGATAATGAAGTGTTTATGGTTTGCAAACATTCCGTTCACCTCACTCACCCCGTTCACCGCGTGCGAAAAAAAATGAGAAAACGAAATGGAAATAACTTGGTGCTTTCAATTGGGATAGTTTGGGGAAACATGAAATTAGTACAATTACGTTAATCGGTGTCTAATATGTTGCTTCTTCCCCGAAGCATTTTATATGTTTAACATTACTGTTAAAACAACTGATATGACTGAAGGTTCTCTACCAGTGGTACACCCCTCCCCGGCCACAAAAAGATGCTGAGGTAAGGGAGAGGGGAGAAAGAAAATAACAATTATGATTGATTTATGAGCCCCTTTTTTGTTTTTTGTTTTTGTTTAATAAAAAAAAAGTCGGACTTTTGATTCCTCCCCCTCGATAGAGATTCCGGGATCAATCAATATAATAATTTTTCTTTTACTTCTCTCTCTCTCTCTCTCTCTCTCTCTTTCTCTCTTTCTCTCTTTCTCTCTCTCTCTGCCTGTTTCTCTCCCTCTCTTCCTACCACTCTCATTCCTCTCCACCCCTCCCTTATATATCTATTTTCTCTCTTTCTGTCTCTCTCTCTGCCTTGTCTCTCTCCCTCCCTTCTTAACACTTTCCTCCCTCTATTCCTACCACTCTCCTCCATCTCAAACCCTCCCTCTATATATGCTCTACAATCAAATAGGCCTTTTTCGTAATGCAACCAAATTTAATGCATAAGTTTTTTTGAAGTGCCTCAATACAAGTTATTTCATTAACCTGTTATGAATAATAGTATTTCAATAGTCAGAATGCAAACTGCATATAAGTGTTGCTAGGTAGGTAAAGCCGTAATGTTTGTCCAACCTGGTAACAACTAATGTATGCAATTCGGATTCTGCCTATTGGAATACTATTCATCTGTCCTATTTTCACTTTTATTCGTATGATTATAATGGAAGCATATAACCTGTTAAAAAAAAAGTTTCTTCCTCTTTCATTTCATTCCCATTGTCACGTTTTACCAAGGAGTGCTGGTCACTCCTTGGTTTTACTTTGTAGTATTCAGGTTGAGTTTTTGTCGGACTTCCTTAAAAATTAATCTCCCGTCGTTTGTACTTGTTCAACTTTACTTCCGGAACTTTACCAGCTATCGTCGCCATTTATATAGAAAGGGAAATGGCGTTCTAAATAATCGTGACTTGAATATTTAAAGATAGGCCAACATAGTGTAGAGTATGCGATTGTGATAATTATTTACATTTATGTGAGTCAGTCTGAATGAAGAACGCCCTGAATAAAAATGCGAAACCAATAAATTCAGTAAATTAAAAAAAAAATGAGAGTAATTAAAACACAGAATAAAACTGAACTTCAAAATAAATTAATATAAGCTCATTTAGTACTAGCCTTGTTATTTTGAAAGGGGTAGAGAATGAATAATTGAAGGTATACAAGGAGAAAGAGGGAAAGATAGAGAGGAAGAGAGAGAGAGGGTGAGAGAGAAAAGGGCGGGGGAGTTGTGTTAGTGTCAATCGTGTATTCTATTTCAGTGCACTTTACCACACGTCATAATTTATCAACATTTCAGAACTGACACAAAATCTGGAATTGATTTTTTTCCCCTGCTTAGTTTTTAAGGAATGAGATCACAATACAATATGAAGAAGTTGATTACCGTATGCAAATGAAATATCATATAGTAAATCAAAATTAATAGTATTTCGGATTCTGTAAAGCACTGTTCAACGTACCATCACGTCTCCCTGCATGAAGGCTACGTTTGAAAAAGTGGTATACATTTGAACAATGAATTACTGTAGAAGACGCTACATGTATATCTGGTAAGTCTCGTACAATATTTGTTTCATCAGAACGAGGCGATGTTTTCCTATTGATTTAGATAATCGTTTTTTGAATGAAGAACGCCCTGAATAAAATGCGAAACCAATAAATTCAGTAAATTAAAAAAAATGAGAGTAATTAAAACACAGAATAAAAATGATCTTTAAAATAAATGAATATAAGCTCATTTAGTACTAGCCTTGTTATTTTGAAAGGGGTAGAGAATGAATAATTGAAGGTATACAAGGAGAAAGAGGGAGAGATAGAGAGGAATGAATAATTGAAGGTATACAAGGAGAAAGAGGGAGAGATAGAGAGGAAGAGAGAGAGAGAGAGAGGGTGAGAGAGAAAAGGGCGGGGGAGTTGTGTTAGTGTCAAGCGTGTATTTTATTTCAGTGCACTTTACGACACGTCATAATTTATCAACATTTCAGAAACACAAAATCTGGAATTGATTTTTTTCCCCTGCTTAGTTTTTAAGGAATGAGATCATAATACAATATGAAGAAGTTGATTACCGTATGCAAATGAAATATCATATAGTAAATCAAATAGTAAAAGAATTAAGAAGATTGGAGCTGAATCGTTGTCAGCTTAGAGATTACATTGAGCTTGACAAACTGAGAAAAAAGAAAACCGAAAAAATGAAGTATTGCACTCTTTTCATGTCATTTCATTGAAATCTGCCTAAAACTGTTCAATGGTTTGCGTGTACCAAAGTCCAATTTACGTCAGTAAACACACATTGGCCCGGAGACACATTCCATTATAACAATGTTTAGTTCGACGAGGCGAAAGATATGAAAGCTATACCAGGCATAGAACAGTTTATTTTTACGTGAAGCCCCCGGTGGGGGAGGAGGGGGAGGGGGGGGGGGGTACTCGCCTAATACGGTTTACGGGGTTGTACCGCTTTAATGCCTTAAACATGGGTGGCAACTTTCTTCAGGATAATTATCTAACCCATTATCTCGCTAAAGTGAACATTCCAGATGCGAAATCCCGCAAAACAATTGAAATCATTTCGCTTTTTCATCGAAAGTCCTAGCCGATGGTCGCACAGATTTATTGATATCATTAATGAGAGCTCCGCTTCTGACTAATTTATGAACCGGTAATCCCCCCCCCCCCACCCCCCTCGAGCGTACGTAAACCAAAATCCTGTGTAAGCAATAAACGAAACTCAGGCCAATACAACTTCCGGGTACAATTTCCTGAAAGCAGGGGGCATTTTTATTGGAAGTCGATCCTTTATAATGCCGGGTTACAAATGGGCATGAGTTTATACGCTGCAGCCGCACACCACGTCCAAACCAAATCTGAGTCCCCCCCCCCCCCCCGGGATGTGAAGCTAGACGTCAAGATCATTGTACCGTACTCTCTGAGTCACGTGGGCTCAAAATCACAAAAGGACTACTAGACCAACATCAATCTCCGTCCAAAATTAATAGTATTTCGGATTCTGTAAAGCACTGTTCAACGTACCATCACGTCTCCCTGCATGAAGGCTACGTTTGAAAAAGTGGTATACATTTGAACAATGAATTACTGTAGAAGACGCTACATGTATATCTGGTAAGTCTCGTACAATATTTGTTTCATCAGAACGAGGCGATGTTTTCCTATTGATTTAGATAATCGTTTTTTATATGTAGTACCGTAGACTTTGGCTCACAAGGAAATAGTAAGTCATTAAAGGAGTACTACGCAAGTCAAAGTTTAGTAATTGCACTGTTCGTTGCATAAGCTAGGTCCATAAATATTTCTCCATATGATAAAACGGAGATATACATAATGATATCAATGACACGAATTAATGTTTGTATTAGATCATTGGTACACATGTCACATAATGTTTAGTATAATACTCGTCTTGAATTGTAATAGGGGGGACAGTTTATTCCGGTGAAGTTATATCGTACTTCGGCCTCTTAGCGGAAATCGGTATAAACAAAATGATCTTTCATTCGATGCACGTACGCATAGTTCCGAGAGTTTGTGACTCGCAAGCGGATGTCCATTAATGCCCATATATATACAAACAAGGGAAACGATAATTATCAGAGCATGCATGAACCTACCACATGATTAGTGTCCGTTACAATAATTATGCTTGTACATTGTTTTGTTAACGACAAATTATGACCTCAAACGAAACAAATATTGCACCCTACCCCGGTGGTGTTGTGATGGTAGGTTAGAGGGTTGTTGAGCAGGGTAAATTGGGGGGGGGGGGGGGGGGGGGGTAATGTCGACTCCCTTTCTTGGAATATACAAAGAATGAAGGAATAATAGAGCAATCCAACTTTTTAAATACTCAAATAAAAAAGGGATGGCTAAATGTTTGGAAAAATATCTGTAATCAGTATATTAAACGGGTGTAGTGATTTTCATGGTTTATCACAATAATCTAACAAAGTATTGACTGATGTGGTTGTCCATGCACGCATTATTGAATACGGTGCTTTTCCAGGCCGGGCCATTATCTTAAAACTATAGAATCTCCCATATTTCATTGAAGTAAACGAATTATTTTGGTGACATATACCTTTCTTATTTCACTAGTTACTATCTAGCTGTTTGATGCACGTTACGCTGTTAATATTTAAGCGTAGTAGTACGGTGTGATGAGTTATGCTTATCTGTCTTTGAACTGTTTCCAATCAAGATTTACGAAATAAATTGGTTCTTGTGTGTGACAGGTGTTCCGTTCAATTTTTTTTCCTTCGTCACTTCCTCTTGTTTGGACTCGTCTGAAGTGGCGTAATGAGCAAAAACTTGTTGGGGTCAGAACAAAATCTTTTCACCACCAAATCTTTTCACCACCAAATCTGAAACCAGCCTTCAGACCATCCAAGGTGGACATGAAAGACTGGGCGAAATATCTTCAATTTGTAAGAAGGGTATTGAATTAAGTGAAAGTTTGACAAAATCTAGTGATGATCCGAAAATTATAGTTGACGGTCGAAAATATAAGTTCCCTTGTGGGAACTGTGATAAGCCAGTCAAATGTAATCAACACGGCCTTCTGTGTTCTTATTGTAAAAAATGGTTTCACACTAATTGTCAAGCTATCAGTCTTTCAGAGTACCGCAGGTTATATTATGAATGCCCTGATGAGAAGTGGAATTGTTTAACATGTTGTCTGCCATCTTTTTGTGACTCATTATTTAACGACGATTGTTTAGAGAAAGAAAGCCAAAACGAGGATAGACTAAAAGAAAACTATTTTAAGATAACGCGCGTTACACCTGAAAAGCAAGCGATAGCAAGAGTAATTCAGCCAAACCTCAGAGATGAAAACACTTCTCTTTATCAAGAATTTGAAGAAAAGTTTAAAGTTAAAGGTCTTCATTTTTTACACCTTAATGTGAGGTCTATTCTAAACAAGATATCGGAACTTAGAATTCTTTTTAAAAGAAAAAGGCTGTCTATTATTGCTTTCACTGAAACATGGTTAAACAATTCCATAAATGATGAAGAAATTGAAATAGACGGATATAAAATCATACGCCATGATCGATCCTCTGGCTCTGGAGGTGGTGTATGTTTCTATATCAGAAATGATATTGCATTTAATATTATGGATGCTATAAGTACTGGAGATACGGAATCCCTGTGGATAAATTTGCTTATACCAAGATCAAAACCAATTGTTGTTGGTGTTCTGTATCGACCTCCGAAAAACAATTTGTTTATCGAGAAATTGTCCAATATTCTTGATACATTAAAGAAGGATGACGAAATAATTCTTTTAGGAGACATGAATATTTGTCTTCTTCGCAAATCGCCACTGGCTAAAAAATATATTGACTTGTTGAGTCTTCATGGGTTTAGTCAACTCATTAAAGAGGCAACACGCGTTACACCTACATGTTCTTCTCTATTGGATCATGTTGGTTGTACCAAAGAAAATAAAATAAGTCAAAGTGGTGTCATTGATCTAGGTATTAGCGACCATTATTTTACTTTCTGTACACGGAAAAATGTTAGACTGGCTATAGGTCATCACAGGACTAATGATATCAGATCCATGAAAAAATATACAGAAGAGTCTTTCAATCTTCAACTATCTGTTGTTGATTGGTCACGAATAACTGACTGTACAGATGTAAATGAGGCATGGTCAATATTTCAACATGTTTTTATCTCAAATTTGAATATGATAGCGCCACTGAAACGGATAAGAATAAAACAAAGATCAGAAACTTGGGTGACTAAAGATATTCTTTCCCTAATTCAAGAGAGAAATATAGTATACAAAAAATGGAGGAAAAGAGCAAAAGATGAGAAGCTCTATAAAAGATACAGAGTATTAAGAAATATGGTCCAAAGAGAGGTGAAAAAGGCTAAACTCGATTACTTACAAAACAAGATAGAAGAAAATAAACAAGATTCGAAAAAACTTTGGCAGAATCTAAAAAGCTTAGGATTGAAAAATAAGAAGCGAAAAGAACAAGAATCTGTCATTAAAATTGATGGGGAATTATGTCATGATAAGATGGCCATCGCTGATGAATTCAATTCTCATTTCACAAATGTGGCTGCCAAATTAGTAGACAAACTCCCCCCTTCCAAAGACTTTTTCAGCGCAGACAATGATTGTATTCGTGACTTTTACGAAAGAAAAGGTGTACGTGAAAACAGCTTCGAGTTATTACCAATCAGTGAACAATTTGTTTTCAAAGAGTTACGTAAGTTGAATGTATCAAAAAGTACTGGGTTAGACTTGATTCCAGCTAAATTTCTAAAAGATGGTGCGAAGATTTTATTTAAGCCTCTAAGTTACTTAATGAACCTATCTATCTTGACGAGTACTTTTCCAGAAGATATGAAAATAGCAAAAGTGACTCCACTTTATAAAAAGAAAGATAAAACTGATGTTAGCAACTATAGACCTATTAGTGTTTTAAGCGTAGCATCAAAGATTCTAGAAAAATCGGTCTGTGTTCAAATTGAAAGATACTTCAAAGAAAATGATATAATTTATGAATTTCAATCTGGTTTTCGACATGATTATTCGACTGAAACATGTCTAATTCATTTGACTGATTATTTGAGGAGAGAAACTTCCCAAGGACGCTTTGTTGGTATGGTGCTCCTTGATCTGCAAAAAGCTTTTGATACAGTTAATCATTGCGTCTTATTGAAGAAGTTACAACTAATGGGTTTTGATAAGGCAAGTTTAGATTGGTTCAGATCCTACTTATCTAATCGGCACCAAGTAGTGGCCATTCATGATATTCGTTCCAAACTAATGCCTATAACATGCGGTGTTCCTCAGGGAAGTATTTTAGGCCCAATTCTATTTTCAAGTTATATAAATGATATGTGTATTTGTATAAAAGACTTCAAACTATTATTGTACGCAGATGACAGCGTACTACTCTATTCAAATCCTGATCCTAAATATATTGAGGAAAAGCTCAGTGAACAGCTGTCTACGTGTGTCGATTGGATGACTGATAATAAGCTTTCTTTACACTTGGGAAAAACAGAAAGCATTTTATTTTGTTCTAAAAGTAGTTCTAAAAAGTCATTTGAATTCAAAGTGACACACAATAATCAAGCAATCAAGAGAAAAGAGTCTGTGAAGTATTTAGGCATTGAGTTGGCTAGCGCAATTTCATTTTCATCTTTAGTAGAATCAGTTGTAAAAAAAGCAAATTCTCGTCTGAAATTTTTGTACAGATATCAAAGTTGTATGGATTTAAAAGCAAGACGTACACTCTGTTTTGCTCTTATTCAATGTTTATTTGACTATGCTAACCCTGCATGGTACAGTAACATAAACAAGTCAGATCAAAAGAAGTTGAAGATTATACAGAACAAAATGGTGAGATTTATCAACTGTTCTGGTCCAAGGACTCATGTTGGCTATAGCGAACTTTCTAAAGCTGGTTTTCTTGAAGTCGACCAAAGATCAAAACAACTCGCATTGCATCACGTGCATAAAATATATCATACTAGGGCGAATCATTATATTCGATCCAACTTCGATCTTGTTACTGACGTACATGATTATAATACAAGAAATAGACGATTCAACTTTAACTTACCAGAAAGAGTAGGTAGTATTGGAAATTCGTTTTATTACAATGCCATAAAACATTGGAATTCCCTTCCCAATGGTGTAAAAGAAATAGGAAACTATGATCATTTTAAGAGGAAATTAAAGGAATACCTAATACTTGACAGTCAGAGAAGAGAAGTGAATGACATGTTATATGATTGAAATTGTTATTCTTCTGTCGGTTCATACTTTTTCATGTTGTATATACTTATGTTTTCGTACGTTATAGAAATTCTACAAATTCATCATTATTTTCCTCTTCTTCCTTCTCCTCTTTTTCTTCTTCTCCTTCTTCTTTTTCTTCTTGTACTTAATATCATTTCTATCATCAGTTTAATGTTGTTATTATTATCTTTAATAAGTAGTTCTTTTAATTTTCTTATCTGTCTGTAAATATTACTATTTTAATTTATTAATTGTATACATGTCTGTAAGGGACCCCACTGGAAATAAGCTCTCGAGCTTTCGTGGGTTATCCTGTTCAAGCTGACTTATTTTTGATCTGTTATTATTGTATATTGTTGTATATTGGAAGCTTGTCGAATAAAAATCAATCAATCAACCAATTAAGTAGCATAATGCAGGCGGAGCGTCTTCCAAAATAGGGAGGGGGCACTAGCAAAAAAGGGCATTTTCTGGAGAAAAAAGGGCACCTACATAGGGAAACATTAACAAAACCTACACTATTTTTAGACATTGGTTTATACCCCTACATCGTCATGATTGTGATTACACTACCAGGGATGATATCAATATTTGTTTTCTTTCTTTACGTGGTACAAGATACTGTTTAATTAAGCAACATACTTTGCAGTTAGGTGTGATAGTCTGAATATTAATTTTGAGCAAGCGAAGCGAGCAAGCAAAAAATAAAGATTTGTGAGGTCCCAGGGCAAAAAATTACATCTTATAAAGAAGACCCCCCCTAAAAAAAAAACAAAAAAAAAACTGATGAATATTAAGCACAATCTAATGAAGAAAGAGTGAAAAGTTCATTTATAAGTAACATAATTATAACATCTATAAATGCGAGCGAGGGTAGCGAGCAAGCTCTAGGGAACGTTCAATAAAAGGGGGTTCTAAGTCGCCTTGAATTAGGGGGTGCATGTTATGGAGAAAGGAAAAGTAGGCATTTATCGAAAGGTAAAAGGTCAGTTATTAGAAAAGAAAAAGTGCTCGTGTCAAATTAAAAAGGGCAATTATCAGAGCCTTCACTAGGTGCAAATGGTACTTCTTGCACCTGAAAAGGGACACTCAGCAGAAATGAAAAGAGGCACTTGTGAGAATGGAAATGGGGAATCTGTTGGGAGAGAAGGGCACCTATCAAATTTTAATAGGGGCATTTATCAGATGTTAAAAGGGGGGCTCATATAAAACAGGAAAGGGGGCACTTATCCGAAGGAAATATGGTACTTTTGGTAATTTTGACCGTTAATACATAATTCAGTATCAACAGACTACATAAAAAACACAAGTGGATACATTTTGGAAAATAAATGTTTACTTAAAGGGAAAAAGAATAAGCCTACGGCGTGAGATTTCGTTAATTTTATTTCATTCTCATATAAAAAGCACAAAAATATACACTTAAACATTAACAATTTCGATGCAAATACACACAAAAAAATTACATTGAAATGTTGAATAAGTTTTACTTATATGAAAATCCAACCCTTGTAATATGTTGATTTGTATAAAAGAAGAAAAATAACAGAAACAGAATGGCAAAAGTTTGAAATGAATCGGTCCAATAATAAGGAAGTAATGAATGTTTGAAATATGAGATCACTAAGTCTATACGAATCTCATATTGGTAGTTCGGTCAGTGGATTGTGACGTAGGACGTGGATAACTGCCCCATTTGCCGTGTACGAATATCATACATTTCTGCTTCCCTCGTAAGTTACTTCTCCCTTGGGGCACTACTTAAAATATATTTTAGATAGCATATCAATATGGGTCATATTAAAAGAATAAACCCTCCTGAGCAATGAATTTTTGAAAAATATACATTTTAGTCATTTTATATGTTGGAACAGATGGGGAAACTAGTCTGGCACTCCATCACATTGGCATTACCGCTTCAGCCAATTTGAAGTGCCCACACGTTTAGCGATTTCAACTTTCAAAAATAATTATTAAGTCAGAATTCATTCAGACATGCATCAGTTTGCTTCTCTGATTTTTTTGCTTTCTTTGAGAGCAGTTGTCTATTTGGGTTGGATTTCCCTTTAAACATTGCGCAACGGATGGAGAGCGAAACAGGAAGAAGGCCTTTCACTTCCCATTTTCAGCATATCAAGATATAGTCAGCGAACTATGATCCAAATCGTCTGAAAATCTACTTCTGGGCACTCACGTAGGCTGGTTGTGCTCTTCAGCATTGTTTTTTCATCACAAATTTTTTCCGACACTCTATCTGCTGACTATCTGCCCCTTCAGTCTTTTACCTTTCTGTTCCTCTTCCTCCTCTCTTCCTCCTCCCCCTATCACTGGTACTGTTGTATGCTAAGAAATATAATTTTTCAAAGTGATCATGTCTTACGTATATAAAATGCATTGTACCCAACCGTAATCGTATTTTGTCCTTTTTTCATTCTTTGTCTTTTCAGATATTATTTCAGGATCGACAGCAGAACATTCATGATTGATTTTCGAGATTAACCAAGCGTCACCGGTTCTTACCATCTGACAATGGCATCGGCATTTCATTCAGGATCTTCGGGAAAATGTCAGGGTATCGACTGCAAGAGTGGCGATTTTGTTGCCACCTTCAGTATTAAAGAACAGCAAGACCTGTGCGAGGACTGTGTCTCAAAAAAAGCTCAGACAATGCGGGATCAAGAATCCCAAGATTGGTCTTGTGACAAGCACATGAAACCCATCGAATACGTCTGCCTATCCCATAAGATTCCTCTGTGCCAGACCTGTGCTTTCCTTTTGCACCAGAAACCATGCACGGTGCAAGATCTTGAGGATGCCGTTAGGGAAAAGCGGTCGAGGTTAGAGATGCTGATACCCAGAGTGACTGAGAAGCGCCACGAGCTACAGCAGAAAGCCTCCAGGATAAGAGACTATGGCGGTGGTTTAGAGCAGCACTTCAAAAGTGTGAAAGATAAGATCGCTAAGACTTTTGGCACAGAGTCCGAGGACATCGATTCTTTAGAGAAAAGGGAACTTGAGAGCTTACGAAAAGATGCCCAAGAGCAGATTAGGAAAATAGAAGAGGAATTAAACACACAACTAGAGAAGATAAGACAAGTAGCATACTCTAAGCGCGAGAAGATCGTCCGTACAAAACAGAGGCTGGCGGACGACCTGATAAAAGTTCAAGAACGGACACTCAGAAAAGTTGATGAATTGCAGTCACAGGTCGATAGAGTTATGGATTCTGTAGAGATTGCTCAATGCCGTCTTGACAAACTTGTTATGGACGACAGAGATTTGATTGGCCAAGGAGACATGTTCGAAACATCGTTGACAAGAATGCTGGACACTGACATCAATGTCGATGTGTTGAAACGCACAGTGCAAAGAGGACAGCAAGTAAACTTCAAATTAGATGATAATGTGCACGAGAGCAAGGTTTTAGGACCTGAAGAATCATGGGAACTGATCGACAGTGTTGCCATTGCAAAGGACCTCGTGAAGCCTTATTTCATTGGTGCGATTGATGAAGATCAAATGGTAGTGTCAGATATGTCTTGCCGCACGCTGTACGTGACAAACCTGAAGGAAAAAGCCACAAGTAAGGTCCTAGAACGTTCTGGAGATTACAGGAAAGTCGTTTCTTGTACATCTATGGGAAAGGGGATTATCCTCTGTGGAAACTTCTGCAAGGGTGCAACCGGAAGTCGTTTCAAAGGTGCAAGCCTTTACAATCGGCAATGGGAGTTCATCAGGGATGTGGAGTTGCCAAAGAACCCTGAGAGTGAGAAGACATTCGCATCAGTGCACGTTGAGAAAGGTGGAAGGATCCTAGCCGCAGTGGCTTGCCAATCTGACATACACGTCATCAACCCAGGCGATGGCATTATCAGTCAGTCAGTGAAAACCGGAGTAGGGAAAATCCAATGGCTTTGTTCTCTGCCGTCAGGTAATCTCGTCGCAAAGACGGGAAATTCTGAGTTCACAATCATGGATTCGACCGGATCGCACCGCGTTTGCATCAAGCACGACCGATGGGACGGATGTCTCTGCGATGTAGATCTCTCTGATGGTTCCATTTACGTCGTGTATAGAGACAAGACCCATAATGTGTATGCAGTGGATGTGGTATCAAGTGACGGTGAACTTGAAGCGACCAAGGTAGTGGAGTACCCAGTGTCAAAGAACCGAAAAGACGTTGTCCTCCCATGCGTTGTGACAGCACCGGGAACGCTGATTACATGCAACGGAGAGTACTTTTACGTGTTTAAACTGTCTTAACAAAACAAATTATAAGGTGTTTCTCCCCAACTAGGCAATTACTTTGTTAACCTCTCTCTCTTGTGTCGAAATCTACAATGTGATTTATCAAGTTTATCGTGATTTGCTTGTGTTTTGACTTATTTCCCTCCCGTTAGATGCTTCATCATTTCGAGTCCACTCAAATTGGTCTGAAAAAGCCCCTTGTTAATAAGTGTTAATTATGTAGCAGGGACGTAAATTCATCTACAGAATTGGGTACAGCAACACTGTTATGTGATGTTTATGTGATGCTTACACCACGCAGTGTCTACACGCACGTATGATTGGAGGTGAACCGCCCGACACCAATGCACCTTATATTAAGAACTATAGGAAGTATGGTTAGTTGGACAACATTTTCCTTACTAATAAATGTTGCATGTCATGGACAATAATATTATGATATCATTTGTATATTTACTTACACTCAGTCGGCTATAAATAAGGTGGGGTTTTTTAATCTGTAAGTTTATGGTAGTTTTGATAATCTTATGACTGTATTGTTGGTCAATCTGTCTTCAAAATGATGGGAAAGTACATAATACTAGAAAGTTTCAAGCTAGCGAAATTCGATTTATTCTGTTAAACGAGGCTTCTCTAGTTTTGTGTATTTTATTTCAGTTTGGAAATTCAAAACGCTGTGCAAATCTAATTTTGTTGTAAATAAGTAGCAATTACGATTAACCTAAGGGTCGCTATTGTATAAAAAATTAGATCGCATTATATCGATGTCATCTTTCATGTTCAGTTTAGTTTAGCGGTACATATATCTGGTTTTGATTATTTTTTGAGCTACTGCTCTTCATTACTACCTGCATTAAATTACACTCCCCGATAACAATGCACGAGACAGAATCAAAAGTTTGTGTCAATTCTAAGTGCAGTCAGTATACGTCTAATGAATTTTCAAGAAAATTAGCTATTCATTAACTATGAGGTTACGATAATTGTTGTATTGCACTGACGTCACGACTTTTAAATGTGTACAGTAACTTTATATGAATACGATTCTCTCTGTTATCAACTTTTGCAAACAGAAATTAATTGTATACAAGTATGACAAGGGAGACGAAATTATATATCTATTTCAATGATAACATATACACAATAGAGAAATAGAAAAAAACCTCTTATTACAGAATATTTATTGTTTCCTTGTAAAAACAGAAAATATATACTAGGCTTAACTATAACATCTGAATAAATCATCAATCAGAGTTAACAGATCAAACGGAAATGTAAGCATCATGTACAGTGAAATATTATTGCGATCTGAAGAAATTAGGAAAAGGGAAGTATTCAAATTACAACAACAATTTTAACCCCCTGTCACATCGCACAAATGACCGATTAATAATATAATCTTTTATTCGGGGTAATGTAACGGCTTATTCAGTCTATTGTTAGTATGGTGTCGATTTCGTCGGCGCTGTTTGTGATATTCAGACCGACTCCAAACCGAGCGTTTCTTGACCACAGACGTAATGTTACATTTTCGTTCGGTGTGTTTTGGTTTCGGTCTTGTCGATGTGACTAAGGTATGATCTGTTAAAAATGCGATATTGTTTTTTAGCAAGAAAGGTTTTGGTCTCACGACCAAGAAAGGATTATTCGCAACGAGTGGACATGAATGCTTATTTGTTTGATAATGGTACCAATCATTCGAAGGGTGTCGCAATTTTGATTAACAGTGACCCGAAAATTGATATAATAAGTACTTTTATTAAAAGTGAAGGTAGAATTAAGGCTACTCGTTTGAGCAACAATGGACTGTGTTATTTTCTTTTGAATGTTTATGCTCCTGCAAAAAAATCGGAAAAAGAACTTTTTCATAAAATGCTTTTTAAGTTGGTTGAATGAAGTTAAAGAAGATAATGATATTTTGATCGCAGGAGGTTACTGGAATTATGTTCAAAATAAGGAAATGGATACACGAATGTTAATGTTGATAAATATTTGAAAGATGTAATTGTTAGTACTCTGACCGATGACGTGGCATTGAAGTGTGAAGACGCATTGCAATGTATATGAAAAATAATATTACCCCTGGAAGTAATGGTCTTAGTGCGGAGTTTTACAAGGTTTTTTAGTTAGAAATTAAAGAGTAGGTTATTGAAAGTTTAAATGAGGGGTATCAAAAACAAAAGTTATCCTCATCTCAACTGCAAGGTCTAATTGCATTGTTGTTTGGGAAGAGGGGGGTGGGGGGTGGGGGGGGGGGGTGTCTAGACAGTTGGGGACCTATTTCGTTGTTGGATGCTGAGTATGAATGGGATCGTGGCGGGAGTGCTGTCTGGGGGCGTATCCGGACACCTACCTCCTGGACATGCTCCCCGGACAACTACCCCAGTTAACTACCCCCTAGGATAACTACCCCGAGGTGTAGTCGTCCTAGAGGGTGGTGGCCCTAGGGGGTAGTTGTCCTAGGGGTAGTTGTCCAGGGAGTAGGTGTCCTAGAACCAGCAGGTTGTGTATAGTTATTTGTGTAACGCTTGTGGCCTATGGGGAGGTTGATTTGGCGTTTCACTTTTTGTTATGTTGCGGGGATGTGATTGTGTTTTGGAAGATGGTATGTGGTTTGATTTTCCGCCTGTTCCAAGTGGAGCTGCAGGTGAACCGGAAGATGTTGGTTGTGAGTGGGGACGTGGGAGGCGGGAAATGTACTTTCCTGAATTATGTGCAGTTTGCGAATGTTGCGTGAGAAGGATTGTCGGCGCGTTCAGTTGTTTGCCTGTGTGCTTTTTTAAATTAAAAAACAAACAAACTTGAAGTCGTTACTGAGATTGTTTTTGAGGTATAAATGTGTTGGCAAGGAGAATGGTACTGGGCTGGAGGAATTGTTGAGTATGCTTTAATTTTAAGCCAATATTGTTTGCATTCACTTATTGAGGAATTGATGTAACTATGTATTGAAATTATGGAAATAAAAACTTTGCTTGAGGAAAAGAGAGAGAATTTTGTTTAGCTTGACAAACTAAGGAAAAGGAAAACAAAGAAATGAAGTATTGCACTCATAACTCGTTTTTCTTAAAATAAATTAGAACTCTTTTCATTTGGATAAGACTTTCGAAATTCCCATGATGAAAGCATGACTGTAAACAGAGTTCTGCTTAAATCTTTTAAAATGTAGTGGGCGTACCCAATCCCATTTTACCACAGTGAACACACATTGGCCCGAGACACAATACATTAACCATGTTCACCTCGACGAGGAGATAGATATGACAACTACCATGACCTAGCAATCATAACATTACGACAAAGACCAGTTTAATAGGGACTTTTAGATTATGTACGACGAGAACGGGGACTGCCTTTTTAAGGCAATGTGACGTCATTGCCAGTGCCTTAAAAGGACGTCACATTGCCTTAAAAGGGCAGTCCACATTCTCGTCGTGCAGAATTTAAAAGTCCCTATTATGACGCAAAGCTAGACGTCAAGGGACCTCTCTGAGTCACGTGGGCTCAAAATAAAAAAGGACCGGACATCAATATCCGCACAAATAGTTAGTTCGGCGATTCTGTAATGCAGCTGTGTTCAACCAGGGACCCGTTTCACAACGCCTTTTTCAATAACAAATGACACACGTCAGTGACAAATCTGTTGATAATCAATCAGAAGCGAGGATTGCACTAGCTTACAACAAAAACTGTCATTTGTCATCAATGACAAGTTTTGTGAAATGGGGAACAGGTTCATGAATTAACGTACCATCACGTTTCCCTGACGTATGACAGAGTGGTAAAGATTTGTGCATTGTTTGGATCAATTGCTTGAAGATTTCTTGATTCTGATATCATTTTCAAAACGATGAATTATACTGCAGAAGACGCTGACTGGTAAGTCGTACAGTCAGAACGAGGCGATGTTTTCGTAGTGATATATATATATATATATATATATATATATATATATATATGTAGGCCCTATAGGCTATATAGTATACGGTTGTGTGCATATATAGGCCCTAGTCTATATAGTATATGGTTGTTTGCATATAAGGTTCGTGCTTAAATAGTACCACGCAAATGCTTTATTAACGGTTGTCTGATAAGTTTAGGAGTTGCACTGTTCGTTGAAGGCTGTAAATATTTCTTGCAACACAACGGAGATTGTTATAATGATATCAATGGCACAAATACTAAGGCCTAATTGTATTAAGTAGTAGAAATAGTTTCATTTATATCAAGTAGTAGAAATAGTTTCATTTATATTAAGTAGTAGAAATAATACTCGTTTTGAATTGTAGTACAGGGTGCAGTTCATTCCGGTGATGTTTTATCTTGCAGGGGCGGTGGAGCGACTTCCAAAGTGGGGGGGGGGGGGGGGCACCAACAACAAAGGGCGAAAAATTACATCTTGTGAGGACAAAACCCAATCCTCTTTGATCATCTATTAATGCGAGCGAGTGTAGCGAGTGAGCTTTGGGGAAATTACTCTTAGTCGCTTGAAATAAGGGGCGCGTTTAATGATGAGAGGAAAAGGGGACAATACGAAAGGGATAAGACACTTATTAGAAAAGATAAGGAGCACGTGTCAAAGTACAAAGAGTAATTATCAGAGGTGAAATGGGGCACTCCGTATACCTACAAAAAGAGGAGCTCACCAGGGATGAAAAGGTCCCTAATGGAATGAGAAAAGGGCATTTTTCAACAGAAAATGGGCACTGATCAGATTTTGATAGGGGCATTTATCGGAGGTGAAAGGGGGCTTTCATGAGAAGGGGGAAGTGGCTCTTATTGAAAAGAAAAAGAGGCGTTTGTTAAAATAAACAGGGCGATTATCAGAGATGAAAAGGGGTAATTTTGAGAAGGTAAAGAGGCTCTTATAAGAAGATAAAAGAGCATTTATTACAAAGGAGAAATGGCACCTGTCAAAGGAAATTGGTCACCAGCCTCTCAGATTTTGATAGGGCATTTATCGGAGATGAAGGGGGCACTTATCAATAGTGAAAAGGGGCACTTACTAGAAAAGTGGGGGGGGGGGGGGGGTACGCTGTGTGACTCTTAAACTTCCACCCCCGGGAAGGCCTCCTCTGCATACTTAAAGGAAAACAGAATAAACAAGTGCTCTTTCAGGCGATGCATGTAGTTCTGAGAGTGTGGGACTCGCAAGCGGATGTTCATAATGCACGTATACAAACAAGGGAAACGATAATTATTAGAGCATGCATGGATCCTACCCAGGGCCGGCGAATTCTTCTCATGACCGGGGGACGAAATGCGAGGGACGAGGGAGCAGTGGCGTATTGAGCAAAAACGTTTAGGGGACAGAAGAAAAAAAATCCGCATCACCCCCATTCTTACATGTTACATCCAGGCCCCGCGGAACGTTTTTTTAAAGCGGGTGGGGGGGGGGGGGGGGGGGGGCTAAAGATTTAACGATCAAGTAAAGCAAAGCGAGCGAAGCAAGTGGAGCGTAAATTGACATTTGGGGTCTTAGGCATCTAATTGCGGTCAGATGAGCGTCCAGGTGCCTGTCTAAGGGATCTGGTGGGGTCCAGGTGGCAGAGCCCCGGGAAACTCAGGGGTTTGGGCATTTTATTACGGTCAAATGAGCAACCAGGGAGCAGACCATGCCATTTCAGCAACATTTATAAATCGCTGGTGTCGAACTAGAAATACCCCCAACAGTACGACAGTGCGAGGGAGCATAGTGAACGAGAATGGTGAAGGTGACGGAAGTGACTACCCCCTCACATGTAGTATAATTTGTGTTGTATTAAAATACCTTAGCGAAAATTTAGTATAAAAACAAGCAATATACTTTTTCACACGTCACTTCTCTACAATATTTACTTGTACATTTTGTAAAAGAGTCGTAGCTACCGAGCGGGATGATTTTTGCATTTTTATTTTCCTAAATGCTGCACTCTTGGGCCCTCCAGAGCCTAAAAGTGTGTTGCAGTCTTTAGTCAGTATTTGCCATACATTTTTTTGCTCTTTTTCAAATTTTCCGGGGGGGGGGGGGCGTGTCCCCCCACCCCCGGGATTGCCGCCTCTGAACTGAATTCTACCACATGATTATAGTGTCCGTTAACTATGCTTGTACATTATTTTGTAAACAGCAAATTATGACCTTAAATGATGAAACAATTATTGTACCCCTACCCCGGTGGTGTTGGGACGTTAGGATGGTGAGGGTGGTTGAACGGGGGCGATGACGACTCCCTTTCTTGGAATATACAAAAACATCCTAAAACATCCTAAAATGACGGGACTCTTATCACATATACAATGATCTGACAAAATATTGTTCATGTATGCACTAATATGGTGCTTTTCCACATTAATCTTTATTTAGCATCTCCAATAGTTCATCAAAGTAAACGAATTTTTGGTGACATATAATTTTATTACTATCTAGCTGTATGTTAATTTTTGATTTGAGAAATTCTGTTTAATGCACGTTACGCCGTATGGTGTGATGAGTTTTGCTTATACCCATAATGTTAACGAATCTCTGTCTTTGAACTGTTTTAAATCAAGATTTAATTAGGAAAAAAATATTTAGTTCTTGTGTGAAACAGGGGTTTCGTTGGTTTCTTCTTTTCGTCATTTCTTCTTGTTTTGTGTCGTTATCTTTTCGTATGCGTGTTTGTATGTCCTAGTTCTTTTCAGCACATGTATTCATTGTTTTTGCCCATGTATAATTTGTATTTAAAATGTTTTGACATTTTTGTAATGGTTCACGGCCCTCTCACCACATACGTTTGCTTTTAGAGCAGTTGCCACCTGTAGATCATTTCACTATATATATTCGTACTTGACCGGAAAAAGAATAGGCCTATACGGCTTGACATAGCGCAACGTATGGACAGTGAAATAAGATGATGGTCTTTTACTAACCATTCTCAGCGCATATATCGAGATATTAGTAATCCAGCGAACCAAAATTCTTTTCATTCTTTGTCTTTTCAGATATTATTTCAGGATCGACAGCAGAACTTTCATGATTGATTCTCGAGATTAACCGAGCATCACCGGTTCTCACCATCTGACCATGGCATCGGCATTTCAATCAGGAACTTCGGGAAAATGTCAGGGTAGCGACTGCAAGAGTGGCGATTTTGTTGCCACCTTCAGTATCAAAGAACAGCAAGACCTGTGCGAGGACTGTGTCTCAAAAAAAGCTCAGACAATTCGGGATCAAGAACCCCAAGATTGGTCTTGTGACAAGCACATGAAACCCATCGAATACGTCTGCCGCTCCCATAAGATTCCTCTGTGCCAGACGTGTGCTTTCCTTTTGCACCAGAAACCATGCACGGTGCAGGATCTTGAGGATGCCGTTAGGGAAAAGCGGTCGAGGTTAGAGCTGCTGATACATAGAGTAACTGAGAAGCACCACGAGCTACATCAGAAAGCCTCCAGGATAAGAGAGTATGGCGGTGGTTTAGAGCAGCACTTCAAAAGTGTGAAAGATAAGATCGCGAAGACTTTTGGCACAGAGTCCGAGGACATCGATTCTTTATAGAAAAGAGAAATTGAGAGCTTACGAAAAGATGCAGACGAGCGGATTAGCAAAATACAAGAGGAACTAAACACACAACTAGAGAAGAGAAGACAAGTAGCATACTCTAAGCGCGAGAAGATCGTCCGAACAAAACAGAGGCTGGCGGACGACCTGATAAAAGTTCAAGAACGGACACTCAGAAAAGTTGATGAATTGCAGTCACAGGTCGATAGAGTTATGGATTCTGTAGAGATTGCTCAATGCCGTCTTGACAAACTTGTTATGGACGACAGAGATTTGATTGGCCAAGCAGACATGTTCGAAACATCGTTGACAAGAATGCTGGACACTGACATCAATGTCGATGTGTTGAAACGCACCGTACAAAGAGGACAACAAGTACACTTCAAATTAGGTGATAATGTCCACGAGAGCAAGGTTTCAGGACCTGAAGAATCATGGGAACTGATCGACAGTGTTGCCATTGCAAAGGACCTCGTCAAGCCTTATTTCATTGGTGCGATTGATGAAGATCAAATGGTAGTGTCAGATATGTCTTGCCGCACGCTGTACGTGACAAACCTGAAGGATAAAGCTATAAGTAAGGTCCTAGAACGTTCTGGAGATTACAGAAAAGTCGTTTCTTGTACATCTATTGGCAAGGGGATGATTCTCTGTGGAAACTTCTGCAAGGGTGCAACCGGAAGTTGTTTCAAAGGTGCAAGCCTTTACAATCGGCAATGGGAGTTCATCAGGGATGTGGAGCTACCAAAGAACCCTGAGAGTGAGCAGACCTTCGCATCAGTGCACGTTGAGAAAGGTGGGAGGATCCTAGCCGCAGTGGCTTGCCAATCTGACATACACGTCATCAACCCAGGCGATGGCATCGTCAGTCAGTCACTGAAAACCGGAGTAGGAAAAATCCAATGGCTTCGTTCTCTGCCGTCAGGTAATCTCGTCGCGAAGACGGGACCTTGTGAGTTCACCATCATGGATCCGACCGGATCGAACCGGATTTGCATCAAGCACGACCGATGGGATGGATGTCTCTACGATGTGGATCTCTCTGATGGTTCCATTTACGTCGTGTATAGAGACAAGACTCATAATGTGTATGCAGTGGATATGGTATCAAGTGATGGTGAACTTGAAGCGACCAAGGTAGTGGAATACCCAGTGTCAAAGAACCGAAAAGACGTTGTCCTCCCCTGTGTTGTGACAGCACCGGGAACGCTGATTACATGCAACGGAGAGTACTTTTACGTGTTTAAACTGTCTTAACAAAATAAATTGTAAAGTGTTTCTCCCCAACTAGGCAATTACTTTGTTAACCTCTCTCTCTTGTGTCGTAATCTACAATGTGCATTATCAAGTTTATCGTGATTTGCTTGTGTTTTGACTTATTTCCCTCCCGTTAGATGTTTCATCATTTCGAGTTCACTCAAATTGGTCTGAAAAAGCCCCTTGTTATTAAGTGATAATTATGTAGCAGGGACGTAAAGTCATCTTCAGAATTGGGTACAGCAACACATTGATGTGATGCTTACACCACGCAGTGTCTACACGCACGTATGATTGGAGGTGAACCGCCCGACACCAATGCACCTTATATTAAGAACTATAGGAATTATGGTTAGTTGGACAACATTTACCTTACTAATAAATGTTGCATGTCATGGACCAGGGGCGGATCCAGCCGGCGACAGGAGGGGGGGGGGGGGGCCCAAATCTTGAGAATTTTTTTTTTAGCGCCGACTCAGCCGGCCGGGCTGGTGATTAAGCGAGGGGGGGGGGGGGGGGGGGTTAGAGCACATTTTTTTTTTGAGGAAAAATTTAGCGCCGACTCAGCAGGTCGGTGAATAAGCGGAGAACCATTATTTTTTTTTTGAGGGGGGTGAAGAAAAAAAAGGTTTAATTTACGTTATTATCCTATTTTTTTAATTTTTTTTACCGTTTTGGGGGGCTGGGGGGGGGGGGGGGGGCGGGCCGGATAAATCGCTACGTGGATCCGAGCCTGTCATGGACAATAATATTATGACATCATTTGTATATACTTACACTCAGTCGGCTATAAGGTTTTTTTTTTTAAATCTGTAAGAATATGGTAGTTTTTGATAATCTTATGACTGTATTGTTGGTAACTCTGTCTTGAAAATGATGGGAAAGTATATAATACTAGAAAGTTTCAAGCTAGCAAAATTCGGTTTATTCTGTTAAATAAACGAGGCTTCTCCAGTTATGTGTATTTGATTTCTGTTTGGAAATTTAAAACGATGTGCAAATTTAATTTTGTTGTAAATAAGTAGCAATTACGATTAACCTAAGGGTCGATATTGTATAAAAAAGTTTAGATAGCGTATACTGATGCCATCGTTCATGTTCAATTTAGTTTAGAAGTCCTGCATTACATTACAATCACCGATAACAATGCACGAGACAGAATCAAAAGTTTGTGTCAATTCTAAGAGGAGTCAGTATACGTCTAATGAATTTCCAAGAAAATGTGCTATTCATTAAACTATGAGGTTACGATAATTGTTGTATTGCATTGACGTCACGACTTTTAAATGTGTACGGTTACTTTATATGATTACGATTATCTCTGTTATCAACTTTTGCAAACAGAATTAATTATATAGAAGTATGTCAAGGGAGACGAAATTATATATCCATTTTAATGATAACATATACACAATAGAGAAATAGGAAACCCCTCTTTCTCCAGAATATTATTGTTTCCTTGTAAAAATACAAAACCTATACTAGGCTTATATATACCGTTTGAATAAATCGCAATCAGAGGAAATAGGTGAAACGGATATGTGAGCATCATGTGCAGTAAGATATTCTTGCGATCTGAAGAAATTAGGAAAAGGGAAGTATTCAAATTACAACGACAATTTTAACCCCTGTCACACCGCACAAATGACCGATTAATGATATAATCTTTTATTCGGGGTAATGTAACGGCTTATTCAGTCTATTGTTAGTACGGTGTCTATTTCGTCGGCGCTGTTTGTGATATTCAGACCGACTCCAAACCGAGCGTTTCTTGACCACAGACGTAATGTTACATTTTCGTTCGGTGTGTTTTGGTTTCGGTCTTGTCGATGTGACTAAGGTATGATCTGTTAAAAATGTGATATTGTTTTTAGCAAGAAACGTTTTTGTCTCACGACCAAGAAAGGATTATTTGCAACGAGTGGACATGAATGCTTATTTGTTTGATAATGGTACCAATCATTCGAAGGGTGTCAAAATTCGAAGGGTGACCCGAAAATTGATATAATAAGTACTTTTATTAAGAGTGAAGGTAGAATTAAGGCTACTTGTTTGAGCTTCAATGGACTGTGTTATTTTCTTTTGAATGTTTATGCTCCTGCAAAAAAAATCGGAAAAAGAACATTTTCATAAAATGCTTTTTAAATTGGTTGAATAAAGTTAAAGAAGATACCTATATTTTGATCGCAGGAGGTGACTGGAATTATGTTCAAAATAAGGAAATGGATACACGAATGTTCATGTTGATAAATATTTTAAATATTTAATTGTTAGTACTTTAACCGATGAAGAGGCATTGAAGTGTGAAGACGCATTGCAATGTATGAAAACTAATAAATCCCCTGGAAGTAATAGTCTAAGTGCGGAGTTTTAAAAGGTTTTCTGGTTAGAAATTAAAGATCTGGTTATTGCAAGTTTAAATGAGGGCTATCAGAAACAAAAGACATCATCTTCCCAACGGCAGGGTCTAATTACATTGTTGTTTGCGAAGAAGCGGGATGGGGGGGGGGGGGGTTGTCTAGACAGTTGGAGACCTATTTCTGAGTATGCATGGGATCGTGGCGGGAGTGCCATCTGGGGCGTACCCAGACACCTACCCCCTGAACAACTACCACTGGGTGTAGTTGTCCTAGAGGGTGGTTGCCCTAGGGGGTAGTTTTCCTCGGGGATAGTTGTCCTAGGGGGTAGTTGTCCAGGGGGTAGGTGTGCTAGAACCGTTTGGGGGACTTCAGCGTGTTTTGTCGGACGGCAAGTCGAAGATGTTTCATGGAGAGAGGATCCGCAGCGGAAAGCGTGCGGTTGGTGAAGGATGTGATTGACTATTTGGGGACATTCAGTGGTTCGGGATTGTGTTCTCTTTCGATTTTGAAAAGGCTTTTGGCAATGCGTCACATTATTCCTGTTTCATGTTTCTATTTTAATATTTTCAATTTAAACGACTAAAATTTGTAGTCCTTAAATTCTATTATAAACGACTGATGTGGAAGATTAGTCAACGCACCCTTTCGGCCAAACCGGGGGGGGGGGGGTCATTTGACGAATGGTCGCGTTAAAATCAACGCGACGCGACGCTACCCACCCTTTCGGCATAAGCCGTTTGGAAAGGAGGCGACATATTGCGTTTGGGAAGATGGTGTTATTTTGTCGAGAATGGCGGGTTAGTTGGAAATTCATAGTTTGATTAAGGGTGGTGTTTGGGGTGACTCGGAGGTGACTCTGCATTGATTGTTAAGGGAGTGGGAGCGTGGCAACTCTTGTTTGATTTAGGATATACAAAGTTGGAGAAAGCGTTTCCGCAGTGTTGGTTGGGTGAATGGATTTGGTGATGTCGGTGATTTTGGAGATGGGTGTGGTACGTGTTTTTAATCTTTCGGAAATGGAGACGGGAGATGAGGTGGGTGTTTTTGTTGTGGGGTGAAAGATTGCTGTCGTTTGTTGATACGGAGGAGGTCTGGATAACCCGTGGTCCTTTTTTGTTGGTGAGGGGGGGGGGTTCCTTTCTGGATTTGGATGGCGACTTTGTTTGGAGGGATGTGTTTTCGTTTAGGTGAAGGCAGGTTCGTAATGGTGGAGCTGGACAGTTTGATTTCGGGATGATTCGCATGATTGTTGCCTCAAGGGTGTATAAATTGCAGGTTGTGAATAGGTTTTTGTGTAACGCTTGTTGGGAAGTTGATTCGGCGTTTCATGTTTTGTTGTGTTGCGGGGATGTGATTGTGTTTTGGAGGTATGTGGTTTGATGTTCCGCCTGTTCCAAGTGGAGCTGCAGGTGAACCGGATCGGAAGAAGTTGGTTGTGAGTGGGGACGTGGGAGGCGGGAAATGTACTTTCCTGAATTATGCGCAGTGTGCAGTTAGCGAATGTTGCGTGAGAAGGATTGTCGGCGCGTTCTGTTGTTTGCCTGTGTGCTTTTTTAAATTAAAAAACAAACAAACTTGAAGTCGTTACTGAGATTGTTTTTGAGGTATAAATGTGTTGGCAAGAAGAATGGTACTGGGCTGGAGGAATTGTTGAGTATGCTTTAATTTTAAGCCAATATTGTTTGCATTCACTTATTGAGGAATTGATGTAACTATGTATTGAAATTATGGAAATAAAAACATTGCTTGAGGAAAAGAGAGAGAATTTTGTTTAGCTTGACAAACTAAGGAAAAGGAAAACAAAGAAATGAAGTATTGCACTCATAACTCGTTTTTCTTAAAATAAATTAGAACTCTTTTCATTTGGATAAGACTTTCGAAATTCCCATGATGAAAGCATGACTGTAAACAGAGTTCTGCTTAAATCTTTTCAAATGTAGTGGGCGTACCCAATCCCATTTTACCACAGTGAACACACATTGGCCCGAGACACATTACACTAACAATGTTTACCTCGACGATGAGATAGATATGACAACTACCAGGAACTAGCAATCATAACATTACGACAAAGACCAGTTTAATAGGGACTTTTAGATAATGTACGACGAGAACGGGGACTGCCTTTTTAAGGCAATGTGACGTCATTGCCAGTGCCTTAAAAGGACGTCACATTGCCTTAAAAGGGCAGTCCACATTCTCGTCGTGCAGAATTTAAAAGTCCCTCTTATGACGCAAAGCTAGACGTCAAGGGACCTCTCTGAGTCACGTGGGCTCAAAATAAAAAAGGACCGGACATCAATATCCGCACAAATAGTTAGTTCGGCGATTCTGTAATGCAGCTGTTCAACTAGGGACCCGTTTCACAACGCCTTTTTCAATGACAAATGACAAACATCAGTGACAAATCTGTTGATAATCAATCAGAAGCGAGGATTGCACTAGCTTACAACAAAAACTGTCATTTATCATTAATGACAAGTTTTGTGAAATGGGGAACAGGTTCATGGATTAACGTACCATCACGTTTCCCTGACGTATGACAGAGTGGTAAAGATTTGTGCATTGTTTGGATCAATTGCTTGAAGATTTCTTGATTCTGATATCATTTTCAAAACGATGAATTATACTGCAGAGGATGCGGACTGGTAAGTCGTACAGTCAGAACGAGGCGATGTTAATAATAATATAATATAATAACTTTTACTTATATAGCGCTTTTCATAAAACATTTATATCAAAACGAAAATGTTTTCGTAGTGATTTAGATAATCGGTTTATATATATATATATATATATATATATATATATATATATATATATAATGTAGGCCCTATAGGCTATATAGTATACGGTTGTGTGCATATGTAGGCCCTAGTCTATATAGTATATGGTTGTTTGCATATAAGGTTCGTGCTTAAATAGTACCACGCAAATGCTTTATTAACGGTTGTCTGATAAGTTTAGGAGTTGCACTGTTCGTTGAAGGCTGTAAATATTTCTTGCAACACAACGGAGATTGTTATAATGATATCAATGGCACAAATACTTAGGCCTAATTGTATTAAGTAGTAGAAATAGTTTCATTTATATTAAGTAGTAGAAATAATACTCGTTTTGAATTGTAGTCCAGGGTGCAGTTCATTCCGGTGAAGTTTTATCGTGCAGGGGCGGTGGAGCGACTTCCAAAGTGGGGGGGGGGGGGGGGGGGGGGGTGAGCACCAACAACAAAGGGCGAAAAATTACATCTTGTGAAGACAAAAACCAATCCTCTTTGATCATCTATTAATGCGAGCGAGTGTAGCGAGTGAGCTTTGGGGAATTACTCTTAGTCGCTCGAAATAAGGGGCGCGTTTAATGATGAGAGGAAAAGGGGACAATACGAAAGGGATAAGACACTTATTAGAAAGATAAGGAGCACGTGTCAAAGTACAAAGAGTAATTATCAGAGGTGAAATGGGGCACTCCGTATACCTACAAAAACACAAAAACTACACCAGGGATGAAAAGGTCCCTAATGGAATGAGAAAAGGGCATTTTTCAACAGAAAATGGGCACTGATCAGATTTTGATAGGGGCATTTATCGGAGGTGAAAGGGGGCTTTCATGAGAAGGGGGAAGTGGCTCTTATTGAAAAGAAAAAGAGGCGTTTGTTAAAATAAACAGGGCGATTATCAGAGATGAAAAGGGGTAATTTTGAGAAGGTAAAGAGGCTCTTATAAGAAGATAAAAGAGCATTTATTACAAAGGAGAAATGGCACCTGTCAAAGGAAATTGGTCACCAGCCTCTCAGATTTTGATAGGGCATTTATCGGAGATGAAGGGGGCACTTATCAATAGTGAAAAGGGGCACTTACTAGAAAAGTGGGTGGGGGGGGGGGTGCGCTGTGTGACTCTTAAACTTCCACCCCCGGGAAGGCCTCCTCTGCATACTTAAAGGAAAACAGAATAAACAATTAAGTGCTCTTTCAGGCGATGCATGTAGTTCTGAGAGTGTGAGACTCGCAAGCGGATGTTCATAATGCACGTATACAAACAAGGGAAACGATAATTATTAGAGCATGCATGGATCCTACCCAGGGCCGGCGAATTCTTCTCATGACCGGGGGACGAAATGCGAGGGACGAGGGAGCAGTGGCGTATTGAGCAAAAACGTTTAGGGGGACAGAAAAAAAAAATCCGCATCACCCCATTCTTACATGTTACATCCAGTATTTAGTATAAAAACAAGCAATATACTTTTTCACACGTCACTTCTCTACAATATTTACTTTTACATTTTGTAAAAGAGTCGTAGCTACCGAGCGGGACGATTTTTGCATTTTTATTTTCCTAAATGCTGCACTCTTGGGCCCTCCAGAGCCTAAAAGTGTGTTGCAGTCTTTAGTCAGTATTTGCCATACATTTTTTTGCTCTTTTTCAAATTTTCCGGGGGGTGGGGGGGGGGGGGGGCGTGTCCCCCCACCCCGGGATTGCCGCCTCTGAACTGAATTCTACTACATGATTATAGTGTCCGTTAACTATGCTTGTACATTATTTTGTAAACAGCAAATTATGACCTTAAATGATAAAACAATTATTGTACCCCTACCCTGGTGGTGTTGGGACGTTAGGGTGGTGAGGGTGGTTGAACGGGGGCGATGACGACTCCCTTTCTTGGAATATACAAAAGCATCCTAAAATGACGGGACTCTTATCACATATACAATGATCTGACAAAATATTGTCCATGTATGCACTAATATGGTGCTTTTCCACATTAATCTTTATTTAGCATCTCCCATAGTTCATTAAAGTAAACGAATTTTTGGTGACATATAATTTTATTACTATCTAGCTGTATGTTAATTTTTGATTTGAGAAATTCTGTTTAATGCACGTTACGCCGTATGGTGTGATGAGTTTTGCTTATACCCATGATGTTAACGAATCTCTGTCTTTGAACTGTTTTAAATCAAGATTTAATTAGGAAAGAAATATTTAGTTCTTCTGTGAAACAGGGGTTTCGTTGGTTTCTTCTTTTTGTCATTTCTTCTTGTTTTGTGTCGTTATCTTTTCGTATGCGTGTTTGTATGTCCTAGTTCTTTTCAGCACATTGTTTTTGCCCATTTATAATTTGTATTTAAAATGTTTTGATATTTTTTGTTACGGTTCACGGCCCTCTCGCCACATACGTTTGCTTTTAGAGATGATGCCACCTGTAGATCATTTCATTCTATATCGATCATTCGTACTTGACTGGAAAAAGAATAGGCCTATACGGCTTGACATAGTGCAACGTATGGACAGCGAAATAAGATGATGGTCTTTTATTAACCATTCTCAGCGCATATATCAAGATATTAGTAATCCAGCGAACCAAATTTTTTTTCATTCTTTGTCTTTTCAGATATTATTTCAGGATCGACAGCAGAACTTTCATGATTGATTCTCGAGATTAACCGAACATCACCGGTTCTCACCATCTGACCATGGCATCGGCATTTCAATCAGGAACTTCGGGAAAATGTCAGGGTAGCGACTGCAAGAGTGGCGATTTTGTTGCCACCTTCAGTATCAAAGAACAGCAAGACCTGTGCGAGGACTGTGTCTCAAAAAAAGCTCAGACAATTCGGGATCAAGAACTCCAAGATTGGTCTTGTGACAAGCACATGAAACCCATCGAATACGTCTGCCGCTCCCATAAGATTCCTCTGTGCCAGACGTGTGCTTTCCTTTTGCACCAGAAACCATGCACGGTGCAGGATCTTGAGGATGCCGTTAGGGAAAAGCGGTCGAGGTTAGAGCTGCTGATACATAGAGTAACTGAGAAGCGCCACGAGCTACAGCAGAAAGCCTCCAGGATAAGAGAGTATGGCGGTGGTTTAGAGCAGCACTTCAATAGTGTGAAAGATAAGATCGCGAAGACTTTTGGCACAGAGTCCGAGGACATCGATTCTTTAGAGAAAAGAGAACTTGAGAGCTTACGAAAAGATGCAGACGAGCGGATTAGGAAAATAGAAGAGGAACTAAACACACAACTAGAGAAGAGAAGACAAGTAGCATACTCTAGGCGCGAGAAGATCGTCCGAACAAAACAGAGGCTGGCGGACGACCTGATAAAAGTTCAAGAACGGACACTCAGAAAGGTTGATAAATTGAAATCGCAGGTCGATAGAGTTATGGATTCTGTAGAGATTGCTCAATGCCGTCTTGACAAACTTGTTATTGACGACAGAGATTTGATTGGCCAAGCAGACATGTTGGAAACATCGTTGACAATAATGCTGGACACTGACATCAATGTCGATGTGTTGAAACGCACCGTGCAAAGAGGACAACAAGTACACTTCAAATTAGGTGATAATGTCCACGAGAGCAGGGTTTCAGGACCTGAAGAATCATGGGAACTGATCGACAGTGTTGCCATTGCAAAGGACCTCGTCAAGCCTTATTTCATCGGTGCGATTGATGAAGATCAAATGGTACTGTCAGATATGTCTTGCCGCACGCTGTACGTGACAAACCTGACGGATAAAGCCACAAGTAAGGTCCTAGAACGTTCTGGAGATTGCAGAAAAGTCGTTTCTTGTACATCTATTGGCAAGGGGATGATTCTCTGTGGAAACTACTGCAAGGGTGCAACCGGAAGTTGTTTCAAAGGTGCAAGCCTTTACAATCGGCAGTGGGAGTTCATCAGGGATGTGGAGTTGCCAAAGAACCCTGAGAGTGAGCAGACCTTCGCATCAGTGCACGTTGAGAAAGTTGGGAGGATCCTAGCCGCAGTGGCTTGCCAATCTGACATACACGTCATCAACCCAGGCGATGGCATCGTCAGTCAGTCACTGAAAACCGGAGTAGGAAAAATCCAATGGCTTCGTTCTCTGCCGTCAGGTAATCTCGTCGCGAAGACGGGACCTTGTGAGTTCACCATCATGGATCCGACCGGATCGAACCGGATTTGCATCAAGCACGACCGATGGGATGGATGTCTGTACGATGTGGATCTCTCTGATGGTTCCATTTACGTCGTGTATAGAAACAAGACCCGGAATGTATATGTAGTGGATGTGGTATCAAGTGACGGTGAACTTGAAGCGACCAAGGTAGTGGAGTACCCAGTGTCAAAGAACCGAAAAGACGTTGTCCTCCCCTGTGTTGTGACAGCACCGGGAACGCTGATTACATGCAACGGAGAGTACTTTTACGTGTTTAAACTGTCTTAACAAAACAAATTATAAAGTGTTTCTCCCCAACTAGGCAATTACTTTGTTAACCTCTCTCTCTTGTGTCGAAATCTACAATGTGATTTATCAAGTTCATCGTGATTTGCTTGTGTTTTGACTTATTTCCCTCCCGTTAGATGCTTCATCATTTCGAGTCCACTCAAATTGGTCTGAAAAGCCCCTTGTTATTAAGTGATAATTATGTAGCAGGGACGTAAATTCATCTTCAGAATTGGGTACAGCAACACATTAATGTGATGCTTACACCACGCAGTGTCTACACGCACGTATGATTGGAGGTGAACCGCCCGACACCAATGCACCTTATATTAAGAACTATAGGAAGTATGGTTAGTTGGACAACATTTACCTTACTAATAAATGTTGCATGTCATGGACCAGGGGCAGATCCAGCCAGCGACAGGAGGGGGGGGGGGGGGCCCAAATCTTGAGAAATTTTTTGTGGCGCCGACTCAGCCGGCCGGGCCGGTGAATAAGCGAGGGGGGGGGGGGGGGTTTGAGCACATTTTTTCTTTTGAGGAAAAATTTAGCGCCGACTCAGCAGGTCGGTGAATAAGCGGGGGGGGGGGGGGGGGTGGATGATTCGAGAGGAGAACCATTTTTTGTTGTTGAGGGGGGTGAAGAAAAAAAAGGTTTAATTTACGTTATTATCCTATTTTTTTTTTAACCGTTTTGGGGGGGCTGGGGGGGGGGGGGGCCGGGCCGGAGAAATCGCTACGTGGATCCGCGCCTGTCATGGACAATAATATTATGACATCATTTGTATATACTTACACTCAGTCGGCTTTAAAGGTACTATGTCCCATTTGCAGGCCAAAAAAATGAAAAAGTTAAATTCCAACTGCATTTAAAAGATAATACTAATTTAGAACTTCCCTAAAATAGGTGGGGCTTGAAAGTGTCTTAAAGTGGGAAAATAACGACTATTAGCTGTCAAATCGACTTTAGGGCTATAGAGCCCAAAAGTAATAGTCTTGATTTTCAGACAATTGTACCGTATGGTCATACGTTTTATGCTGCGCAAATATTCAATCAGTTTATTCTTGGCCATCACAAGAAGTGGGTTATTGATGTAGACAAATGCTCATGTACCCTTTACAACTCTTTTCATGTATGTTATTACCAAAGAAGAAAAAAAGCCAGTCAGTCACTCAATAGTGTCTGACAGTGAAGTCTAGCAAGTAAACGGGTTTCCTTGCATAATTTGAATATGAGGACACTGCTAATGTTTAAATTTCACAGATAGGACATATATGACATATTCATAATTCCTGCAAAGTTCTACAGAATTTGAGGTTGGCTGCAAAAGGGACATAGTACCTTTAAGGTTTTTTTTTTAATCTGTAAGAATATGGTAGTTTTTGATAATCTTATGACTGTATTGTTGGTAACTCTGTCTTGAAAATGACGGGAAAGTATATAATACTAGAAAGTTTCAAGCTAGCGAAATTCGGTTTATTCTGTTAAATAAACGAGGCTTCTCCAGTTATATGTATTTGATTTCTGTTTGGAAATTTAAAACGATGTGCAAATTTAATTTTGTTTTAAATAAAATAGCAATTACGATTAACCTAAGGGTCGATATTGTATAAAAAAGTTTAGATAGCGTATACTGATGCCATCGTTCATGTTCAATTTAGTTTAGAAGTCCTGCATTACATTACAATCACCGATAACAATGCACGAGACAGAATCAAAAGTTTGTGTCAATTCTAAGAGGAGTCAGTATACGTCTAATGAATTTCCAAGAAAATGTGCTATTCATTAAACTATGAGGTTACGATAATTGTTGTATTGCATTGACGTCACGACTTTTAAATGTGTACGGTTACTTTATATGATTACGATTATCTCTGTTATCAACTTTTGCAAACAGAATTAATTATATAGAAGTATGTCAAGGGAGACGAAATTATATATCCATTTTAATGATAACATATACACAATAGAGAAATAGGAAACCCCTCTTTCTCCAGAATATTATTGTTTCCTTGTAAAAATACAAAACCTATACTAGGCTTATATATACCGTTTGAATAAATCGCAATCAGAGGAAATAGGTGAAACGGATATGTGAGCATCATGTGCAGTAAGATATTCTTGCGATCTGAAGAAATTAGGAAAAGGGAAGTATTCAAATTACAACGACAATTTTAACTCCCTGTCACACCGCACAAATGACCGATTAATGATATAATCTTTTATTCGGGGTAATGTAACGGCTTATTCAGTCTATTGTTAGTATGGTGTCGATTTTGTCGGCGCTGTTTGTGATATTCAGACCGACTCCAAACCGAGCGTTTCTTGACCACAGACGTAATGTTACATTTTCGTTCGGTGTGTTTTGGTTTCGGTCTTGTCGATGTGACTAAGGTATGATCTGTTAAAAATGCGATATTGCTTTTTTTTTTTTTTAGCAAGAAACGTTTTTGTCTCACGACCAAGAAAGGATTATTTGCAACGAGTGCATGGACAGGGATGCTTATTTGTTTGATAATGGAACCAATCATTCGAAGGGTGTCGCAATTTTGATTAACATAGACCCGAAAATTGATATAATAAGTACTTTTATTAAAAGTGGAGGGGGAATTAAGGCTACTCGTTTGAGCATCAATGGACTGTGTTATTTTCTTTTGAATGTTTATGCTCTTGCAAAAAGAATCGGAAAAAGAACCTTTTTATAATGAAATTTTAATTGGTCGAATAAAGTTAAAGAAGATAATGATATTGTGATCGCCGAAGGGGGCTGAAATTGTGTTAAAAATAAGGGAATGGATACACGAATGTTCAGTTTGATAAATATTTGAAAGATTTAATTGTTAGTACTCTGACCGATGAAGAGGCATTGAAGTGTGAAGTCGCATTGCAATGTATGAAAAATAATAAAACCCCTGGAAGTAATGGTCTTAGTGCGGAGTTTTACAAGGTTTTCTGGTAAGAAATTAAAAATTTAGTTATTGCAAGTTTTAAAGGTACTATGTCCCATTTGCAGGCCAAAAAAAATAAAAAAAGTTAAATTCCAACTGCATTTGAAAGATAATACTTATTTAGAACTTCCCTAAAAAAGGTGGGGCTTGAAAATGTCTTCAAGTGGGAAAATAATGACTATTAGTTGTCAAATCGACTTTAGGGCTATAGAGCCCAAAAGTAATAGTCTTGATTTTCAGACAATTGTACCGAATGGTCAAACGTTTTATGCTGCGCAAAGATTCAATCGGTTTAATCTGGGCCATCACAAGAAGTGGGTTATTGATGTAGACAAATGTTCATGTACCCTTTACAACTCTTTTCATGTATGTTATTACCAAAGAAGACAGTGAAGTCTAGCAAGTAAACGGGTTTCCTTGCATAATTTGAATATGAGGACACTGCTAACGTTACATATCACAGGACATACATGACATATTCATAATTCCTGCAAAGTTCTACAGAATTTGAGGTTGGCTGCAAAAGGGACATAGTACTTTAATGAGGGCTATCAAAAACGAAAGACATCCTCTTCCCAACGGCAGGGTCTAATTGCATTGTTGTTTGGGAAGAAGCGGGGGGGGGGGGGGGGTTGTCTAGACAATTGGAGACCTATTTCGTTGTTTGATGCTGATTATGCATGGGATCGTGGCGGGAGTGCCATCTGGGGCGTACCCGGACACCCACCCCCTGGGCAACTACCCCGGGGTGTAGTTGTCCTAGAGGGTGGTTGCCATAGGGGGTAGTTGTCCTAGGGGATAGTTGTCCTAGGGTGTAGCTGTCCAGGGGGTAGGTGTCCTAGAACCGTCCGGGGGACTTCAGCGTGTTTTGTCGGACGGTTTGTCGAAGAGGTTCATGGGGAGGGGATCTGCAGCGGAAAGCGTGAGGTTGGTGCAGGATGTGATTGACTATTGAGGGACATCCAGTGGTCCGGGGATTATGTTCTCTTTGGATTTTGAAAAGGCTTTTGGCAATGCGTCACATTTTATCCTGTTCCAAATGTTGCGCAGTGTGAAGAATGTGAGTTTGTTTTGCACTGGAAATGATTTGCCAGAATTTTGTGTAGATATTTGTTGTGCTTGGTCGGGACTCGGATTCATTGATGTGTTTGAAGTGAGAGGTATTCCAACTGACGTTATTTGGAAAGGTGGTAACACTGCGTTTGGGAAGAAGGTGTTGTTTCGTCGGGAATGGCGGGATGCCGGTTAGTGGAAATTCAAGGTTGATTAAGGGTGGTGTTTGGGGTGACTCGGGGGTGACTCTACATGGACGGATGAGGGAGTGGGCACGCGGTAGCTCTTGTTTGATTTTGGATATACAAGGTTGGAGACAGCGTTTCCGCAGTGTAGGTTCGGTGCATGGATTCGGTGATGTCGGTGATTTGGGAATGGATGTGGTACGTGTTTCGAATCTTTTGTAAATGGAGGCGGGCGATGTGAGGTGGCTGTTTTTGTTGTGGGGGTGAAAGATTGCTGTCGTTTGTCGATACGGAGGAGGTTTGGATAACCCGTAGTCCCTTTTTTTGTGGGGGGGGGGGGGGTTCCTTTCTGGATTTGGATGGCGACTTTGTTTGGAGCGATGTGTTTTCGTTTAGGTGAAGGCAGGTTCGTAAAAGGGTTCGTAGTGGTGGAGTTGGACAGTTTGATTTTGGGATGGTTCGCAGGATTGTTGCCCCATGGGGGGGGGGGGGGGGGGGTGTATAAATGGCAGGTTGTGTATAGTTATTTGTGTAATGCATGTGGCTTATGGGGAGGTTGATTCGGCGTTTCACTTTTTGTTGAGTTGCGGGGATGTGATTGTGTTTTGGAAGATGTTATGTGGTTTGATGTTCCGCCTGTTCCAAGTGGAGCTGCAGGTGAACCGGAAGATGTTGGTTGTGGGTGGGGACGTGGGAGGCGGGAAATGTACTTATGCGCAGTGTCCAGTTTTTGAATTTTGTGTGAGAAGGATTGTCGGTGGATCTGTTGTTTGCCCGCGTGCTTTTTTTAAATAAAACTTCAAGTCGTTACTAAGGTATGTTTTTGAGGTATGAATGTGTTGGCAAGGAGAATGGTACTGGGCTGGAGGTATTGTTGAATATGCTTTAAGTTTTCATTCACTTATTTAGTAATTAATGTAAATATGTATTAAAATTATGGAAATAAAAATATCGCTTGAAGAAAAGAGAGAGAGAGAGAAAAAAATTAGCTTGACAAACTAAGGAAAAGGAAACTAAAGAAATGAAGTATTGCACTCATGTCTTCTCACTTGGTTAACACTAAAGCCTTTCGAAAGTCCCGTGATGAGCGCATGACTGTAAACAGAGACATTATACTAACAATGTTTAGCTCGACGAGGAGATAGATGTGACAACTACCAGGAACTAGCAATCATAACATTAGGACAAAGATCAGTTTATTATGACGCGAAGCTAGACGTCAAGGGACCTCTCTGAGTCACGTGGGCTCAAAATAAAAAAGGACCGGACATCAATATCCGCACAAATAGTTAGTTCGGCGATTCTGTAATGCAGCTGTTCAACCAGGGACCCGTTCACAACGCCTTTCTTCGATGACAAATGACATACATCAGTGACAAATCTGCTGATAACCAATCAGAAGCAACGACTGCACTAGCTTACAACAAAAACTGTCATTTGTCATCAATGACAAGTTTTGTGAAATGGGGGACAGGTTCATAGATTAACGTACCATCACGTCTCCCTGACCTATGACAGAGTGGTAAAGATTTGTGCATGTTTGGATCAATTGCTTGAAGATTTCGTGATTCTGATATCATTTTCAAACCGATGAATTATACTGCAGAAGACGCTGACTGGTAAGTCGTACAGTCAGAACGAGGCGATGTTAATAATAATATAATATAATAACTTTTACTTATATAGCGCTTTTCATAAAACATTTATATCAAAACGAAAATGTTTTCGTAGTGATTTAGATAATCAGTTTATATATATATGTAGGCCCTATAGGCTATATAGTATACGGTTGTGTGCATATGTAGGCCCTAGGCTATATAGTATACGGTTGTGTGCATATGTAGGCCCTAGTCTATATAGTATATGGTTGTTTGCATATAAGGTTCGTGCTTAAATAGTACCACGCAAATGCTTTATTAACGGTTGTCTGATAAGTTTAGGAGTTGCACTGTTCGTTGAAGGCTGTAAATATTTCTTGCAACACAACGGAGATTGTTATAATGATATGAATGGCACAAATGCTTAGGCTAATTGTATTAATCGAGTAGTCTACAAGCTACATTTATATCAAGTAGTAGAAATAATACTCGTTTTGAATTGTAGTACAGGGTGCAGTTTATTCCGGTGAAGTTTTATCTTGCAGGGGCGGTGGAGCGACTTCCAAAGTGGGGGGGGGGGGGGGGGGGGGCACCAACAACAAAGGGCGAAAAATTACATCTTGTGAGGACAAAACCCAATCCTCTTTGATCATCTATTAATGCGAGCGAGTGTAGCGAGTGAGCTTTGGGGGAAATTACTCTTAGTCGCTTGAAATGAGGGGCGCGTTTAATGATGAGAGGAAAAGGGGACAATACGAAAGGGATAAGACACTTATTAGAAAAGATAAGGAGCACGTGTCAAAGTACAAAGAGTAATTATCAGAGGTGAAATGGGGCACTCCGTATACCTACAAAAAGAGGAGCTCACCAGGGATGAAAAGGTCCCTAATGGAATGAGAAAAGGGCATTTTTCAACAGAAAATGGGCACTGATCAGATTTTGATAGGGGCATTTATCGGAGGTGAAAGGGGGCTTTCATGAGAAGGGGGAAGTGGCTCTTATTGAAAAGAAAAAGAGGCGTTTGTTAAAATAAACAGGGCGATTATCAGAGATGAAAAGGTGTAATTTTGAGAAGGTAAAGAGGCTCTTATAAGAAGATAAAAGAGCATTTATTACAAAGGAGAAATGGCACCTGTCAAAGGAAATTGGTCACCAGCCTCTCAGATTTTGATAGGGCATTTATCGGAGATGAAGGGGGCACTTATCAATAGTGAAAAGGGGCACTTACTAGAAAAGTGGGGGGGGGGGGGGGGGTACGCTGTGTGACTCTTAAACTTCCATCCCCGGGAAGGCCTCCTCTGCATACTTAAAGGAAAACAGAATAAACAAGTGCTCTTTCAGGCGATGCATGTAGTTCTGAGAGTGTGGGACTCGCAAGCGGATGTTCATAATGCACGTATACAAACAAGGGAAACGATAATTATTAGAGCATGCATGGATCCTACCCAGGGCCGGCGAATTCTTCTCATGACCGGGGGACGAAATGCGAGGGACGAGGGAGCAGTGGCGTATTGAGCAAAAACGTTTAGGGGGACAGAAAAAAAAATCCGCATCACCCCCACTCTTACATGTTACATGCAGGCCCCGCGCAACGTTTTTTAAAGCGGGTGGGGGGGGGGGGGCTAAAGATTTAACGATCAAGTAGAGCAAAGCGAGCGGAGCAAGTGAAGCTTAAATTGACATTGGGGTTTTAGGCATCTAATCGCGGTCAGATGAGCAACCAGGGAGCAGACCATTCCATTTCAGCAACATTTATAAATCACTGGTGTCGAATTAGAAATACCACCCCAACAGTACGACAGTGCGAGGGAGCATAGTGAACGAGAAGGGTGAAGGTGACGGAAGTGACTACCCCTTCACATGTAGTATAATTTTTATTGTATTAAAATACCTTAGCGAAAATTTAGTATAAAAACAAACAATATACTTTTTCACACGTCACTTTCTCTACAATATTAACTTGTACATTTTTTAAAAGAGTCGTAGCTACCGAGCGGGACGATTTTTGCATTTTTATTTTCCTAAATGCTGCACTCTTGGGCCCTCCAGAGCCTAAAAGTGTGTTGCAGTCTTTGCCATACATTTTTTGCTCTTTTTCAAATTTTCCGGGGGGGGGGGGGCGTCCCCCCACCCCCGGGATTGCCGCCTCTGAACTGAATTCTACCACATGATTAAAGTGTCCGTTAACTATGTTTGTACATTATTTTGTAAACAGCAAATTATGACCTTAAATGATGAAACAATTATTGTACCCCTACCCCGTTGGTGTTGGGACGTTAGGGTGGTGAGGGTGGTTGAACGGGGGCGATGACGACTCCCTTTCTTGGAATATACAAAAGCATCCTAAAATGACGGGACTCTTATCACATATACAATGATCTGACAAAATATTGTCCATGTATGCACTAATATGGTGCTTTTCCACATTAATCTTTATTTAGCATCTCCCATAGTTCATTAAAGTAAACGAATTTTTGGTGACATATAATTTTATTACTATCTAGCTGTATGTTAATTTTTTATTTGAGAAAATCTGTTTAATGCACGTTACGCCGTATGGTGTGATGAGTTTTGCTTATACCCATAATGTTAACGAATCTCTGTCTTTGAAATGTTTTAAATCAAGATTTAAGTAGGACAGAAATATTTAGTTCTTGTGTGAAACAGGGGTTTCGTTGGTTTCTTCTTTTCGTCATTTCTTCTTGTTTTGTGTCGTTATCTTTTCGTATGCGTGTTTGTATGTCCTAGTTCTTTTCAGCACATGTATTCATTGTTTTTGCCCATTTATAATTTGTATTCAAAATGTTTTGATATTTATGTAATGGTTAACGGCCCTCTCGCCACATACGTTTGCTCTTAGAGAAGTTTCCACCTGTAGTTCATTTCACTGTATATATTCGACCATTTGTACTGGACTGGAAAAAGAATAGGCCTATACGGCTTGACATAGCGCAACGTATGGACAGCGAAATAAGATGACGGTCTTTTACTAACCATTCTCAGCGCATATATCGAGATACTAGTAATCCAGCGAACCATAGTTCAAATCTACTTCTGGGCACTCACTGTGCTCTTCTGCATTGTTTTTCAGTACAGATAAAGTTCCCCGACAATACAACTATCGGCCCCCTCTATCTTTTACCTTCCCCCGTCTCCCTTTCTGTTCCTCCTCCTCCTGTCCCTCCTCCACTCTCTCTCCATCTCTCTACCCCCTCCCATGCACTGGTACTGTTGTATACTAAGAAATGAAACTTTGCTATATGATCATGTTAAAGGTGTATAAACTGCATGATACCCAACTGTAATTATATTTATCCTCTTTTCATTCTTTGTCTTTTCAGATATTATTTCAGGATCGACAGCAGAACTTTCATGATTGATTCTCGAAATTAACCGAGCATCACCGGTTCTCACCATCTGACCATGGCATCGGCATTTCAATCAGGATCTTCGGGCAAATGTCAGGGTAGCGACTGCAAGAGTGGCGATTTTGTTGCCACCTTCAGTATCAAAGAACAGCAGGCCCTGTGCGAGGACTGCGTCTCGAGCAAAGCTCAGGCAATTCGGGACCAAGAACCCCAAGATTGGTCTTGTGACAAGCACAGGCAACCCATCAAATACTTCTGCCGCACCCATGGCATTCCTCTGTGCCAGACTTGTGCTTTCCTTTTGCACCAGAAACCATGCACGGTGCAAGATCTTGAGGATGCCGTTAGGGAAAAGCGGTCGAGGTTAGAGATGCTGATACCCAGAGTGACTGAAAAGCGCCACAAGCTACAGCAGAAAGCCTCCAGGATAAAAGAGTATGGCGGTGGTTTAGAGCAGCACTTCAAAAGTGTGAAAGATAAGATCGAGAGGACTTTTGGCACAGAGTCCGAGGACATCGATTCGTTGGAGAAAACGGAACTTGAGAGCTTACGAAAAGATGCCGACGAGCGGATTCGGAAAATAGAAGAGGAATTAAACGCACAACTAGAGAAGAGAAGACAAGTAGCATACTCTAAGCGCGAGAAGATCGGCCGTACAAAACAGAGGCTAGCGGATGACCTGATAAAAGTTCAAGAACGGACACTCAGTAAGGTGGATAAATTGAAGTCACAGGTCGATATAATAATGGATTCTGTAGAGAATACTCAACGCTGTCTTGAAAAAATTGTAATGGACGACAAAGAGTTGATTGGCCAAGCAGACATGTTGGAAACATCATTGACAAGATTGATGGATACCGACATCAATATAAATATGTTGGAACGCACCGTGCAAAGAGGACAGCAAGTACACTTCAAATTAGATGACAATGTCCATGAAAGCAAGGTTTTAGGAGCTGAAGAATCATGGGAACTGATCGACAGAGTTGCTATTGAAAAAAACCTCGTCAAATCTTATTTCATCGGTGCCATTGATGAAGAGCAAATGGTAGTGTCAGATATGGCTTGCCGCACGCTGTACGTTACAAACCTGAAGGATAAAGCCACAACTAAGGTTCTAGAACGTTCTGGAAATTACAAGAAAGTCGTTCTTGTACATCTATGGGGAAGGGGATGATCCTCTGTGGAAATTTCTGCAAGGGTGCAACCGGAAGTTGTTTCAAAGGTGTAAGCCTTTACAATCGGCAATGGGAGTTCATCATGGATGTGGAGCTACCAAAGAACCCTGAGAGTGAGCAGACCTTCGCATCAGTGCACGTTGAGAAAGGTGGGAGGATCCTAGCCGCAGTGGCTTGCCAATCTGACATACACGTCATCAACCCAGGCGATGGCATCGTCAGTCAGTCAATGAAAACCGGAGTAGGAAAAATCCAATGGCTTCGTTCTCTGCCGTCAGGTAATCTCGTCGCGAAGACGGGACCTTGTGAGTTCACCATGATGGATCCGACAGGATCGAACCGGATTTGCATCAAGCACGACCGATGGGATGGATGTCTCTACGATGTGGATCTCTCTGATGGTTCCATTTACGTCGTGTATAGAGACAAGACTCATAATGTGTATGCAGTGGATATGGTATCAAGTGATGGTGAACTTGAAGCGACCAAGGTAGTGGAATACCCAGTGTCAAAGAACCGAAAAGACGTTGTCCTCCCCTGTGTTGTGACGGCATCGGGAAAGCTGATTACATGCAACGGAGAGTACTTTTACGTGTTCAAACTTTCTTAACAAAACAAATTATAAAGTGTTTCTCCCCAATTAGGCAATTGCTAACTTCTCTCTCTAGTGTCGTAATCCACAATGTGATTTATCAAGTTTATCGTGATTTGCTTGTGTTTTGACTTATTTCCCTCCCGTTAGATGTTTCATCATTTCGAGTCCACTCAAATTGGTCTGAAAAAGCCCTTGTTAAGTGATAATTATGTAGCAGGGACTTACATTCATCTTCAGAATTGGGTACAGCAACACATTAGTTTTTATTCGCATCTTAGTAATTTCTTATTCTGAAATGCTTTTTGACCACTAAGGACCTACTCGTCAGTGTGTTTGCTGTGTATGGGTGTGTGCGTGTGTGTGCGTGTGTGTGTGTGTGAGAGAGAGAGTATTTGTATGTTCTATATTCTGTAGCTTAGTATTTTCATCCATTGTATAATCATACGTAACATTGTTTTTTTTTTACTGTAAATGTATGTATTTTGTTATAGGGCCCCGCTCACAAGCTTAGCTTCTAAAGGGGTCCTAAAACCGTTCAGTTTATGATGTAATCAAGTTAGAATATGTTGATTGATGTACTATTACCAGTCTCTTTTTCATGTAACAGATTATATCATGCTTTGTATGGTTTTGAATAAAATAAAATGAAATGAAATGAAATGAAATGAAATTAATGGGATGCTTACATCACGCAGTGTCTACACGCACGTATGATTTGAGGTGAACCGCCCGACACCAATGCACCTTATATTAAGAACTATAGGAAGTATGGTTAGTTGGACAACATTTACCTTACTAATAAATGTTGCATGTCATGGACCAGGGGCGGATCCAGCCGGCGACAGGAGGGGGGGGGGCAAATCTTGAGATTTTTTTTTTTTAGCGCCGACTCAGCCGGCCGGGCCGGTGAATAAGCGAGGGGGGGGGGGGGGGGGGGGGGGGGTAAGAGCACATTTTTTTTTGAGGAAAAATTTAGCGCCGACTCAGCAGGTCGGTGAATAAGCGGGGGGGGGGATGATTCGAGAGGAGAACCACTATTTTTTTTTGAGGGGGGTGAAGAAAAAAAAGGTTTAATTTACGTTATTAATCTTTTTTTTTTTACCGTTTTGGGGGGCTCCGGGGGGGGGGGCCGGGCCGGAGAAATCGCTACGTGTATCCGCGCCTGTCATGGACAATAATATTATGACATAATTTGTATATACTTACACTCAGTCGGCTATAAGGTTTTTTTTTTTATTTGTAAGAATATGGTAGTTTTTGATAATCTTATGACTGTATTGTTGGTAACTCTGTCTTCAAAATGATGGGAAAGTATATAATACTAGAAAGTTTCAAGCTAGCGAAATTCGGTTTATTCTGTTGAATAAACGAGGCTTCTCCAGTTATGTGTATTTGATTTCTGTTTGGAAATTCAAAACGATGTGCAAATCTAATTTTGTTGTAAATAAGTAGCAATTACGATTAACCTAAGGGTCGATATTGTATACAAAGTTTAGATCGCATTATATTGATGTCATCGTTCATGTTCAATTTAGTTTAGAAGTACATACATGTGGTATTGATTCTTTTTGAGCCACTGCTCTTCATTACTATCTGCATTAAAGTACAATCACTGATAACAATGCACGAGACAGAATCAAAAGTTTGTGTCAATTCTAAGAGGAGTCAGTATACGTCTAATGAATTTCCAAGAAAATGTGCCATTTATTAAACTATGAGGTTACGATAATTGTTGTATTGCATTGACGTCACGACTTTTAAATGTGTACAGTAACTCTATATGAATACGATTCTCTCTGTTATCAACTTTTGTAAACAAAATTAATTATTTACAAGTATGACGAGGGAGACGAAATTATATATCTATTTGAATGATAACTTTACACAATAGAGAAATAGGAAACCTCTCTTTCTACAGAATATTATTGTTTCCTTGTAAAAATAGAAAACTATACCCTTTGAATTTGAATAAATCCCATTCGGAGAAAAAAAACAGATGAAACGGATATGTGAGCATCATGTTCAGTAAGATATTCTTCCGATCTGAAGAGAATAGGAAAAAGGAAGTATTCAAACAACAACAAAAATGTTAAGTCCCTGTCACACCGCACAAATGACCGATTAATGACATAATCTTTTATTGGGGGTAATGTTAAAGTAGATATTCATTGATTTTAAAAACTAACTTTATTTTCATTATTGCAAAGTTGAAACTTTGATTCGACAAGGTTATTAAAATTCAATGCCTGGAAACATTCGAAGTAATGATTATTATAAATTAAAAAACGTTTAAATACAGCCCCAGCATAGCACCCGAAGAGCTCTCCGAACGCTGCTGAGATGCGTGAGATCACAGTATGGACATGACTTGGACAAGCAGACGATGTCCCATGATATCTCACACATTTTCGGTGCCTGTGTTTTCATCTTTTCTTGAGTTTTTCTCTTACTTCACTACCGTCAGGCTAAATGTATTATTTATTGCCTCACTCTAAACCCCGGCATGGTTTTATTTTGATGACAAATGCAGCGATACAAAAATAAAGGAATCTGTCGCTTGTAAACAAAATAAGACGCCATTGTATATTCAGCTACACATACTGGGGTATGTTCCGCGTTTCAAGAGGGAACAAATGTCTTCCTTAATGTCATTCCGGGGCTTTTCAATTTGAAAGTCTTGTTTCTTTGATTGTTAATTAACCCCTATCCTGTGTATTTACAATCAAAAGATTTTAGTTATCAGAATCAGGTCATATCCCCTTTTGAATGGTTTGACATGCCATTACATTTATATACACTAAACTCATTTTTAATTTGACAAATAATAGCTTTGCAAATATGTTCATTCTCTATGGGATGTCGTCTGCTTGGGCAGTGTTGGTCCGTATAGTGACGTCATTAAAACATCGTTATTTTTCCGGCGAATCTCTCGTATATCCCAGCTGCTATGGAGGTGGTTGTATTTGTATTTTATAAAACACCCGATATGTAGTTGACCTAAAACTTGTCCGATGGCCATCTGTTAGCTTACCAGTTTCTAGTGATACATTAGTTGACATATTTGTTATCTTCTTTGAATTTCACCTTTAATAGCTTGTTCAGTCTATCGTTAAGTATACTGTCGACTGAATTGGCGCTGTTTTGTGTATTGCTGTAATACCTCAGTCACACCGCAAAAACCGACTTTAGACCGACTCCAAACCGACCGTTGACCATAGGCGTAATGTAATATTTCCGTTCGATGCGTTGTTGGTCTGGCGTCGGTCTATCTGTGTGACTAAGGTATGGTCCGTCCATCAAAAATGCGATATGTTTTTTTTTTTAGCAAGAAACGTTTTGGTCTCATTATTTGCAACGAGTGGACGGGTACAATGTTTGTTTAATAATGGCACCAACCATTCGAAGTGTGTCGCAATTTTAATTAACGGAGACCCGAAAATTGATGTAATAAGTACTTTTATTAAAAGTGACGGAAGAATTAAGGCTACTCATTTGAGCATCAATGGACTGTGTTATTTTCTTTTGAATGCTTATGCTGCTACAAAAAAGTCGGGAAAAGTTCCTTCATAAAATGCTTTTTAAATTGGTTGAATAAAGTTAAAGAAGATAATGGTATTTTGGTCGCAGGAGGGGACTGGCATTGTGTTAAAAATAAGGGAATGGATACACAAATGTTCATTTTGATAAATATTTCAAAGATTTAATTGTTAGTACTCCGACCGATGAAGAGGCATTGAAGTGTAAAGACGCATTGCAATGTATGAAAAATAATAAAACCCCTGGAAGTGGTGGTCTTAGTGTGGAATTTTACAAGGTTTTTTGGTTGTAAATGAAAGATTTGGTTATTGCAAGTTTAAATCAGGGCTATCAAAAACAAAAGTTTTCCTCTTCCCAACGGCAGGGTCTAATTGCATTGTTGTTTGGGAAGGGGTTTCTAGACCAGGGGCGGATCCAGCCGGCGGCAGGGGAGGGGGCCCAATCTTCTGTGTGCCCATGCCTTGAGCCATAATGCATGGTCGTACAGAGGATTTTTTTTAATGTTAGGGACCGGGGTAAAATTTAATGAATTATTGAAAATTTATTGCATTTTCTTTTTTTAATTATTTGTGGGAACTGCCCTCTACCCTAGCCCCCGCTGCGTACAGTCATGGTTGAGTGGCAGAGCAATGGCCCCATAACTGTGAGGCTCCATGATCAAAACCGTGTCGATGTGCGATATTAGTGCCCTTTTGTGAGGCATTAATCCTCATTACTGTCATTTATGACTTAAGGGCGTTGGTCCCCTAGTTGATAAGCATATTAGCATACACATGCTTTAGCAGTCACGCAAAACAAACCCTGGCAAATTATTATTCATTAAAATCTGAGAACTATTATCTAGATTTATTAGGAATAAATCATTGTCAAAATAATTCCATAAATTGGGATAAAAAAAAAATTCATTTATATGAGCGACAGTGTACTTTTTAATTAAACAAAGATCGGTTTGGTTGTATTTTAAATATATTCCCTTTTTGCCAATGTGCTTAGAAGTCTAATATTCTCCAAATCTAGGACATATACAGTGAACAGTTTAGACGAAGAGTCTATTAATTGTATTTGTCATGAATGATTGCTTCCATTATGTGTGCGCACGTCATTACAAGCGTCGATACATGATTATATTTACACAGAATCGTCATAGTTTTAAACTTCTACATTTGCAAAACCTTGAAGTTTAAGCAACGATATAATACCAAAGAGTTACATTTTATGTTTTTGTTCTTACATATGAACTTCGTGTGTCTGTTCTCCTCTCCTTGAAACTAGTGGTTATTACATCTCTCCTAATCGTGTTTATTTTTTCAGCGACAGCACTCTTCCTTCTTTTGTACAGTTTAAGCATATGTCTTGTTTAGTTCTTCTTTCTCCTTGCTGCCCTTGGATACTCTATTTTTCTTTTCCTTTCCCCATCTCTCCTTGACAGCGCCAAAATTTATCCTGTATTTTATTTCCTCATATCGTCAATTAATCATACTCGGATACTGATTCTGAATTCATGATGGCAAGTTCACGTGATAAGCAGCAATTCCCTTTCCATACGGTGAATGATGATGATTTTTGTTTGATTTACACAGACCTATTCGACTTGAGGATGAAGCTAACACCCCTGTCAATTAATTTGATAATTCTGTTATGGACAATATCAACTCTTCACTTGAAGATTGCTAGAATTTGACTTTGATTTTGATGATCCTGCTCAACGCAACGTTTCTAAATATGTAACTGTTGATCAGTTTTGTATTGTTGTGAAATAATTTCGTAATGATACTTTCTCCTTGCTTCATTTGAATATTAGAAGTTTGAATAATTCGATGGTCTACATTCGCTCCTTGATAAACCCTAACAAAACCCATTATCCCTAATTGGTCTTACAGAAACCTGGTTAACTTGTGATTCCAACCACCCATACTCTATTGATAACTACGATTTTGTTCATAAAAATAGGCAAGAAAGACTGGGTGGTGGCGTTGCTTTATACTTAAAAAACTGATTTATACCGTTTTAGATAATCTCTCAACGTGCAATAATATTATAGAATCCCTTTTTATTGAATTCGTGATTCCCAGTAATAAGAATATAATAGTCGGCGTGATATATCGACCCCCGAGTTCGAAAGCACACGAATATTTATTTGATTTATCTGACATACTCCAAAACGCCAACTTCAACAATAGAGATTGTTTTTTGATTGGTGACTTTAATATATACCTGTTAAAGCACTAACATAGCAATGTTTCTCAAGAATTTCTCGAAACAATTCTGTCTGCTTCTTTCTTGCCATTTATTTCCAAGCCAACTCATGTTTTACAAATACATCTGCTACTTTAATAGATGATATTTTTTCTAATGTTACTCCACATTTTGATTTTTACATTATTCTTTCGGACATATCTGACACATTGTGACTCACTACACGGTTTCACAGCCATTTAACAACAATGGTCCTTACTCAAGTAGACGTAAAATAACTGTAGAGAATTTAGCTCGCCTTGGCGCTAATCTCGAAAATACTTATTGGTCTAGTGTTCATTCCGAAAACGAAATGAATTGTTCATATGAAATGTTCTCTAGTATATTAAACAACCAATTAGGTACTATTATGCCGAAGCAAAATGTCAAGCATGGTTTTAAGAAAACGTCCAAACTCCCTTGGATTTCTAAGTCTATATTGCGATCAATAAATCAGAAGAATAACCTTAATTATAAATATAAAATAAAAGGCAGTGAGCAATCGAGGAGAAAATATACATCCTGTAAATTTTTTTGACTCGGATTATTTGATTAGAAAAGATAAATTACTTTGTAAATCGTTTGAAACTTTTCAAAAATGATATGCAAAACACTTGGAAGGTAATCAAACATGCAATGAACCAAGCTAATAATAAATCTGAGGTGAAAAAGATCAAATTTGATAATGAGATTATTGAAGACCATAAAGATATAGTTAATATTTTTAATATTTATTTTTCTTTAATAGGTGATAATCTTGCTAAAAACATTCCGCCTTCAACAAACATTTTGTGGAGTTTTTAGGCCCTCACGATCCAAATTCGATTTTCCTTGTTCCAACAAATAGGCAAGAAATTATGAAAATTGTTTCTAATCTGAAAGATAAGAAAAGTTCAGGAATTGATAGAATTAATAATGTCATACTCCATTATTCCCTTAATTGTAGATCCATTGGTCCTTTAATATATTACTTCTACATGGTAAATTTCCTAATTCTATGAAAATAGCCAAAATTATTCCGTTATTTAAAAAGGGTGATAAACTGGATGTTGGTAGCTACCGCCCGATTTCTTTATTATCTTCATTTTCTAAAGATTTGGAAAGAATAATCTATATCCGGATGATCTCCTTTTTGAAGAAATATGATGTATTTTCAAACTTCCAATTTGGTTTCAGAGAAAAGCACAGCACCGTTCATGCTTTAATGTCTTTTGTTGAGAAAGTTGCCCACGCAATTGATACATCGTCACACACTGTAGGTATATTCCTGGACTTCTCCAAGGCCTTTGGCACGATCAATCACGAAATTTTACTTTACAAACTATTTCACTGCTGGTACTGCTGTCTGTTAGAGAGGTAACTCCTGAACCACTCCAAGGCCCTTCCACGTACACCGTTGTCACGAATCTTTTAAAACAGGAAAGGGATCAGGGAGTCGTTTACTTGGAATGTTCTTGATGATAATGAGTTAACAAGATAATGAGAAGAAAGAAGAGTCCACAAGCGAAACCGGAGGCCAGTGTGCAAGGTTTGTCGGATGCAGGAAGGGGGTGATTACGAAAGCATTTTAGGCTTTTCTTACATCAAGCTTTAAACACGGGTATAGGTGCCAATTGAGCCTTGGTGATATCAATATCATATTTCATATCATGTCCTAGTCCATTGGGACCCAACGTCTCTTCCTTTCTTATCAGTAAGTTTCCTACAGCCGGCCAAATAGTAATTGGAAATAAAATACGTTATTAGAAATTTGACAAAATTATTTCCCATTCATTGTCTGTCTAACGGATATATTTTTGGAGGTGGAAAAGGAAAAGTAATTAATTTTACAAATATTTGAATACATTATGTTTCAAGGTATAAAACAGAACAATATTCGTTTTTAAATATTAACTTGACTGCAATTTGTAGTTTTTATTATTACGGAGTTTTATTCACGTAATTAACTTTGGTAGTCATAACAATTTCGACGTCAGCATTCGAACTTTATACAACCGCTGCCTTCGAAAAAACAGACACAATAAAGATAGGGAAAATCCTACGTGCTTTGTAATTTGACATTTCTTTTTATTGCATCATTCTTAAATTGTGTTTTCATCACCTAATATTATTTTGATATGTTATTATTGTCATTCATGTATTTCCACGTAAACGGTAAATGTAAAAGTTCGTCATGAATTTAAGAATTTTTCTCTACTCATTTTAGTTGACTGTTCTAAGAGCAACCCATGTCAGAACGGAGGTACCTGTGAGAACGATGCATGTACATGTGCAGCGGGATATACTGGAGCTTTGTGTAGTAGAGGTATGGAAAATATATTGTAACATATGTTAAAGGAAACCTCACCCAAGGAATAAATTTAGTTATTCTGGGAGATTTATAATATTATTGTCCATTAATCTACAAGATTCCCCACCAAAGTGTATGAGAGACGTTTAAATCAAGAGTATGGTCTCCAGTTTCTTAGCACTACGTGGGCAACTCCATTCTCTTGGTAAAGTGACGGAGTATAAGAAGTCAATTATCAAGTAAATTTAGGATTCTTCTTTTCCAGGTGTTAGTGGTGAATAAGCATTTCATTCACCTGGTATTATCCTTTGTGCGAGTACGCAAATTGCATAAATAAGTTGGTGTCTTTCTGCGGTAAAGGTTTCGCTTAAATGAAATATATATCAAATTCTATATTTTAGTATTTTCACATAAATGAGTTAGAATTGTTTTCATGTTCAATACTTTTCACATAAAATATAATGTTTACATTATCAGCTATGAATTTATTGAATTGAACTGTTTGAAATGAAATTGAAATGTTTACAACTAAAGCTTGGTGCATTATATATGTACAAGTTCGCCTTGTACATCATATTATCAAGAACATGTATGCACCCATCTCATGCTAAAAGGCATAATCTGGATTCATAAAGCGCTTAATACGGAATACCGTCTCTAAGCTCTTTACAGATTATTATTACCCCGGTCGTCCGATTCATTCACGCACATTGTGCACCATCTCCACTTCCTTAGTAGTATTACTACCATAAGGTCACCGTGAGGGCATAGACAATTACTAATACAAATGATTTCGTCATCATATCGGGTCCTCTAGTGCTGGTAGAATAAGCCAGTTCACGGTTGCAGTCTGAGCATGAGCAGATAAAGGTCATTGCAGAACAAATTTTGAAATACACGGAGACTAAATACTGGATAACGTGCTCATGAAAGTTATATAATCATTATTCATTCATGCACTCTACGATACACAGGTGGAATAATTCTTTAAAAAGGGGGAAACAAAGGCTATTTATACAGCACTTCTATCGCTGTAGGAGTGATTATTTTAAAATGTACAAAGTGGGACCTCTTCATGTTTTGAAGATCTGTGGATATTCGGGGTCATTGCAGTAATGTGCTAACCGTGACCGGGTCTATTCTCACAAATGGGCGGGATTAGACTACCAGATCCTCCAGCACAGAACGGTGGATAGAAGAACACTTCTCGATCATGGCAATATCTAAAATAGGCTTTAATGTTAGCCCTGTGTTTTGAAGGTGATTCTTGTTTTCCTTTTTTTCCTTTTTTTTTTTTACTTTAATAAAAAAATCTAATATCCAAATTGTTTTCAATTTTTTCAATTGTTTTTGAAAGAAATATGGACTGCAAACTTTGCTGAAGACCATGAAATATTTTATTTGTATATACTTTGTAACATAAATAACATTTCTGGCATCAACTCGTAACAAGAAAAGAAAAGGATAAAAAACCTTATAGCGAAAAAAAAACATCTGCTGACTCCATGCAGACATAAAAACAATCAAATAACCAGAGATGAAATTATTAATAGCACTAGAAAAACCAGAAAAACTGTCTCGAAGTTTGAAAATTTGACATTATGTTCCGTTGGGGGGGGGGGGGTAAGGTCACACCTTTTTAAGGTCAGCCATTGGCATAATTTTTTTTTTTTTTATAAAAAAAAAAAAAAAAAAAAAAAAAAGGAAGGGGGGGGGGGGTTTCACAAAAAACATACACAAAACATACACATAAAAAAAAAACTCAAGGGGGGGGGGGGGGGAGGTTAACCCCAACCCCCCCCCCCTGCGTACGCGCCTGAATTTAGTTCAGTTTAGCTTGGTTTAGTTTGGTTTAGTTAGTTTAGATAACATAAATTTATTTTAAGGTATGTCAATTTTAGTTAGTTTTAAAAAATGTAATCCAATGTCATAAACTGTATTAACATAATAATAATAATAATAATAATACATAAGATTTATAAGGCGCCAAATCCACTTGACAGTCAAATGCTCAAGGCGCAACTTGTGCAAAAGATGAAATACATACATGATACATTTATACAAAGTGCGATAGGAAAGGTACAGACATGAAAGGTTATGGCAGTCAATTATAAGCTAAATTAAACAGATATTTCTTAAGATTGTTTTTTAACACTTCAGCAGAACTGCTATTCTTAATCCGTTGAGGGAGAGTATTCCATAATGAAGGCCCAGCATGAGCGAAGGTTCGCTCCCCCACTTTGTTTTAACACTAGGAGTAACAAGTAAGCCAGAGTTTTTTGAGAACGTAGCTGTCTGGAAGGAAAGTAATGCTTAATCAAGCCGATGTTATACTGCGGAGCAGAGCCATGTATACAGTGAAATAATAGCAAAATAATCTTGAAAACAACACGTTTTTCTACGGGCAACCAATGGAGTGATTTGAGGACTGGTGTGATGTGACTGTACTTGTTGGACATGGTCACGACACGAGCAGCAGCATTCTGTAATATTTGTAATTTTGCGAGTAGGTTGTGAGGCGAACTAAACAAAAGGCCATTACCAAAATCTAAGCGAGAAGAAATTAAAGCATGAGTAATTTTCTCAGTGGCACTACGGTTAAGATATTTACGAATAAAGCCCAAATTGCATAACTAATAACGTACTGATTTTGAGACATATTGAATTTGTGTAGACATTGTCATGTTTGAGTCGAAAAACACACCAAGGTTGTGACATACATTAGATAGGGTAATTTTATATCCAGCAAGAGTAATTGAAGTGATGAAAATCTTCTCTAACTGAGTCTTAGAACCATACATTATAAATTCGCATTTGGCGAGATTTAATTTAAGTGAATGTGAGTTTAACCAATTATGAACATCTTGTACACAAGTCTCAATGTTATGGAAAGCGCTGGCTGCATTGCTCTAATTGGGTTTGAAATAAGTATATATTTGAATATCATCAGCATAAACATTATAAGAGAGAGAATGGTGATGACAAATATTCTTCAAACCGGTTAAATGTAACGAAAACAGCATGGGCCCGCCCACAGAGCCTTGCGGAACTCCGCATGCAAGTGGTACAAAATCTGAAAGGCAGCCGTTTATCAAGACAGCTTGAGAATGACATGACAGGTATGATTTACATCATTCCAGGGCTTGACCTTTAACACCGAGTGACATGAGGGTATTTACCAAAACAGTGTGATAACAGTGTCAAAGGCGGAAGACAAATCAAGGAGTATCATAGCAGTTACTTTTCCGCCATCCATCTCCTGGAGTATAAAGTTAACAAGGAGGGTTTCTACACTGTGGTGGGGACGGTATGCAGATTGAAATGGGTCACGGGGGTCATTATCGAGACAGTAATCATTTAATCTAGAGAACACCACCCTCTCAAGTATTTTAAACAAAAACGGGAGATTAGAAACTGGACGGTAATTACTTAGTAATTCAGAATCAAGATTGGGTTTCTTCAGTAAAGGAAGAATGTGTGCCGTTTTAAGGACAGAAGGTACGCATGCCTGAACAATACTTAAGCAAATGAAGAGGAGCAATCCTTAATGAGAACAGTATAGACAGGGTCTAGTTTACACGACTTAGCTGGCAATCTATGAAGCAGTGATTGTATCTCATCGGAGGTGGTAGGTTGAATCGTCTCGAGGGATGCTGACGTGACAGGATCAGGTGGAGTTAAGTCAGGAGTGAGACTGTCCTGAATCTTCTGAACCTTGGAGCGGAAGAACTGAATAAATCTTTGAGCCAGTTCTTTACTATCAGCATGTCTTGGAAGTAGAGAGTTCTGTTTCCGATTCAAGAGACGATTGGCCGTAGAGAAGAGTTTCTTAGAGTCATGTCCACATTTATCGATTAGCCCGACAAAGTACGTTTGGCTCGTTCGACGAGAGAGTTCGAGAGAGCGCTGTTTTGGTTATTTTCGCTAATTGCGACAGGCGTTTTTTTGTTATTGAATTACATCTAGCATGAAGTGAGCATTGACTAGCCCATATTGAAATCAAGACTAGACCAACAATTCCTACTTAGCCAAAATTAGCCCAAGCTAAGACTCAATATCTTAAGCCTCAAAGACTGTACAAGATGTACAATTACTACAAAGAACAAATGTCGAGCAAAACACAACCTGATATCGATCCAAGAGATCACACTACCAAACGTCGGAATAGACACAATTTGATCCACAGAAGCAACAACGACATCTATAGCAGACGAAATGAGACCACAGTCTCAGATTAAAAAACCTAACCCAACAAAGCGTAAAACTAGCCTGAGCAAGATTATAATTAAAAAACGGTGAACGCAAATAGTGGTCATTAATTTTAGCATTTAACATTCACCCCCCCTCCCGAAAAAAGTGGTATAAAGATAGGGGAATCCTACGTGCTTTGTAATTTTACATTTTTTATTGCATCATTCTTAAATTGTGTTTTTATCACCTGATATTATTTTGATATGTTATTCTTGCCATTCATGTATTTCCTCGTGAACGGTGAGTGTAAAAATTCGTCATTAATTTAAGGATTTTTCTCTCCTCTCTGTAGTTGACTGTTCTGGTAGCGACCCATGTCAAAACGGAGGTACCTGTGAGAATAATGCATGTACATGTGCTGCGGGATTTACTGGAGCTTTGTGTAGTACAGGTATGGACATCTTCTGTATCATATGCTAAGTGCTATAGGGATTCTTCGTATAGTCAAATAATATGTAGGTTTAAAGGAAACCAATGGTTACTTAATAATGAAAAGAACCTTTGGCAAAAATGAACACTTGGAAAATATATTTACCTTAGTCTTTTTCGCCGCGACTAACATTAGCAACTCCCAAACTGTTGTCAATGGTTGTTTTTTTCCTTTTTTGAGATTACCCCTTCATCTCTTAAACGTATATAAATCATAACAATTTGTCTGGACAATGGTGCCCAAGAAAATGATGAATAAAATTGCAAACATTCATTCGTAAGTAATTGGCCCAGTCTTGGTAAAGTTACAAGCACTATACACAGAAAGATGTATATGGGGCTATATGCCATACTATCCAGTCCAGATAGATATGATAATTTATCAAATATATCAATTAGTAGGCGGTTTCCCGGCAAAATTTGTATCATCACATATTAGTCGAAACATATTCTTTCACATGACTGGTAATAAGAGCTTCCATTTCATTTTTTGAGAGGGGGTGTTTTCAAAATGGTCTCTATTACTGGATACTTCCTTTTCCTATTTTTCTCCAGGAAAACAAATTTAAAATTATGGCAAGAATATCTCATTGCACATTATAATTGGTTATTGGTGGTTATTTTACCTGACTGCTAAAAAAGCATAAATGCTTGTAAGTAAGCAACCAGACGGCCGACGGCTTTAGGTCTTCTCTGAGTGACCTGATAATGAGGATTAATGCCTTACCAAAGGGTACTACTAGCGCATCGACTTGGTTTCGAACCCGGGTCACCGGATTACGAGACCACTGCTCTACCAACTGAGCTATCGCGCCTCCTCGATGATGCTCAAGTATCCGCTTTACTTGTTTCTTTCGATTCATGATTTATTCAGCTGGCACATTTAAGCATATGTTTCAGCTTAAGCATGGACAAATTAATGTGGAAATAGAAATCTAAAACTTTATTGTGCAAATTTAATTCCCCTGTCTCGTCTTAATTTGACAATAATCTTTCACCTAAAGCCTTTGAGAAACTCGTAAAAATATGATATTGTACATACACACAAGTCGAAGAGTCAACATAATCCACATACAACCTAACAGGAGTAAAGATTTATAATTAATACTAATTGCTAAATTCCCCTGGAAATCGACATACCATAGTATATATACAAACTTTTGATTCTGTCTTGTGAATTGTTCTCGATGATTACAATTTAGTTTGTTTGAAAAGCAGTGACTTCACAAAGAACCAGTGACACTGATCTCTACATTGTAAATGATTATCTAGGTCTCTAAACTGGCAATACGGTGTGATACATTCAAGTACAAGTTTTACATTCATATGTATAAACAAATTAACAGAAAAAAAATCTTGCCAAAGAATGGAACTAGGCTCGACTAGCACTTGTGCTAACTTCTAGTTCCCATTAACAACTTCACCTAAATATAGTAATACACATATTTACGTAACAGTATGCAGATGTATGTCTAAATATCGTATTTAAACCATTACTGTTCAATCGACATTACTGTTATGTTATATATACATGTATATGCATCAGTATTATTTTTTGAATTGTATGATTGTTCATATGTACTGTCATTATTGTGATGTGTTGTTGTTAATAAATTCAAATTCAAAATTCAAATTCAAATATTTCTAATTACGTTTTTTTTTTATACAAAATTCAGAACTGTTCATTTAAAATAATTAACATGTTCTTATTTTTTAACAGTGAAGGAGTGGAAAATATGAATGATTGGTTCTATTTAAGAAGGAAATTGTTGATTTATTTAGAGCTTAAGAAAATTTAAACTTATTAAAAAATGAACTGCTTTGGGTTAATATGTATATCATTACAGGGATATTAGAAATTCACCAAAAATTTTATAAAATGGGTTCAAGAATGTAGCCAATGAGAAGCGTCAAAATGGATCACGTGACCGTGCATTATTTCTTACTATCCGCACGGTACCATCTGCATGGGGTGCATTTTGGTGAAAACAACCATAGATGAAGGTCGCAGGGAGACATCTTATGGCCTTGCTAAGTAAGATTGTCCCATTTTATAAAACAAATAATACACAAGTTTTCGTTCATGCATGTATGGTGATGCAGCGCTCCTCGGATATTAACAATGGCACAAAATGCACTCGGCTACGCCTCATGAATTTTATTGCACCATAGTGAATACCCTCATGCGCTGCATCGACCATAATGCACTCATACCTGTATCTTATATGTATAGTAATAACACCACTTAGTGTTGACATTAAAGCAATTGAATCTGGCTCGTGCATTGTTCTCGATGATTATAACGTAGTTCTCTTTGAAAAGCAATAAATTCAGAAATATTCAATACCATTTACATCTTAACTAAATTGAACATAAAAGATGACAGCAGTATTATACTGTTTATAAGATGATGACGTGGATCCTAATCAAATGATTGGTTGAGAGCGTACACGTGTGACCAGGCATTTATTTTTCCTAACACGTAATTTTGATAATGACCGGTCATTATCAAATACTAATGACTAGTCATTACTAAAATCATGCTATAAAACATCATTATATACAAAAAATAAAACATCATAAATATAAAACAAATAATACACATCATTTTGTTCGGGCATTAGTAAAATTACCCACACTCGGCTATCGCCTCAGGCGTGTTAGACTGTTCCAAAGTTACCTTGTATGGGTAATTCTTACTAATGCCCTCACTGCTGTGTATTATTTGTATAATAATGCAATCTAAGCTATCTAAACAATATTGACCCTAATACTATAAAATATGCTGGAAAAAATGGGGGAAAAGGGATGGCTAAATACGGACACAGTCATAATTTATATTTATTTTCTAACAAAAATTCAGTTTTCACAGCTATAATTTCCTAACATAAATAAAATGCACAAAACAAAAGAATCCTATCTTGACTGAATTAACCGAATTTCGCTTGAAACTTTCTCGTATACTTTCCCATCATTTTTAGACAGAGTTTCCAATAATGCAGTCATAAGATTTTCAAAATAGTACCCTAATACTAAAAAATAACAACTAACAAATCTTATAGCCGACTGAGCGTAACTACAGAAACAAATTATATTATTATAAATTTATAGCATTTGTAGCATTTATAGCATGCAACATTTATTATTAAGATAAATGTTGACTAACAAAGTAGTTAGAGAAAAACGCTTTATAATTTATTTTGTTAAGACAGTTTGAACACGTAAAAGTACTCTCCGTTGCATGTGATCAACTTTCCCGGTGCCGTCACAACGCATGGGAGGACAACGTCTTTTCGGTTCTCTGACACTGGGTATTCCACTACCTTGGTCGCTTCAAGTTCACCGTCACTTGATACCACATCCACTACATACACATTCCGAGGCTTGTCTCTATACACGACGTAAATGGATCCATCAGAGAGATCCACATCGAAGATACATCCGTCCCACAGGTCGTTCTTGATGCAAATCCGGTTCGATCCGGTCGAATCCATGATGTTGAACTCACAAGGTCCCGTCTTTGCGACGAGATTACCTGACGGCAGAGAACGAAGCCATTGGATTTTCCCTTCTCCGGTTTTCAGTGACTGAGTGACGATGCCATCGCCTGGGCTGATGACGTGTATGTCAGATTGGCAAGACACTGCGGCTAGGATCCTCCCACCTTTCTCAACATGCAATGATGCGAAGGTCTGCTCACTCTCAGGGTTCTTTGGTAGCTCCACATCCCTGATAAACTCCCATTGCCGATTGTAAAGGCTTGCACCTTTGAAACGACTTCCGGTTGCACCCTTGCAGAAGTTTCCACAAAGGATCGTCCCCTTGCCCATAGATGTACAAGAAACGACTTTCCTGTAATCTCCAGAACGTTCTAGGACCTTAGTTGTGGCTTTATCCTTCAGGTTTGTCACGTACAGCGTGCGGCAAGCCATATCTGACACTACCATTTGCTCTTCATCAATCGCACCGATGAAATAAGGTTTGACGAGGTCTTTTTCAATGGCAACTCTGTCGATCAGTTCCCATGATTCTTCAGCTCCTAAAACCTTGCTCTCGTGGACATTTTCATCGAATTTGAAGTGTACTTGTTGTCCTCTATGCACGGTGCGTTCCAAGACATCGACATTGATGTCGGTATCCAGCAATCTTGTCGATGATGTTTCAAACATGTCTGCTTGGCCAATCAAATCTTTGTCGTCCATAACAAGTTTTTCAAGACAGTGTTGAGTATTCTCTACAGAATCCATTACTTTATCGACATGTGACTTCAATTTATCAACCTTTCTGAGTGTCCGTTCTTGAACTTTTATCAGGTCGTCCGCCAGTTTCTGTTTTGTACGGTCAATCTTCTCGCGCTTAGAGTGTGCTATTTGTCTTCTGTTCTCTAGTTGTGTGTTTAATTTCTCTTCTATTTTCCTAATCTGCTCGTCGGCATCTTTTCGTAAGCTCTCAAGTTCTCTTTCCTCCAAAGAATCGATGTCCTTGGACTCTGTGCCAAAAGTCCTCTCGATCTTATCTTTCACACTCTTGAAGTGCTGCTCTAAACCACCGCCATACTCTCTTATCCTCGACGCTTTCTGCTGTAGCTCGTAGTGCTTCTCATTCACTCTGGGTATCAGCATCTCTAACCTCGACCGCTTCTCCCTAACGACATCCTCAAGATCTTGCACCGTGCATGGTTTCTGGTGCAAAAGGAAAGCACAAGTCTGGCACAGAGGAATGCCATGGGTGCGGCAGACGTATTTGATGGGTTGCCTGTGCTTGTCGCAAGACCAATCTTGGGTTTCTTGGTCCCGCATTGCCTGAGCTTTGCTCGAGACGCAGTCCTCGCACAGGATCTGCTGTTCTTTGATACTGAAGGTTGCAACCAAATCGCCACTCTTGCAGTCGATACCCTGACATTTTCCCGAAGATCCTGATTGAAATGCCGATGCCATGGTCAGATGGTGAAAGTCGGAGATGCTCGGTTAATCTCGAGGATAAATCATGAAAGTTCTGCTGTCGATCCTGAAATAGTATCTGAAAAGACAAAGAATGAAAAGAGGATAAATATGATTACAGTTGGGTATAATGCAGTTTATACACCTTGAACATGATCATATAGCAGGGTTTTATTTCTTAGTATACAACAGTACCAATGCATGGGAGGGGGTAGAGAGATGGAGAGAGAGTGGGGGAGGGACAGGAGGAGGAGGAACAGAAAGGGAGACAGGGAAGGTAAAAGATAGAGGGAACAGATATTTGGATTGTCAGGGAACTTTGTACTGAAAAACAATGCAGAAGAGCACAGTGAGTGCCCAGAAGTAGATTTGAACTATGGTTCGCTGGATTACTAATATCTCGATATATGCGCTGAGAATGGTTAGTAAAAGACCGTCATCTTATTTCGCTGTCCATATGTTGCGCTATGTCAAGCCGTGACCCCCTAACCTCCCACCCCACCCCAGGAGGGCCTAATCACAATAAAAGTGCTCTTTCAGGCGATGCATGTATTTCTGAGTGTTTGGGACTCGCAAGCGGATGTTCATAATGCACGTATACAAAAAAGGGAAACGATAATTATTAGAGCATGCATGGATACTACCAAGGGGCGGCAATTTCTTCTCATGACCTTAGGGACGAAATGCGAGGGACGAGGGAGCAGTGGCTTATTGAGCAAAAACGTCAAGGGGTCAGGAAAAACAAACACATACCATCTTCCAAAACACAATCACATCCCCGCAACACAAAAAAGTGAAACGCCGTATCAACCTCCCACAAGCGTTACACAATGTCTATTTACAACCTGCCATTTATACACCCCCCCCCCTTTGTGGCAACAATCCTGCAAATCATCCCGAAATCAAACTGGGTGCGATTTTTCACATTTTCGAGGACCAAAACAAAATTAGTGCTCACTACCCCCCCCCCCCCCCCCCCCCCCCACTGTGCCGTTATCGGCCGACTGCGGATCCCCTCCCCATGAAACCTCCTCGACCTAGCCAAAATAACATTCGACAAAACACGCCGAAGTCCCCCAGACAGCACTCCCGCCACAATCCCATGCATAATCAGCATCCAACAACTGTCTAGAGCAGTGGCGGATAAGCCTATATAATAAGCATATAGCATACACATGCTTTAGCATGTATACTATTATCTAGATCTATTAGGAATAAATCATTGTCAAAATAATTCCATAAATTGAGGTAAAAAAAAAATATTCCAACTATATGAGCGACAGTGTATTTATCATGACAAACAAATAATATGGGACCTCGATTTTGTCCTCTTTCTTTCTTTTAGCAAATAACAGAATGAAGAAATAGTGGGAAATTTTTATGGTTGTAATGGATGATTGCAAAAACAAACACGCAGTTTACTTAGTCAACCATAATGTTTATTCAAGCACATCGTGAGACACGCAGGGTTACGGAATCGAGCAAAATTTATGTACAAGAATTAAAAATAATAATGATGGTAATGATAATGCAATAAACCAGACTGTCTAATCAAACAATGATAATTCATTTTTGGTTCAGTTATGTTTTTATGGGAGCGCTGTGGTATATTAGTGAAGGTTCTTGACTCTCATAAAAGAGGTTCTGGGTTCGATCCTCGCTCGGTGCTTACATCCTTCGACAAGGTGTTTTGTCCGCATTCGCCCCTCTCTAGATGCAATTATTGCTGCTATTTAGATCAACCAGTGCACATTAATAATGGATGCCAGACTGATGTAATAACAAAAATATCGTGACGCACAGTTGCATAGATCATTTAAAATATGTACATATTATTTAGTAATGTTTCCACTACGCCAGAAATGAAGGCCTAGTTTCGAAATTGGTAATTTTCTACCATGTATAGGGGTTTCATTTTCTGCTATTCTAACAAAGTAACACTCTTATATTGTAATAAACTGTTGCATTTTTAAAGTATGCAATGTACTCTATATAGAGAAGAGAGTCACAGACATTTCCATGATATGGATAAATAAGGCAAGCTATAGTATCTGGCGTTGGTAGGCATAGCTGATAAAATGTGCCCTTTGATCTACACCTACTCCTGCTGAGGCAAAGGATTAATGTTGTAATACCAAATGGCGGATAATGTCACTTTAATCCTGGTTTAGGCGCACGGTTGAAGCACCAATTGTCAACTTCTTCATTCGTTGGAAATATGTCACAGTCAATTCTGTCACAAACCAAAATCTGTTAATTTTTAAATCAGTTTCTAACTTTGACCGTAAAAATTGGTTCATTTCGTTAAACCATTTCGTTACAGAAGGACAACATTTCTTGAGGAATAATAAAGTAGAAGTTTCGCGCTCCATTAATCAGTGGAGAAAGTTTAACCAAGATGAATATGGTCTGACTAAAATGTCTTTAAAATTTCATTGCTGATTTGATTCATTTTGTCCTTCCCTTTTATAACAGTCGTAGCCGATAGATAGTATGTGTTTCTCCAGTGGTCATCTTCTAACTCAATGAGTTACTGTGAGGATGTTGTGCTCCTTTTGATCAGATTGTATTTAACCCTGCATTTCTAAGGATGTATTTCCTTATAGGTCTGGGGATTTTCCTACACCTATGCTTTATACATTTGATGCGAAAATTAGATGGAGACGATTAGAAACAATTCATTTAAATAGTAATGTTTTCAATGCAGCAAAGCACACTTTTTTGCCGCCACACACTTGTCTTGAAGATTTCACCCTCTTAGCTTTTTTAATCCTTTCCTTATATGAAACAGGCCAACCCACATTTCCTCCAACACACAAAATACACAACTCACTCGTGTTCATGACGCACATCGAGACAATCTCAGGCTAAATATCAATACAGATACGCATTTGGAACTCATTTTCTCTATTTGATATGTATCAAAATCAATCACCCTTGATATTTCATAGTTCCTCTTCTATTCTCTGCATTTGTTCTCGTCCATGGGAATGAACTGTGAAAACCATGCGAAGGTCTATTGCTATTCTGGCACATTTGGAGAAGAGGAAGAGGGCAACTTAAAACAGCGCTCATTTTCACCTCTAGGGAACTGTTTTCTGTATCAAATTTGTGACTTAACCAGAATACTAAATTACGTTTCGTCCTCGATGTTTCCTGGGTGGATTAAAATTCCGAAAGAGAAACCATTCTGATTACCAATCGTTTTTTTTCACAGCATGTTACATCTGTATCTTAGAATCCAGTCACCAACAACTTATTTTTGACAAATGTGTGATGTCGTGCAGTAATGACCAAATATACTTTATCAGCTTTTGAATTACTTACCACTAGTAATCTAAGGTAGTTGATAATAATAAAGTTAATAGTCACAATAATTATAATCATATATAAATTTCAGTGTTCCTGTTATGATTACTATCATTTAATTTTTTCTTCGCGCAATAGCGGAAAAACAAAAATAATAATTTCTTTTGTTACGATTATTTGTAAACATTTTTGCACATTTTAAAGCAATGTGAAGCAATAGGAAGTAAGTTTAAGGATTATATTGATTTTTGGGCAGTGAGATGTCTCAAGTTGGAATGTCGCCTGGGCTGTGACATCTTGGCGAGAGCGGTGAATAAGTATTACCACACATTCTCCAGAATCGTCAATTATTCCCCCCGAATTATGTTAAAGCCGCACAGCACTACTTATAGCTCCTTATGCCCTCTATATAGCAAACAATGCCTTCTCGATGACCGTTGGGCCCCCATGATCCCATTTTTCTTATGTTAATTGAGAGCTGATATGATGAGATAACCACCTGTCTGTGACCATACAGGGCGGTCTAATCCCTCCTGGCCAAACTAATGCAGATGGGCTTTAATACAGTGTTCGTCATGATCACTAAACGTCCACCCACTTTCTGAGAAAATGTCACATGTTGAGAACATATCAATATCATTCAACAACCTTTGGCGAACATGACTTTTCCCCAAAATGGTATGTAAATATGCACCACTGTCATTAGCTAATCTTCATTCAACTGGTCAGAAAACCTTCTTTTTAATCGACGCCTATTATTCAATTATTTGCCCCCCCCCCCTACCTCCAGAACGTGACGAATAGTTCAAGAATAATTACAGAATATAGTTAGCGAATACTAGGAATGGTTGAAGAATACTAGCAGAGTAGTTACAGATTAGTTGAGGAATCGTGTAATCCATCTTTGAATTCTGGAAATCCAACTTTAAACGTAGGAGGGTACTGCCTTTGTCAGTATTTTGAAAATGCTGAGCTCTGATTCGACCGAGGAGGAAGAGGAAGGTCAAATAGAAGAGTATACAGGATTCAGTAAATAAATTCAAAAGCAGAAGAAGTCGTAAAACCCAGAAAGTAAATGCTTGTGTTGGGAACATCCATTACATAATACGTAAAGATAAGTTACAGTAGAAACTGAGAAGAGAGTTAGGCATTGGAGGATAGATTCATTTGAATTACATGTTATTGCGTCCGTTGCTTGGAACCTTCTATACTAAGAGGTGTTTGCAATGACACCAAAGAGACTAAATATATCAGTGTACTTGCATGTTGTTAATAATAAGCAACACACATCTCATTTACAAACCGCCCGACAAAACTGTCCCGAGGAGTATTAAATAGGAGTATAAGGGCCCTACATGAACATTTTCAATATACAAAACATGATTTCTTCTTCAAGAAGGTAACATACATTGAATAATAGTATATTCTTCTTCAAGAAGTTAACAACGGCAAATACAAAACGTAAATACGAGAAAGGGGATAAGCGAGTATTTAAACTACGATTTGTCTTTCGATAAAAAGTTTACATAGAGAGCGACTTCTGCAAGCTTTAAGGTAGAATGTTCCAAATATTTGGACCCAATAGGGAAGGCTCGAATGAAGGGTTGTGATCTCACGGGGATACTATTCCCGGCTATTCGCAGACTGTTCAAAAGCTATTCCTCAGTCTGTTTTAAAATTTTCACCAAGAAGTGTAATGATCGCTATACATTTGTCACATTGGGCGTAATGTCGCTGACTGTTCTTCAATTCGTGAACAATTCTTCATATTGAGTTGTTCTTTAACTTTGTTTCATTGTTTTGCCTGATGTTCTTCAAAATGTCGCCAATGAACTATGCCACAAATTATTCATCAATAGACCAGTTTACGGTTAGCACATTACTGCAATAACCCCGAATATCCTCAGATCTTCAGAACATGAAGAGGTCCCACTTTGTAAATTTTGAAATAGTCACTCCTACAGCGATGGAGGTGGTATATAAATAGCCTTTGCTTCCCCTTTTCAAAGAATACTTCCACCTGTGTATCATGGAGTGCACTGCTTGTGCATTAATGAATAACATAACTTTCATGAGCACGTATCCAGTATTTACTCTCCGTGTATTTCAAGATGTGTTCTGCAATGACCTTTATCTGCTCATGCTCAGACTGCAACCGGTTGGACTCCCACTGACTTGTAAATACTTCGCGGATATAGGGCCGCCAAAAATGCGTCAATAGTTGTGACGAACCGCGATTTGCCGCTTATTCCTCTATCACCAAACTTTCGCCGCTCAGTGAAATACAATCTTACAATCCTCATACTTTGAAAATGGGTTAATTGCTTTAAAATCTATATATTCGTGTAGAAACAATGCCAGAATATAATATTCTCGTATCTTGTTAAGTGCATCTGGATGACGAAATAGCAGTTTATCATTACCATAGTAAAAAATCTTATATTTTTACTTGCTCCCTTCGCAAAAAAAGAAAAGAAATTAGAAACAGAATGGTTGGTGTTCTGGCAAGAGGCCTCAGCCCCCTTGAGGGGAAAATGCGCACGTTTCCCTATGGGATGAACCAAAGGTTTGCATATGCATGAAATTAGCATATTGGTGAGTTAAAAGGTGGCTGGCAATAAGTTCCCAACATCCCTCATCTGTTGTGATATCTTACCTTTACTCTGTGAAAGAATTGCAGCTTTTAAACGATAGAAACTAAGCTTCCACGGAGCTATCCATCATGACTTTATATAGCAGATAAGTAACCTAGACCGCAAGCACAGTAACTGTTCTGCAAACACAACCGAAATGTTCTCGAATCAGGCGACGAGGAGAGTAATGTATGCGTATAGGTGGCAATGCGTTGCATAGATATATCCTTTGATAGCACGCATGATGCACAAGATCAAAACATTTTTCGCACATGAACTGCGGCGTTCAAACAGAGGAAATTATTAAATAAGCTCACTATGTTTTCGTTGATGTGTCATAAAAGAGGAATTATTTGAAAAAGAAAATAAATGCAATTTCAATATACCATTATTTGATGTTTTTTTTTTATTTTTTACTCTTTTAGTAGCAGCCATGAGGCTGAAATAAATAGAATGAAAAATTCAAGATTATAAATAAATGTCCATTAATATTAAATACATTCAAGTCTGATTTAATGAAATACAATAATAGAGAAATAGAAAAAACATTGAATAACAACAGCAGCGGTAGCCTTTAATCACGGGGGAATTGCTGATTTCAGTCCCGTATGCATGGTCGATCAAGCTGTAGGCGTGTGTGGACTTCCCGGGATCAGAGGACTATACCGCGCGTTTGGAGGATCAACCATGGGATCGACAGAGCAGCAAAACCGCCATCAAGAAGGAAATGAAAAAGAGGGTAAGAGGACACTTTTTTTTGGGGGGGGGGGATCTAGAAATTTGAAAATTTGACATTTTGTTCCGTTGGGAAGGGGTAAGGTCACCTTTTTTAGGTCAGCCATTGGCATATTGGCATACAAAAAAAAAAGGGGGGGGGGGTTTCCCAAAAAACATACACATTAAAAAAACTCAAGGGGGGGGGGGGTTAACCCCAACCCCCCCCCCCTGCGTACGCGCCTGCATACAGCCAGAAATCGAATATGTTTGAATTGAATGAATAATGAATGATCAATGGGTAACGGCCAGAAATCGGAAATATGAAAACTGAATGGTAAATGATAAATGATTAAAGTAGAAATCATTTCTACCAGTGGTGAGGAATATTCATAAAAATAGAAAAAATAGGCAAGATATTAGATGCAATTACTGACGATTACCAGTAATAAAGTAGCTATTGCTATCGGTTAGCATAACATTCATTTAGTATTGGAAAAAAATGCCAAACTTCATGTCGTCTATCGATAAATGAGAAATAATTCCTTAACAGGTGAAAAGCGCGGTAATAGGGGCCTAGGACGCCCCCCCCCTAACGAAAAAGTGGGGGGGGGGGGGCAAAACGTATTCCCCCGACAAAAAACGATCTAAGGAGGGCCGCGGATGCTCATCTGACCATAATTAAATACATAAAACCCCTGAGCTTCCGGGGGCCCTGTCCCCTGGAACCCACCAAAGGTCCTAAGGCAGGCCCCTTTGATGCTCATCTGACTGTAATTAATTGCCTTAAACCATTGAGCTTCAGGGGGCTCAGCCCCCTTGACCCCACGCTTATTAGTGACCTGCCGGTGCCACAAAATGTAACTAAATATGCTTATCTGACCGTAATTTAATGCCTAAAACCCCTGAGCGTCCGGGGGCTCCGCCCAATGACCTCCGCTGAGGCAAAGCCCGTGGACCCCATGCAAATTTACGCTCTACCTGATCGTTATTACTCAACTTTAAAAAACGTTTCGCGGGCCCTGCATGTAACATGTAGGAATGGTGGTGATGCAAATTGTTTTTCTCCCCCCAAACGTGTTTGCTTATTACGCCACTGCCCCTGAAAGGTGAGCCCCCTGGAATGTTTGCCCCTCCACCATCCCAAACTGCTTCCGGTGCGCCTAATGTATAAACATAATATATGATATGTTTTCTTATATGACATACTACCTGTCTCTTGATTTTACCTACTCTCATTATTCTAATCACATGTAAAAATAACTACTTCCATCACTACAACTGCGTATCACGATAACAAGCCCCTGGAAAATCTCCCCCGGGAAATTAAAAGCGGGAAATTAACCCCCGGAGTTTTAGCAATAGGACAATAACCTCCTCCCCCCCAGGAGAATCACCCCTAGGGTAATTTTCCTCGGGGCAATACTCTTGTCAAGGGGGTAATCGCCCAAGGGGGTAATTGTCCTAAGGGGAAAACTTTCCTGGGGTAATTTGTCAAGGGGGTCATTGTTCTAAGGCTGTTATGTTCCTTGGGTATTTATCCAGGAAGTTTTCGTCATAGGAGGTTATTGTCCTAAGGGGGTAATTGTTCTTCGTGGTAAATGTCCATATAGATAATTGTCCAGGGTGTAATTGTCCTAGGAGGATTTTTTCCGGGTGGCATTTTCCTCAGGTCTGTTTTTTTTCGGGGGGGGGGGGGGGTGGGGGTAAACTAAATGTCATATTGTCAATTTTTTATACAATGGGCAGCACTACCAACAGAAAGGTGTATGCGGGACAAACACGTCGTTAGACTAAAAGTTTGGTTCAGTCTTCGGAGCTATTGAAAAGCAATCTCTTTTAGTGGACATTCGTTTTCTGACACACTGGCTTCCCACACAGCCAAAAAAAGAAAAAGAAAAATCAGCAAACTAATTTTGTACCTTTACCAGAACTCAATTTTCTCTTACAAGCCAGGAGACCAATTATGCATGACGCTATGCATTCATACCACAGACGAGGAATTATAGAAACAAAAATAAAAGAGCCGAGACAATAAAAGGGGAAAACCCACATTTTTCCACTGCGCTCGGTTGAGAGACTTTGCGTGAGAAAAACAAATAAAACAAGCGACCGTCAAGGTGAATAGGCTGCTATTCGAATGCTTCAGTTTAGTTCAGTTCAATACGGTTTATTTTACATTTTATACTTATATTTCACGTATCAATTTCTTTACTTATATAATTGTTATAGCACTACAGATGTTTATTGAATGAACTAACTATAAGATATATTTAATCACATTGGTTTAATTGTAGTTACTAGTAAACCCACATTATTAAAGGGGATACCTACCCTGATACTAAGTTAATAATAATAATACAAATAATAGGCATTTCTATAGCGCCGTTTATATACCTCATTTTAAGATTCTTTACTAATCCTGTCTTCTGATTGGTTGAAAATGCAGTCATGTTCTTAACCATGCCCGCTAATTGAAATTCATAGTCATTTTCCCGGCTCTACCGGCTATATCCATTTTTCATAGCACTTTTTCCATGGCTGTGAAACGTGACGTCATTTTGCTGCGATCCCCATTTATTTATTTAGTTATTGTTGGTGTTAATATTCATGACTTCAAAGAGATGGAAACCTAAATGGGTGAGTCAACATTTTCCTTTTTTTCGGTATATAAAATATATATTGACTGCTTTTAATATTCGAGGCATAGTTGTTTCTATAGGGTCTCGGGAAACTCACAACCTGCTATGACCCCGCGGCGCAAGCGCCTTGGGGTCATAGCAGGTTGTGAGTTTCCCTTGACCCTATAGAAACCACTATGCCTCTCAAAGCAGTCAATATATCCTTACTATAGATCTACATGTAATGACGAAATGACGCCGCTTTGGAAATATGGACATAAACCTGCTCTTTCATATGACACCTCATTTTTTAGCATCACCTTCAGGATTACAAGCAATAAAGGTTTGCATTTTGATTTGGAAATAATGTTTAAAACAAATTTTTCATGATATAGCGCAATGCACGTAGACTGCATAAGGATAATGCGCAATCTCAATGTGAAGGATTTTAGCACACAAACTCGAGTGGTGCGCGAACAGATTACCATGATTGGTAAGTCGCACATGTATTCTATCACCCTTTCGGTATATAAAAGTTATAATGACTGCTTTAATATTCGAGGAATAGTTGTTTTATGGGCTCTCGGGGATGTTGCATCATGATATCAGGAGGCAACATCCCCTTGAGCCTATAAAACAACTATTCCTCTCACAGCAGTCATCTATACTATTACTTCTGAGCGCCAGTCGCAAACCTCACACGTACGTAGCGTACACATTCTACACCCCCCTCCCCTCCCCCTCTCTCTCTCTCTCTCTCTCTCTTTCTCTTGTCCTTATCCGTCTCTTGAGCAGGGTGTGGTGGGCAACTTTTTATGCAATATTTGGACGGGTATGCATGCTTTAAAATTTGCAAATGAAGTGTATGTATTTAGGCGGTGTCAGACAGAGGTCAATTGTCTAGAAAATAGCTATCTAGATACATGTAGCAGTTGTTTAGATATTTCATAGCCTGTCTATCTCCTGTCTGTCACCTACGTATTTAAGTGAATTATTTAGATAGCTATTATCTAGTTAATTCGAGATCGATTGGGAAAACTGTGTCTGACACCGCCTTATGATTATGTGAGCGCTCGTGCGTCTCTCTCTCTCTCTCTCTCTCTCTCTCACTGTCTCTCTCTCTCTTGTCATCGTCTTCATCAGGTTACACAGCATCAGTCCCATGACGTCATGGGGTTCAGACGTTGATACATTATTGGGAATTAGAAAGGTTAGCATGCAAACTTTCCTACGTAGGCTAAACGTATACTCCCCCTCCCCCTTTCTATCTCTCTCTCTCTCTCTCTCTATTTTCTCTTTTCCACTCTGGCGATTTATTATTAGTAGGAAAAGGAGATTGTTTTAAAATCTTAAGTAAGTAATGGGAAGGAGGAGAGAACAAGTGGGAAAAGAAGGAGATCGTGAGGGCCGAAAGGCCCCCCCACCCCCCGAGAATACAAAAAGAAAGAAGGTAGAAAAGGGAAAGCAAAAGGGAAAAGAGGAGATAAAGGGAAGGAAAAAAAGAGGAAGAAGAAAAGAAAAGAAGGGGGAAATCAATTGAGATTTGCCCGCCAACAAGTCGTGGATGGGGGGGGGGGGGCAAAAGGTCAATGCCTCCTCCCCCCTCCCCGCCAAAAAAAAAGAGAAAAGGAAGGGAAAGGGAAAGCTAAAATGGAACATAACAGAGGAAGAAGAAAAAAAGATGGCGAAAAGAAGGGGAAATCAGTTGCGATTCATCCCGCTAACAATGTGTGGATCGGGGGGGGGGGAGAAAGGCCCTTGTCTCCCCTACTCCCCTGCCCCACAAATTTAAAAGAGAGAGAAGGAAGGGAAGGGAAGGGAAAGAGGAGAGAAAGGGGGGGGGGAAACAAGAGGAAGAAGAAAGGTAGGGGAAACCAATTGCAATTTTTCCCGCAAACAAGGTGTGGATCGGAGGGGGGGGGGGGCGAAAGGCCCTTGCCTCCCCTTTCCCCCATCCGGCCCAGCAAACCAAAAAAGAGGGAGAGAGAGAGAGAGAGAGAGAGAAGGGAATAGGAAGGGAGAGAAAGTGAAAGAAAAAAAAGAGGAAGAAGAAATAGAAAAGGCGAAGAAGGGAAGATCAGTTGAGATTTATATCGCTTTTTTATCATCATTGTACAACTATTAGTTTACTGTATTTATTTATTTATTCATTTATTCCCGTTTGATAAAAATAATATGAATATAAACTCATAAAATGCACAAGAAAAATGTTTTGTAGGCAAAAAGAAACTCAAAATATTATCATGCATTTGCATGTCAGTGTATCATTAAAATTATTCATATGGTTTTATTAACTCTTGTGAAATAGTATATTTGGAACTTTTTTGTAAATTATTTGTATAAAAGAAAGCGTTGTAACTTTAATATAATGCACATAATGCAATTTCGGGTGCAAATTACTGTGTGAAACGTGTCGAGAACTCGAATACTCTTTTAATTTTGTTTAATACAGTAATACAGATTATGTGCAATCCAACCAATGCTGTTCTTAGTCATGTCAACCACACCATTTATAAACCTGATCAAATATGAGACACGCACGGACAGGCCCTAACCAGGCCCTAGTGTAGGAAATCTCCAGCATAATGTTAATCAGTCATATGACAACATAACTTGTCTGTTGACTTACGAACAGAGGCGGCCCTCCCGGGGGCAGGAGGGAGGGGGGGGGGGGGGGACACAGTGCCCCCACTTGTTCAAGCACCCGAAAATGCCCCTTTTTACATAGGGAAAGTGCCCCTTCCCCTTTTCCAATCTGATAAGTGCACCTTTTATTTGGACACGTGTCCCTTTTCCTTTGACAGGTTCCCACTTTCCTTTGCAACACGTGTCCATTTTCCATTCTCATGAGTGCTCTTTTTAATCTCTAGTAAGTGCCCCTAGTTAGGTACGAGAAGTGCCCCCTTCAACTCTGATAATTGTCCTATTTAAATCTAAGAGGTAAGTGCCTCTTTTAATTTGACAAGTGCCCCTTTTCCTTTTTTAGAAGTGCTCCTTCCCCTTTTTATAAGTACTCCCATTTTAACTCGGATAAGCGCACCTTATATTTTCACATGTGCCCTTTTCCCTTTCTAATAAGTGCCCCTTTTCCATTAAAAAAGAGCCCCTTCCCCTTCTCATAAGTGCCCCTTCTCTGGTAAATGACCCTTTTCAGGTGCGATTAGTACCTCTTTTCACCTCTGATAATTTCCCTTTTAACAATATATAATAATATCTTATAAATGCCCCTATCAAAATCTGACGGGGATCTCTTTTCCGTCGACAAATGCCAATTTCATATTCTCATGACTGACTTTTTTCATGCCTGGTGAATGCCTCTCTTTGAGGGTGTAAGAAGTGCCCCATTTTCACCTCTAATAATTACTCTTTTGTACTGTGGCAAATACTCCTTTTCTTTCCTGATATGTGTCCCATTTCCTTTCATAATTAAACGCGCCCTAGCTAATTTCAAGCGACTAAGAGCAATTTTCCCCAAAGCTCGCTCGCTACGCTCGCACGCATCTATAGATGATATACTTACGTTACTTATCAGAGGTCTTTTCAGTCTTCCGTTAGGAGAATGTGCTGATAACCCCATTAGGATTGGGTTTTTCTCTCTTTATAAGATGTAATTTTTCGCACTGCGACCTAACACATCTTTAAAAAATTCCTCGCTCGCTTCGCTCGCCCGCAAACAATATTTTAGACAATCAAACCCATCTGCAAAGCATGATGCTTAAGCAATATCTTGTGCTGTATAAAGTAAAACAATATTGAAATCATTCCTGATAATTGTAATCACAATGTAGGGGTATATACCAATGTCTAAAAAATTGTATATTTTCGCTTTGAAATTTCCCTTTGTAGGTGACCTTTTTTCCAGAAAGTGCCCCTTTTTCTTGGTCCCCCCCCCCACTTTGGCGGTCGCTCGGCCGCCCCTGCTCAGGGATCATTGGACCCGAAACAATGATTACATTTACAATGTTTAGCTCGACGAGGAGATAGATATGACAGCTACGTATACCATGAACTAGCAATAATAACATTACGACAAACATCAGTTTATTATGACGCGAAGCTAAACGTCAAGGGACCTCTCTGAGTCACGTGGGCTCAAAATAAAAAAGGACCGGACATCCGCACAAATAGTTAGTTCGGCGATTCTGTAATGCAGCTGTGTTCAATCAGGGACCCGTTCACAACGCCTTTCTTCAATGACAAATGACAAACGTCAGTGACAAATCTGCTGATAACCAATCAGAAGCGAGGATTGCACTAGCTTACAACAAAAACTGTCAGTTGTCATCAATGACAAGTTTTGTGAAATGGGGGACAGGTTCATGAATTAACGTACCATCACGTCTCCCTGACCTATGACAGAGTGGTAAAGATTTGTGCATGTTTGGATTAATTGCACGAAGATTTCTTGATTCTGATATCATTTTCAAAACGATGAATTATACTGCAGAAGACGCTGACTGGTAAGTCGTACATTATGTCAGAACGGTGCGATGTTTTCGTAGTGATTTAGGTAATCGGTTTTCAATATATAGGCCCTAGGCTATATATTAGTATACGGTTGTGTGCATATAAGGTTTGTGCTGAAATAGTACCACGTAAAACATGCTTTATTAACGGATGTCTGAGTCAAAGTTTAGTTGTTGCACTGTTCGTTGGAGGCTGTAAATATTTCTTGCAATACAACGGAGATTGTTATAATGATATGAATGGCACAAATACTTAAGACTAATTGTATTAATCGATTAGTCTACAAGCTACATTTATATTAAGTAGTAGAAATAATACTCGTTTTGAATTGTAGTACAGGGTGCAGTTCATTCCGGTGAAGTTTTATCTTGCAGGGGCGGTGGAGCGACTTCCAAAGTGGCGGGGGGGGGGGGCACCAACAACAAATGGCGAAAACTTAAATCTTGTTGGGAGGACAAAACCCAATCCTGATGGGGCTATACAAGCACATTCTCTTAAAGGAAGACCGAAAAGACCTTTGATTATCTTTTAATGCGAGCGAGTGTAGCGAGTGAGCTTTGGGGGAAATTGCTCTTATAGTCGCTCGAAATTAGGGGCGCGTTTAATGATGAGGGACAATTATCGAAAGGGATGAAATAGTTAATAGAAAATAAAAGGAGCAAGTGTCAAAGTACAAAGGGTAATTATCAGAGGTGAAATGGGGCACTCCGTATACATACAAAAAGCGGAGCTCGCCAGGGATGAGAAGTTCACTAATGAGAATGGGAAAAGGGCATTTTTCGATAGAAAAGGGGCACTTATCTGATTTTGATAGGGGCATTTATCAGAGATAAAAAGGGGTCATTTTGAGAAGGCAAAGAGTCTCTTGTAAGAAGAGAAAATTACAAAGGAAAAATGGCACCTGTCAAAGTAAAAGGGGCACCTCTCAAATTTTGATAGGGCAACTATCAGAGATGAGGGGGCACTTACTATAAATTAAAAAGGGAACTTGTCGAAGAAAAAGGCGCACGTGTCAACATAAAAGGGGTACTTATCATAGGTGACAAGGGGAAGGGGCACTTCTGCAAATTTTTACGGGCACTTGTCAAATTAAAAGGTGCACTTTTCTTATTAAAAAGTGCACTTTTCCTATTAAAGGGGGCAATTCTTACAAAGTTAAAGGGTCTCTTTTCCTATGTAAAAAGGGGCACTTTTGGGGTACTTGAAAAAGTGTGGGGTTGGCACTGTGACCTCCTAGCCTTCCACCCCACCCCCAGGAGGGCCTCCTCTGCATGCTTAAAGGAAAACAGAATAAACAAGTGCTCTTTCAGGCGATGCATGTAATTCTGAAAGTTTGGGAAATGATAATTATTAGAGCATGCATGGATTCTTCCCAGGAACGGCGATTTCTTTTCATGACCGGGGAACGAAATGCGAGGGACGAGGGAGCAGTGGCGTTTTGAGCATAAACGTTTAGGGGGGCAGAAAAAAAAATCTGCATCACCCCCACTCTTACATGTTACATGCAGTCCCCGCGGAACGTTTTTCAAAGTGGGTGGGGGGGGGGGGGAGCTAAAGATTTAACGATCAAGTAGAGCAAAGCGAGCAAAGCAAGTGGAGCGTAAATTGACATTTGGGGTTTTAGGCATCTAATTGCGGTCAGATGAGCGTCCAAGTGCCTGTCTAAGGGCTCTGGTGGGGTCCAGGTGGCAGAGCTCCGGGAAACTCAGGGGTTTGGGCATTTTATTACGGTCAAATGAGCAACCAGGTAGCAGACCATGCCATTTCAGCAACATTTATAAATCACTGGTGTCGAATTAGAAATACCCCCCCCCCAACAGTACGACAGTACGAGGGAGCATAGCGAACGAGAAGGGTGAAGGTGACGGAAGTGACTACCCCCTCACATGTAGTATAATTTTTGTTGTATTAAAATACCTTAGCGAAAATTTAGTATAAAAACAAGCAATATACTTTTTCACAATTCACTTCTCTACAATTTTTACTTGTACATTTTGTAAAAGAGTCGTAGCTACCGAACGAGACGATTTTTGCATTTTTATTTTCCTAAATGCTGCACTCTTGGGCCCTCCAGAGCCTAAAAGTGTGTTGCAGTCTTAAGTCAGTATTTGCCAAACATTTTTTTGCACTTTTTCAAATTTTCCGGGGGGGGGGGCGTGTCCCCCACCCCGGGATTGCCGCCTCTGAACTAAATTCTACCACATGATTATAGTGCCCGTTGACTATGCTTGTACATTATTTTGTAAACAGCAAATTATGACCTCAAATGATGAAATAATTATTGTACCCCTACCCCCGTGGTGTTGGGACGTTAGAGTGGTTAGGGTCGTTGAACGGGGGCGATGACGACTCCCTTTCTTAGAATATACAAAATCATCCTAAAATGACGGGACTCTTATCACATATTCAATGATCTGACTAAATATTGTCCATGTATGCACTAATATGGTGCTTTTCCACATTAATCTATATTTAGCATCTCTTATAGTTCATTAAAGTAAACGAATTTTTGGTGACATATAATTTTATTACTATCTAGCTGTATGTTAATTTTTGATTTGAATAAATCTGTTTAATGCACGTTACGCCGTATGGTGTGATGAGTTTTGCTTATAACCATAATATTAACGAATCTCTGTCTTTGAACTGTTTTAAATCAAGATTTAATTAGGAAATAAATATTAAGTTCTTGTGTGAAACAGGGGTTTCGTTGGTTTCTTCTTTTTGTCACTTCTTCTTGTTTTGTGTCGTTATCTTTTCGTATGCGTGTTTATATGTCCTAGTTCTTTTCAGCACATGTATTCATTGTTTTTGCCCATGTATAATTTGTATTGATAATGTTCTGACATTTTTGTAATGGTTCACGGCCCTCTCACCACATACGTTTGCTTTTAGAGAAGTTGCCACCTGTAGATCATTTCACTATATTCGTACTTGACCGGAAAAAGAATAGGCCTATACGGCTTGACATAGCGCAACCTATGGACAGCGAAATAAGATGACGGTCTTTTACTAACCATTCTCAGCGCATATATCGAGATACTGGTAATCCAGCGAACCATAGTTCAAATCTACTTCTGGGCACTCACTGTGCTCTTCTGCATTGTTTTTCAGTACAGATAAAGTTCCCCGACAATACAACTATCGGCCCCCTCTATCTTTTACCTTTCCCCGTCTCCCTTTCTGTTCCTCCTCCTCCTGTTCCTCCCCACTCTCTCTCCATCTCTCTACCCCCTCCCATGCACTGGTACTGTTGTATACTAAGAAATGAAACTTTGCTATATGATCATGTTCAAGGTGTATAAACTGCATTATAACCAACTGTAATTATATTTATCCTCTTTTCATTCTTTGTCTTTTCAGATATTATTTCAGGATCGACAGCAGAACTTTCATGATTGATTCTCGAAATTAACCGAGCATCACCGGTTCTCACCATCTGACCATGGCATCGGCATTTCAATCAGGATCTTCGGGCACATGTCAGGGTATCGACTGCAAGAGTGGCGATTTTGTTGCCACCTTCAGTATTAAAGAACAGCAGGACCTGTGCGAGGACTGCGTCTCCAGCAAAGCTCAGACAATTCGGGACCAAGAGCCTCAAGATTGGTCTTGCGACAAGCACAGGCAACCAATCAAATACTTCTGCCGTACCCATGGCGTTCCTCTGTGCCAGACTTGTGCTTTCCTTTTGCACCAGAAACCATGCACGGTGCAAGATCTTGAGGATGCCGTTAGGGAAAAGCGGTCGAGGTTAGAGTTGCTGCTACCCAGGGTGACTGAGAAGCGCCACGAGCTACAGCAGAAAGCCTCCATGATAAAAGAGTATGGCGGTGGTTTAGAGCAGCACTTCAAGAGTGTGAAAGATAAGATCGAGAGGACTTTTGGCACAGAGTCCAAGGACATCGATTCTTTGGAGGAAAGAGAACTTGAGAGCTTACGAAAAGATGCCGACGAGCGGATTAGGAAAATAGAAGAGGAACGAAACACACAACTAGAGAAGAGAAGACAAATGGCATACTGTAAGCGCGAGAAGATCGTACGAACAAAACAGACACTATCGGATGACCTGATAAAAGTTCAAGAACGGACACTCAGTAAGGTTGATAAATTGAAGTCACAGGTCGATAGAGTAATGGATTATGTAGAGAATGCTCAACGCCGTCTTGACAAACTTGTTATGGACGACAGAGATTTGATTGGCCAAGCAGACATGTTCGAAACATCGTTGACAAGAATGCTGGATACCGACATCAATGTCAATGTGTTGGAACGCACCGTGCAAAGAGGACAGCAAGTACACTTCAAATTAGATGAAAATGTCCATGAGAGCAAGGTTTTAGGAGCTGAAGAATCATGGGAACTGATCGACAGTGTTGCCATTGAAAAGAACCTCGTCAAGCCTTATTTCGTCGGTGCGATTGATGAAGAGAAAATGGTAGTGTCAGATATGTCTTGCCGCACGCTGTACGTGACAAACCTGAAGGATAAAGCCACAAGTAGGGTCCTAGAACGTTCTGGAGATTACAAGAAAGTCGTTTCTTGTACATCTGTAGGGAAGGGGATGATCCTCTGTGGAAACTTCTGCAAGGATGCAACCGGAAGTTGTTTCAAAGGTGCAAGCCTTTACAATCGGCATTGGGAGTTCATCAGGGATGTGGAGTTGCCAAAGAACCATGAGAGTGAGCAGACTTTCGCATCAGTGAACGTTGAGAAAGGTGGGAGGATACTAGCCGCAGTGGCTTGCCAATCTGACATACACGTCATTAACCCAGACGATGGCATCGTCACTCAGTCAGTGCAAACCGGAGTAGGAAAAATCCAATGGCTTCGTTCTCTGCCGTCAGGTAATCTCGTCGCGAAGACGGGACCTTGTGAGTTCACCATCATGGATCCGACCCGATCGAACCGGATTTGCATCAAGAATGACCTTTGGGATGGATGTCTCTACGATGTGGACCTTTCTGATGGTTCCATTTACGTCGTGTATAGAGACAAGACCCGGAAGGTGTATGCAGTGGATGTGGTATCAAGTGATGGTGAACTTGAAGCGACCAAGGTAGTGGAATACCCAGTGTCAAAGAACCGAAAAGACGTTGTCCTCCCATGCGTTGTGACAGCATCGGGAAAGCTGATCACATGCAACGGAGAATACTTTTATGTATTCAAACTGTCTTAACAAAAGAATTATAAAGCGTTTCTCCACAACTACTTTGTTAGACAACATTTATCTTACTAATAAATGTTGCATGCCATGAACTACAATAGTGTACTAATATACTATGTATCTGTAGTTACACTCAGTCGGCTATAAGATTTGTTAGTTGTCAATCTTTAGGATTATGGTACTGCTTTCCTACTATAGACTGTGGTTTACTCACCAAATCCCCATCCCTGGTGATTGGAAAGTATAATATACTAGAAAGTTTCAAGCGAAATTTGATTAATTCAGTCAAGAGAGGCTTCTCTTGATTGTGCATTATATTCTGTTTTCTATGAAAATTTAGTTTTGTTGTAAATAAGTAGAAATTATGGCTGTGCCCTCATTAGCCGTCCTTTTTTTATTTTCATATTTTACAGCATATTTTATTAGTACCATTGTAGCATTGTACAGTGCGACCCAGAAAAAACTAAACCGAGAATTATCGATGTTTTATCATAACTTATCAAAATTATAAATAATAAATGACTTATATTTGTAAAGATTAGATCCTCTTCTTTCATTTGATGCAACTCATATGATGCATATTTCACGCATGAGTGATTAAAAGCTATTTGAAGGAATGAAACCAAAAATTCATTTAGCGGGCAGTATCTGAATTTCGAAGAAAAATTCCCATTTCTAGAAAGTTCATTTTCTGCTCTTTCATATGACACCTCAATCAGAAAAAATGAGCAAGGAATAACAAAGTTCTGTTTGTTTAAAGTGATGCTTGCATTTCCATAATTTGATTAAACGAATTCGTTTTCACCGGCTGCCTGCCGTAGCAACAAACGGAATTGACCAAAGACTTAACTCCGTTTCGTTGACGATCAGACATAGACGAAAGACTTCATGCATGGCTGATTGTCAATGGAAAGGAATTAAGTCTTTTGTCAATTCTGCTTGTTGCTACAGCCGGCAGCCAGTGAAAACGAATTCGTTTAATTAAATTATGGAAATGCAAGCACTATTTTAAACAAACAGAAATTTGTCATTCCTAGCTCATTTTTCCTGATTGAGGTATCATATTAAAGGGCAGAAGCTGAACCTTCTAGAAATGTGAATTTTTCTTCGAAATTCAGATACCGCCCGCCAAATGACTTTTTGGTTTCCTTCCTTCAAATATGCATCATATGAGTTGCATATAATGAAAAAGGAGGATCTAAGATCTAAGCTTTACAAATATGTGTCATTTATTAATTATAATTGTGATTAAGTTATGATAAAACATCGATAATTCTCGGTTTCGTTTTTTCTGGTTCGCACTGTATAGCTAGTTTAGATTGCATTATACTGCTGTCATCTCTTATGTTCAATTTAGTTTAGATGTAAGTGGTATTGAATCTTTGTGAAGTTATTGCTTTTCGAAGAGAAACTACGTTATATTCATCGAGAACAATGCACGAGACAGATTCAATTGTTTTGATGTCAACACAAAGTGGTGTTATAATACGTTAAGTGAATTTTTTTTATATCCCTGTAATAATGTATATTAACCCATAGCAGTTCAAAATTTTCTTAAGTTCAAATTTTTGTCTTAAAGGGATAGTTGAGTTTTGTTTTCAGACCGCAAATGCCTTCAAAGTGCATGGTTATTGCTCTTATTCTTATCTATGACATTAATAGTGCCCTTTTAGAACCCCTAAAATTGCCATGAAGGTAATTTTAGATCCCAAAATGTGTGAAATTTAGCCAATACGATCATACCAATTCAGCTCCCTCCACTTTAAAAAAAACACGGTGACCGGTAATTAATTATTCAATTAAAAATAACAATACATGAGCCGACTAATTGTGGGTAATATAAGCAACACGAAAATGACAACAAAAAAGCAAACATCGGCTTAGGCTGAAATACGACGTAAAAGGCGTTATTTCTTTTTTTTCAACGGTTTTTTCAAATTTTTCAAAATATCTTATATATATATAATAAGAGCAAGAACCATGCACTTTAAATGCATTTGCGGTCTGAAAATAGAACTGAACTATCCCTTTAAGCCAGTCTGCATTAGTTTGGCCAGGAGGGATTAGACTCCCCAGCGTGGTCGTCTCATCAAATCCGATCTCAATTAACATAACAAAAGGGGATCATGATGCACCAGCAGTCACCGATTAGGCGTTGTTTGCTATATATATGACGCAAGTAGCTATAAGTAGTGCAGTGGGGCTTCAAGTTCTAAATGAATCAACAATTTCATTCTCAAATAGAATCAATTATTTATATTTGTATATTCCTTTACTGTTCAAAAATAAAAACGTATTAATTATCGTAAATAAACAGATCTGAATTTTGTACACAAAAATCTTTATTTAATAGAAATATCACACCGTATTGCCCATTTAGAGACGTAAATGATCATTTACCGATGTAGATATCAGTGTCACTGGTTCTTTGTTGAGTCATTACTTTTCAAACAAACTTAATTGCAATCATCCAGAACAATTCACAAGACAGAATCAAAAGTTTGTATGTATACTATAGGCATGTAGATTTCGAGGGAAATTTAGCAATCATTATTAATTGTAAGTCTTTACTCCTGTTATGTTGTATGAAAATTATGTTGACTCTCCGACTTGTGAATATGTACAATACCACTTGTTTACGATTCTCTTAAAGACTTTGGGCGACAGAATAACACAAAAATGGTACCAAATGATTTGGGATAAAATACTCTTTTATAAGATGTATAATAATTTACTTTTCATAGATGATTTTTAAAATTATTAGCAATGTTCTAGGTGTAAACTTTTTTTTTTGACCCACACTGTATATCAATATATATAAATATCATGTATTATTTTGTAATAGAATATTGACACGGGTGTAAGGGAAATTGTATTTTTATAGGAGTATTTGCGTGTCAGGACTTCCCTCGATCTAGACTTTAAAATCTCGGATAATCTGAAGTAGAATAAACAAAAAGGGGCACTTACTACTAGACCACCAGTTCTGGACTTCTAACCCCCTACAAATCATTCATCCAATCATTATTATTCCTAATAGAAACCTATCTGAGCATAGAGCTGAGAGGTAGTTTGACCTGGGGTACTTGTCCTGACTAATTTATTCGGGGTACTTTTTAAGGAGTTTATTGCCAACATGTGGGGGTTTTTTTTGGGGGGGGGGGGGGGATGGGGAAGGGGGTAGTTTTGCAATGGGGCAATTTTCTCAAAAGACGTTTTCTTTTAATTTAGCTGCTGGGTATGTTTAAAAAAAATGTATTTCAAATTTTCAATAGTATACAGGGATGAATTGATCCCCCGGTATTGGTAGGTTTTCTTCTCCTCTACATTAAAGGTCCTAATATAGTTATCGTTTTCTGTGTCCGGAAAACGTGATGAAATAAAGATACTTTATGATTCGAAGTCAGTCATGTGTAAACACCCGATCCCTGTGTCTGTACCTTAATATGAATTGCATGAAATAGTTTAGTGATCTCGTGGATTCTTGATTCTCGTGTTATATCATTTTTTTGCTAGCTTCAACAGCTTTGTAAAGAATATTTACAGTTTGTATACGTTTTTAAGTTACAATGGAAATATGAATATGAAATATTGATTAAAAACGATTAATAAAAGCAATGCAGATATGAATACCAACTTTCCCTTCCACCATTTACTTTATTACCAAGCTTGCTTTTAAAAATTTCTCGTCGCGCACGATAATACAAATGACATTCACATCAATCTAACATTGAAACTAGCTACAATATCCAATTACTCAATAATCCCAAATAATGTTTTCACTGATACATATATCACTGAGAACCTCATATTCCTTTCTATCACATGACAAGAACGTGATCGTTAAATCACATATGGCTGAGATAGACGGTTAGAAGTGGCCGTGACAGAAAAACAAAACCAGTCGAAGATAGTTGTTTTAAGAACACAAGTATTTGGGAATATTAATTATCGAAACTCATGATAACTAAAGCCTGACATTTTCATCTTTCATTTTTAACACTTTTAAGGCTTCTCTAAAGACCTACCTTGCATTCAGTAAATTAAAAAGGTATTTCTCTAGTGATTATCAATTTCGTCATATGTAAATTTGTCTGTGCACATTTGAACCTATTACATATATATTTTTGTCTTGCATTTGTATTTATATATGTACGTTTCTGTCATATTTATTACATAAGATTTCTTCAATAATTCGTGTAAGTTATTATGTATAGGGCTTAGAGAAAATTAACCTTGATCTTCGTATGAAGGTAACATATTTATTTACTTTTTATTTTTTCTGTTATGGGCACATTAACCAAAATATATTCAGGATTATTGAGTAATTTAACGATAAACTTGGGTATCTTTTATCAGGAGAACCCTGAACGATGAAATTAATGCTTTAACAAAATCAGTAGCGAATACAACCAAAATAATCTCGAATAAAGTATATACACTTTTTTCTGAGTAAAATATGGTAATATCAATTTCGACTAAGATACTTGAAATTAAGAAGCACATGAAACTATGCAAACAGATTAATCACTAGGCATGGAGCAACAAGGTAACTTCAAGAACTGCATGTATGAGGCACCATTTGATCCACTGCATATAGATTATTTATATAATATATATATATATATATATATATATATATATATATATATTGCTGGGTCCTCTTTTTAAGTTTTGAAGAACGCTGGTTTTGGATACATTTGTCATTACGTGAAAAAGGTTTAAAGCCGAAAATTTGTATATTTTTTTTATATCCTACGATTTTTTAATTATGTATTTTTCACTTGACTATTTGTCGTCAACTGCAGCAGGAGTATATATATATATATATATATATATATATATATACATAATACACACAATTACATACATTCAATTTAAATCTTTATTAAACTTTTAGCTAAAATGATAATAGACAATATAATGGTTAGGATCACTAGGAAGCAACAAGAACAAGATAATGAGCATAATTAATAACAAGGAAAAGACTTGCATAATAAAATCACGCACATACACACCAATATACACATATTCATACAGAAGGTTTCGCACAAAGAATATAAAGGAGCGTAAAATAAGAAAGAATGAAAAAAAAAAAGTAAGAAAGAAGGGAAAGATAATCACCTACTCAGCCATGGATATAATCCTTTGAAAAATATCTTTTTGTTTACATCGACTTAGACATGTTAATTGTTGAACTGGATATTGGGTCATGTCTCAATGAATTCCATATACACAAACACATATATACACAATGTTTACAAATACATGAATATATATTTTTCCAAGAGATTTCCCAAAGTGGTTGTATATCTTTTTACAATTATTCTGACTTATACGAGTATCTGAATGCATTCGCTTGGAAACTCACCTGCCCCCAACAAAGGAATTAATAAATGAAGGTTAGATATTGGTCAATCTGTCGGTCAACTGAATCTGTGTGTCGCCATAGCCACTGGACCGTCTCTGTAGTTAAGGCATTATTGTTCTTAGCCCATTGACCTAGTTCGATTCCTGACGGAAACAATTTTTTGGTCAACCTTTCCAAAGATGTCAAAACTTCGATTTAAGCTACGCAACCTTTATTGTCTAATTTCCTTTCGCAATACCATTATAAACAGATATATATTTATCATGTCATGACTAAAGGTGACTAAGAAGAAGTGTAAACAAAATTATCATACCATTATCATCATCATTATACTTTTTTTCAAAATAAAAAGACCTCTTCTCTGAGTAATACACCACAATTTTTTTTTAAAGATCATGAATATACTTCGATAAGCTACCATGTATATAAATGTAGAAATATAATTTTGTCATTCAAATACAATAAACATAATAACATATACAAATTGATACAGATATATATTGATCATGTCATGACTAAAAATGACTAAGAAGAAGTGTAAACAAAATTATCATACCATCATCATCATCATTATATTTTTTCAAAATAAAAAGACCTCTTCTCTGAGTAATACACCACAATTTTTTTTTTGGGGGTCATGTTTCAATGAATTCCATATACACAAACACATATATACACAATGTTTACAAATACATGAATATATATTTTTCCAAGAGATTTCCCAAAGTGGTTGTATATCTTTTTACAATTATTCTGACTTATACGAGTATCTGAATGCATTCGCTTGGAAACTCACCTGCCCCCAACAAAGGAATTAATAAATGAAGGTTAGATATTGGTCAATCTGTCGGTCAACTGAATCTGTGTCGCCATAGCCACTGGACCGTCTCTGTAGTGAAGGCATTATTGTTCTCAGCCCATTGACCTAGTTCGATTCCTGACGGAAACAATTTTTTGGTCAACCTTTCCAAAGATGTCAAAACTTCGATTTAAGCTACGCAACCTTTATTGTCTAATTTCCTTTCGCAATACCATTATATACAGATATATATTTATCATGTCATGACTAAAGGTGACTAAGAAGAAGTGTAAACAAAATTATCATACCATTATCATCATCATTATACTTTTTTTCAAAATAAAAAGACCTTTCTCTGAGTAATACACCACAATTTTTTTTTGAAGATCATGAATATACTTCGATAAGCTACCATGTATATAAATGTAGAAATATAATTTTGTCATTCAAATACAATAAACATAATAACATATACAAATTGATACAGATATATATTTTTCATGTCATGACTAAAAATGACTAAGAAGAAGTGTAAACAAAATTATCATACCATCATCATCATCATTATACTTTTTTTTCAAAATAAAAAGACCTCTTCTCTGAGTAATACACCACAATTTTTTTTTAAAGATCATGAATATACTTCGATAAGCTACCATGTATATAAATGTAGAAATATAATTTTGTCATTCAAATACAATAAACATAATAACATATACAAATTGATACAGATATATATTGATCATGTCATGACTAAAAATGACTAAGAAGAAGTGTAAACAAAATTATCATACCATCATCATCATCATTATATTTTTTCAAAATAAAAAGACCTCTTCTCTGAGTAATACACCACAATTTTTTTTGGGGGTCATGTTTCAATGAATTCCATATACACAAACACATATATACACAATGTTTACAAATACATGAATATATATTTTTCCAAGAGATTTCCCAAAGTGGTTGTATATCTTTTTACAATTATTCTGACTTATACGAGTATCTGAATGCATTCGCTTGGAAACTCACCTGCCCCCAACAAAGGAATTAATAAATGAAGGTTAGATATTGGTCAATCTGTCGGTCAACTGAATCTGTGTCGCCATAGCCACTGGACCGTCTCTGTAGTGAAGGCATTATTGTTCTCAGCCCATTGACCTAGTTCGATTCCTGACGGAAACAATTTTTTGGTCAACCTTTCCAAAGATGTCAAAACTTCGATTTAAGCTACGCAACCTTTATTGTCTAATTTCCTTTCGCAATACCATTATATACAGATATATATTTATCATGTCATGACTAAAGGTGACTAAGAAGAAGTGTAAACAAAATTATCATACCATTATCATCATCATTATACTTTTTTTCAAAATAAAAAGACCTTTCTCTGAGTAATACACCACAATTTTTTTTTGAAGATCATGAATATACTTCGATAAGCTACCATGTATATAAATGTAGAAATATAATTTTGTCATTCAAATACAATAAACATAATAACATATACAAATTGATACAGATATATATTTTTCATGTCATGACTAAAAATGACTAAGAAGAAGTGTAAACAAAATTATCATACCATCATCATCATCATTATACTTTTTTTTCAAAATAAAAAGACCTCTTCTCTGAGTAATACACCACAATTTTTTTTTAAAGATCATGAATATACTTCGATAAGCTACCATGTATATAAATGTAGAAATATAATTTTGTCATTCAAATACAATAAACATAATAACATATACAAATTGATACAGATATATATTGATCATGTCATGACTAAAAATGACTAAGAAGAAGTGTAAACAAAATTATCATACCATCATCATCATCATTATATTTTTTCAAAATAAAAAGACCTCTTCTCTGAGTAATACACCACAATTTTTTTTTGGGGGTCATGTTTCAATGAATTCCATATACACAAACACATATATACACAATGTTTACAAATACATGAATATATATTTTTCCAAGAGATTTCCCAAAGTGGTTGTATATCTTTTTACAATTATTCTGACTTATACGAGTATCTGAATGCATTCGCTTGGAAACTCACCTGCCCCCAACAAAGGAATTAATAAATGAAGGTTAGATATTGGTCAATCTGTCGGTCAACTGAATCTGTGTCGCCATAGCCACTGGACCGTCTCTGTAGTGAAGGCATTATTGTTCTCAGCCCATTGACCTAGTTCGATTCCTGACGGAAACAATTTTTTGGTCAACCTTTCCAAAGATGTCAAAACTTCGATTTAAGCTACGCAACCTTTATTGTCTAATTTCCTTTCGCAATACCATTATATACAGATATATATTTATCATGTCATGACTAAAGGTGACTAAGAAGAAGTGTAAACAAAATTATCATACCATTATCATCATCATTATACTTTTTTTCAAAATAAAAAGACCTTTCTCTGAGTAATACACCACAATTTTTTTTGAAGATCATGAATATACTTCGATAAGCTACCATGTATATAAATGTAGAAATATAATTTTGTCATTCAAATACAATAAACATAATAACATATACAAATTGATACAGATATATATTGATCATGTCATGACTAAAAATGACTAAGAAGAAGTGTAAACAAAATTATCATACCATCATCATCATCATTATATTTTTTCAAAATAAAAAGACCTCTTCTCTGAGTAATACACCACAATTTTGTTTTTAAAGATCATGAATATACTTTGATAAGCTACCGTGTATATAAATGTAGAAATATAATTTTGTCATTCAAATACAATAAACATTATACAGTCATTGACTGGCAGGGGTGTAATATAACATTATTTGGACCGCTGAAGGGAGTTATATTTCCCAAGTGGTTATATTTTCCCGAAGCGCGCAGCGCTGAAGGAAAATATGGTCACGAGGGAAATATAACTCCCTTCAGGTCCAAAGAATGTTATATACCCCCTGCCAATCAATAACTGTCATATAAGATAGCCTTGGTTTTTTTTTTGTGGGGGTGGGGGGGGGGGGGGGGGGGTCCATATTTTTTTTTGCCCGAATTTTTTTTCTTTTTTCGGGGACATTCAAAATCACGGAAAAATAATCTTTCGAGATAGTTCAAAAAAAAAAAAAAAAAACAATGTGGAAAAAATAATTTCAAGGGAAAAAAAAATCATTAACAAAAATTTGGAAAAAATTAAATGACCCTCGGTAATGGTGTAATGTGTGTAATAGGTGACATACAGTCCTCAAGAGGGCGACATGCATTGATTAAAAATATATTCATTTCACCAGCCAGGAAAATATAACCAACCAGGAAAATATAACAATTTGGATCCTCGCAATTGATATCACGTGACGAGCTCTGGACCAATCACATCTCGGTATCTGTCTAAGCTATCTAATATAATAACATATACAAATTGATACAGATATATATTGATCATGTCATGACTAAAAATGACTAAGAAGAAGTGTAAACAAAATTATCATACTATCATCATCATTATATTTTTTCAAAATAAAAAGACCTCTTCTCTGAGTAATACACCACAATTTTTTTTTAAAGATCATGAATATACTTTGATAAGCTACCATGTATATAAATGTAGAAATATAATTTTGTCATTCAAATACAGTAAATATAATAACATATACAAATTGATCACGAATATGTGAATATTATGACGGGATATTGGTAATTGTAAAATGCTCGGGGAAGGGGGGATATGGGGGAGGGGACGGCGCCCCGCCCACCCCTACCTTGTCTAGTATGCCAATATAAGGTCATGCTCTCTTAATAACTCCTTCTTATGGCTAATAAGTAAGAATGAATACATCGCGATACATTGCCACACTCAATTCGGGTAATTTAAATGGGTACCTGGCAGGAATTAATTCTTTGAATCCAGAGTAACACTGACCGAGTCAGCATCCGTGGTGTAGGAGACATCATCACCTCTCTTAGTGGCATCTGTGACAGATACATCAAGAGGGAGACTAACCGTCACAACATCAGTGCTTGTTGCATCACGATCCGTGTGCTTTTTCTGTTCCTCTGAGGAACTTTGGATATCTGTGTTCATAGGTGGTGTGGCCCCTTCCTCAACCTGGCTTACATCATAGGTCGGATTGAACATACACATAGGATCGGGATTGTTGTCTTTGGTAGGCAACAAGTAATTATCCGAGGCTACTGGGCCAGCTGAAGAGGATGGCGCCGTCGAGCTCACCAAACCGCTGGTAGTGCTTGCTCCTTTCGTTAGGAACTTGTCAAAACAAGTTAGCCCCCATTTCTTACGGATGTGAGGCTTCCGGACGCAGTAGAGTAGAAAGATGAAAAATCCTTGGAAGGAGTTAAGGACGACGAAGATTGGCTGAGCCACCTGTTAAACGCAAATGTTTCAGAAATTATAAATTATGTATATGGCATTCTATCTCTCATGTTCTTCAGATACTAAATATAAAAAGAGGTATTGTTGGTGTATTTAATTTTCATAACTGAGCTTTCAGGATATTTTTTAGAAGAGATATATACCACACAGGAGTTATCTTTGAAGCTATTTGGCTTTACCTGACTGAAAAATGGGATCAAAAGAAGATATCCAGTGACCCAGGTCAGACCGAGCAGGAGCAAGATGCAGATCGCGTTCTGGACGCGTACGATAGTCTCTCGACGTTCTTCCTTAGCCTCTCCTTTCACCCGACCAGTGATGTTGGCTGACCGGATCAATTGTCGAACCACCAGGATGAAGATGACAATGTTGATGAGGAGGATGATGGACATGGGAATCAGGAGACCACCGATTTGAGCCCAGAATTGTAGAAAGCATCTGTTTATAGTAAATATGTATTTTGTAAAGTGACTGAATTTAATCAATCTATACTGACTATCTTAGCGATAGTTATACGAAATGTCCATGGTCCTCAAACGTTTTAAATGAAGAATTGTCATTGTTCATTATCTCCCATTATTTATTTTGGAAAGACCAAACTTCGTTGTCCTCTCCGTTACCAAAACAACTGAGATTTTAGTATGTGTGGTAGCTGTCTTAAGTTGGTGGCCTTTCTAGCGCTTGGATCACACCACATACCCGCGAAAGTGATACTTAGATACCAAGTCCAGATCATAAGTGCATACCTGTTAACTCATGAATACCAAATGCCTATAAACTAGATTAAATTAGAGAAACGTGATTTTGCTTAATCCGAAGGTTGAAGATCGTTAGGTGTACCCTATGCTATAAAGCAATCCAATATTCCAGCTCAACTTCCAAGTATTACCACTTACAGATCATCACGAGCATAAGAGCCTCTAGCAATAGCTCCGGTAAGAACCACGATGAAAGCAGGAATCCCTGAAATGACATACGTGTATGAGAAAAATTCATTTTGTTTAGTCATTCCTAATACGCCTACATTGGACATGGGCCTAACTTGTTCCTTTCCCCGTTACTTCAATATGTCTACTCATGCTATCGTTGTGCTGTCCAACTCACAAGTTTTTTCCCAAGGTTATGGCGACGCTGATTATTTTTTTAATGAATTAGATGTCGTGATTATTATGCTCTCTGGGGTTTAGAGTCTTCTTTGTACAAATCACATGACAATATGAATGATAATAATGAAACAATTACACATAAATGGCAAAAATGACGAATTCATGTGCATTAGTATTTGATGCCTGTTGGACTATAGTTCGTCCTAATGTGATCTTTCTATACTTAATGACCCTCCAGTTAGCATGGCTAAATGAATGTTATATCCGAGTAGAGTTTTTGATTTATTTTGTTCATTATGAAACAGACAAAAAAATAAACATTTCCTTAGTATATTAATTTAAAAAGAGTTTCCTTTGAACGTCCTTTCTTCATTATTTTGATTGCGGAAGGTTGATCGCAGCAGAGCAGGTTGTCGCACCTTGCTAAACTCATTTTTCTATGTATACTTTCAGTACCTACATGTATAATTTCAAACAAGCCGGTCGAAGGTTTCTGTTCTAGAGACATCTACAATTATTTATGTAAGCGAAAAAACAAGCATTTCATGTCAGAAGCACGCACTATTCCCAGAAAAAAAAGATGTAAGGAAACAAATATCCTACCCCATGCAGCTAAGAAAGCCTTGATCATAAACTTCTGGATGTAGGTGTTAAAGATCTTCACAATGACGAGGTAGGTATTGTACCCTTCCACACCCATCCATGCAATGGAGGACAAAACGAAGTAGTGAACTAGGGCCGTCAGGAACCCACAGGGTCCAGCTTGGACCTCGCGATAATCATAATCTCTGATAGAATCCAGAGAAATCATGATGACAAATGTCGTGTAGAGACACAGCAAGGTCAGGCACAGACAGATGAAGATCTGGTTAGTCTGTTTGGTCCTCAAATCCCTATCAAGATTATAACATTAAAATTAGGTTAGGAAAGCGTCAAAGCGATACTATACCATGCATGTACAAGTTTACCATCACTTCACAGCAACATATAAGTAAGAAAGGGCATACAACAAGAACAACAAAGAAAAAAAAAAGTGGAAAATGTGTGTGAAATGTAGGAAATTACGTGATTTTGTTCTAGTATTACTTGGCGCAAACCCTCAAAATGGCGACGCATGTTGAATAAAATCAATTTGGGTGTAACTATTCACGATGATGTCAAATTAGAAAAATATGTACGCCAAAGTTGTTCGAAATTAATATGATTCCTATTCTATACAAACTGCACACCATGAAGCAGAGGATTTGATCTACGAAGTTGATAGAATATCAATATATAATATTGATATGATATTAACAAATGAATATTGTTACCTATGTATTACCCTCGTCACACAACCCTCACATCACCAAGCAAGTAATCATATTATGACTGTTTCTCTTCTTCTTCTTCTTCTTCTTCTTCTTCTTCTTCTTCTTCTCCCCTTCCTCTTTCCCCTCCTCATCCCCTTTCTATCACGAACTGTACATTGTTGATAGCAGTTCGCACCAGCCCTGCTGGTTCAAACAGAAGTGATACTAAACAGCACTGTGCTGCAAGTTTACACGTATTTCACAAATTATTTGATTACGAGATAATTTGTAAACAGCGGGGGCATATTTAAAGTTGCATGATTATTCAATAAATTTTAAAACTGCATCTATTTCATAGTCTATGTAAACATTCTTTGTTCAAGAGCTTCCAACTAAAATCGAAGATAGAAAGGCCAGAGCATAATTACAAATTTTGTCTCCGTTGCATTACTTGAATAATTGCATATTTTTTTAATGAGCTCACTTGTTCCACAGGTAGGTTGCCAATGTGACAAGAAGACTGAAGATAGAAATACAGCATCCAATGTAAGTCAGGATGTTGTATGCCTCGGTAAATGTCTCCTGTCTATGAATATCCTGTAACACGAAAGACATTTGAGCTCAAACTGAAACATCTTCTTCGAATGCTCGAATGGAACTGATTATTTGAAATGAGCTATCATAAAGTCTCAGTGTCGTTAATTGAAAACTGAGAAATTAGGCGTTTATTCAAATAGAAAGGGGTGGAAATTCATATTCCTGATGGAAAAAAGAAAAGGATTTAACTTTACTATCTTTTACACAAGAGTCCATACCTTCTAACTTTATTTGATATGAAGAGTGGGCATATTATTCATACCCAATTCAAGACCAATAAATAAGTTGTTTTGTATAAGAGCAGAAAAATAACAAGAACAGAATGGCAAAAGTTTGAAATAAATCGGACCAATAGTAAGGAAGTTATGAATGTTTGAAATATGAGATCACTAAGTCTATGCGAATCTCTAACTGGTAGTTTGGTCAGTGGATTGTGACGTAGGACGTGGATAACTCTCCCATTTTCCGTGTACACAAATGTCATTAATTTCTGTTTTTCTCATAAGTTCCTTCTCCATTGGGGCTCTACTCAAAATACATTATAGATAGCATATAGGTCTCCTAAAAAGAATAGACCCTCCTGAGCAAGAATTTTTGAAAGTTTAAACTTTAGTCATTTTATATGTTGGACAGATCAGAGGTAGCCCGGCACTACATCACATTGACATTACCGCTTCAGCCAATTTGAAGTGCCCATTCGTGCCCCAAATTCCATAACTTTCATATATTTAGTCAGATATAATTGAAAATGTTATCAGTTGCTTCTCTGATTTTTCTGCTTTCTTTTAGAGTAGATTTCTATTTGGGGTGGATTTTAGTTGTCCGGGGAGAAGTTAAATGGTGATAAAGGATATAAAAAAACTGCCAGATTGCTTTGCACTGACCATTATAACAGCGAAGTTGGTAAGATGATCACACGCACAGCGCACGCCCTCCTCATCATAGCTATTATCAGATGATGCGATTCCAGGAACAAGAACACATCCGTCTCGGGACCAATCTGCTTCCTTCTCATCCCAGAATGAACACATGGGTTTCACGTATCCAGACTATACAACAGCAAAACAAAAAACAGCAAAAAATGAAAGGACGAAGAATAATAATAAATATATATATAATATTCAGTTTTTTAAATAGCGCCCAATACATCGATACAACGTTGTGTCTAAGCGCTTTACAGATATAGTATCAAATCAAATTTGTTAGATAAAGCATGACAGAAGAATGATCAACAATTTCGATTGGTATATTTTAAAAGCCCAACTATGAGGGGAATCAAACAAAGGAGTTAAAAAGAAAAAAAAAATGGCTTGAAATACATGTTATTTGCAATTTTCACCAAAATGTGTATGTCTACGAATTTAATTATCAATAAATACTGCTAAAGGCAGATTACAAATACGTATAATAAATGAAAAAAATGCTATCCTGCCATTTGTTATAGTTCTTACCTCTATTGTAGTGAAGGTAAAATTGATGGATTCGGTCAAGGCTGCTACTTTCCCTTCACCAATACTGAGAGAAATCACGGGCGAGTTAGCCGATCGATTGAAGCCTTCATTATCTGCACTTATTTTGCGCAATGACTTAGAAATGAACAGGGCTGGACTTGAAAATACATTGAAGTTGATCCGGATGTATTCACCACTGTCATTCGACGGCGATCGTGAGCGTGGGGCCGTGGACGAAATGACGGATGAAACTGAAGGTGGAATGTTGACCTGAGCGATGATGTCTGATCTGGTAGCTATTACGTCATCGCGGTCATCTTGGGTCGGAGCACTTATGGTAATATTGGATTTGGTCAGGTCTGAAAGACTGGATCCAACTAGCGAAAGCACGATACCACGCATTACGTTGTCAGCAGGTACACTCTGGACCTGTTATGTGAATTAAAACTTCAATATTTGATTTGCTTTCATTTCGAATTGACCATAGCTATTCCTTACAGCACTATTAATCCCTCGAGATCTTTACGCTCCCAAAACCTAGATTACTTGTTCTTCCAGCTAAATATAAGTAGGCGAAGGGAACCTCAGGCAGGGTCTTCTCTGTGGAATGCCTCGAAAGACTAGTAAAAGCAGGTTAGTTGAGGTGTTCATAAATAATCTAGACAAAAACATTTCCTCTTTGCACAAGTGCGCCTTGCGCGATATAAAGTGGATTTGGCACCCCACAAATCATCATCATCATCATTATAATCATTGTTATTATCATTATCATTTTTATTGTAATCAATAGTATTGTAACAATTACTATCTATAAATCGAAGGTGGGGGAGGAAACCTTCGCTATGGATTCGCTATCTTAATACGTTTCTATTTGAATTGGAATATAATTAATTGTTCCCTCTCACTTAAGTATGATCAATCTTCTGAAGTTTTCTGGGTATAATGCAGATGCTTTAAAATGATTTATCCTTTGCAATAGTCCACCTTCATTACTTTATTTCAAGTGGGTTTGGCGCCTTGCAAATCTTATATTATTATCATTATCAGCATCATGCATAATCATTACTTTTACTATTAGTAGTAGTATCATCATTCTAATCAATATTATAATTATTATTATTTGTATTATCAATATTATGTATATGTAGTATTGTTTTAATTATTTGTTATTAAAACATAATAATTATTATTAATGAGTATAGGTCGAAAAAGAGGCGATTAGCACCATGCACGTGCAGGTGCATTAAAGTAAGGCACCCCCAAATTTTAAAAAAATGTGATGTATCCCGCAACATAAAAGCACAAACTATAAAGAAAAATGGTGGGAGTGTTGCACCTTGTTGGGTTGAACAAGACCACAAATGGATGAATGGCAGTGTCGATTTTATTGTTTTTGTTTTTGCTGTTCTTGAAACTACATGCAAACAATTGCATAACTTTTGACATAAACTTGGATATGATTCTACAGTCCTGGTTAAAATCAAATTAATTGTTCAAAGCCAATATAATATAACATTAAAATCACCTGTACGGCTACATTTGGCTGCTGAATGTTGAGCATCCCACCATCGGCAACCTCCACACGACTGATTTGTTCCTCAAAAGCCTGGACAAATTTACTTATTGCCCCACCTTCTTCAGCGGCTTCAAGTTCCTCTGTTTCTACCTGAGCTATATTGCTCGCAATACTCGTTATAAACTCTGTTACCTGTCAAATTAAACACAAAAGATAAACAAATATTTAAACTGATTGTAGGGGAAAGTTGCCAAATGTCGGAAATCAAACTGAATGACGATAGTTTATTACATGACAGTCTTAACACACAGCTGTTTTTTTAAAAGCTATTACACAACCTCTGGAAGGAGCAACCGCCAAGGGGTCAGAAAGATATAAAAGGACAGTGACAGACCAAAAGTTAAAAAGAGAGTCAGAAACAGGGTTAGCCTCTAGTAAATTCTTCATTCATATTAGCTTCAAGGTTTCCAATATTGTTAAAACCGGTTATGGGATTTACCTCTTTCACATCTATGATTTTTTTTACATGTATCGCACGGAAGACTCCAATATTTTTCCCTTTCTAGATAATCATTGGAACATAATACAATTCACCATCCATCTTAACTTCATGTTCAATAGGATTAGTTTGGCATTTTGAAGAATACCTCTTCACTTGTAAGATTTTGTTGCACAATGTTTGATGTTATCTCTGCCACAAAAGTGATGTCATCTGATGTGATATCTTCGATGTTGGAAGTAACAGATGATACCTGTTGGCTCACTTCACCTGCGTTTTCCTCATTTACGATTACCTACAATTTGAGGGAAAATGTTTTACAAAAGTTACAGCATATACATTTTAGGTGATCGACTCATTAAGGTAATAAAAAAGTTGCGAACATATTTCACTTATAATATTGCAATGATACACTTTAGGTTTATTATCAGTAAACCATCTTTATTACACTAAAAATCGTCCAATACATTTGTGAATGGAATGACATTAAAACAATCAGTAATAGTGATGGACCGTGGGCTATTAATTACCTATTAGGCATGATTTGATAGTTTACAAATGAAGAGTAGGGGTACACTCAAAAATGTTATTAAGAACAGAACAAGAGTGGGTATTCATTGTACACAATATCGGGTAAAATAATATACCAAATTGGGTGAAATCATTTTATTTTATATAAAAGAAAATTATCAAACTTTGTTCAGGTTGTAAAGATAAGTGGTACCTACAACATAGTAATCACAATTGCGTTACATGCTATATCAAGAATTAAAAAACCGCCTTTTTTCAATAATCATAATTTTGAAAAGAAAAATGGTAAAAACCTCTGCAATTTCGGTGAGAATATCTGTGACATTTCTAAATGGTCCGCAATTATCCACGGGTTGCCAGTGGCTCTGGGTAATACCATCGCCGATACACAGAGCCCGTCCAATGGGTTCATTGGCTGTTAGGTGTTAAACAAAATATATACATATATTATATACATCGTAAAAACACTGGCAAACAATTATTACCATATATTAAGAAACGTATCAAGAAGTACTGTCTATGAATGAGATTCTCTCAAGTAATTCATGACTCTGGAACTATTCAACACATACAACAACATGCGGGGATCTAGAATATGAATTGGGTCGGAGGGTTGGGTGCTTGGGGTTCCTGTATTCCATTTTTACGTGTGCCTCGCATAAATTCAGTTTTATTCAAGAAACAATTTGGGGCTTGACTATTTATAGGGAGAAGCTTTGAGCCTCCAAGCCCCCATCTTGATTCGCTAGTGTTCAATCATGAAGTGAAAACAACTTTATCGGTCGGACATCATGACACCAAGGCTATTTTGGGAAATATTATTGCAGGTAAATGAGTCGTTTTCCATTCGACAGTCATTACAGTTTTAATTGAATTCGCGTCATAGCTTTAACAATCAACACCGTTCACAAACTCCAGCTACTTTTGCAAGCCTTTAGACCTGTTCACATATTACGCGGTAAAAATCATGACGTAAAGAGTAATACGCGTTATCTTTTGACACAGAGATAAGTTACTATGCCTAAGGCATTTGCGGCGCGCGGTTACCATTCATTCACACGTTTAAAAACAGAAACCGCGGTAGCTTTTTTGCGGCGGTTTGCCACATCTAAACAACCTTTAGGAAAATTATGATATTAGTCGTGCTATTTAACCTAATCCTTTGTTTACTTTCTGGAATTAAAATATATGAATGACAATGAAAACCAACCTTGAGTAGTGTTGAATGGACACATTCCAGTTGAATTTGCCCATGTTCCGTTTTCACCCACCGGAAATTCGACTTTTTCAAACCGAGGAGAAATCCATGAGATATTCTGGCAAATAGCTTCATAAAACGAAAGAATAAAAAAAGCATTTTAAAGAGAAAACGTTTGAACGAAATTCAATTCAATGTTTGTCTACAATAAAAGGATTGCTTTCTCCAAGAGGTGCCTAATGTTATGTTAAGGATGCTTAAACATGCAGCGAGAAGGCGACTTGTTTAACTCGCGAAGGCGCAATGATTAAGACTTGCCGCCTTCTCTTATTCTTTTCTCAACTTAAACAAGGCGCCTTAGCTAATTTTTAGCAACTCGCCTTCATGTTTTCGCGGCCTTTACAAGACGCCTTGGTAAGTATTATCTAGTTGCCTTTTCACATTCTCGTCTTAGGCATGGAGACTTGGCGACTTGAACAACTCGCTTTCTCGCCTGCTTGGCCCTAGCGAGGCGCCTTGGCAAGTTAAACAAGTCGCCTTCTCTCTGAACGTTAAAGCTTCCGTACAATGCAACGAATTTGATAACTATAAACAAGAAGGCAAATTAAGGAGTACTTAATCAAATGAAGGACCAGAAGGCCGCAAAAACTTTGAATGATCCGTTTGCACATACGCACACAAACACGCACGCACATAAGTATGTGTATATATATATATATATATATATATATATATATATATATACATGTATAAGTAATACATACCTACGTCTATGTGTGCGTGCGTGTGTGTGTTTGTGTGTGTACACCTCTTGCGTTTCGAATTACCTAACGTAGGAATGCCACACGTCCTGTTGGGTGGCGTGTCCAGCATAGCCCTATCCCTCCTCTTTGAAAGCCCATGTAAAATAAATACTTGCAAAGAGTAATAACATAAGGGCGGGACAAAATACGCTATGAACTCTGTTTTTTCGCGTCCCCTATACTATCCGCCATCTCTTTATGGATACCCCACGTCTTTATACACAATGCTGAATATTATACATTGACTGTTAGAACTATATGTATATGAATGAAATTGGTACCGATATCTTGAACTGAAATGGTGTTGGAATCGAGAAAACCATTCGATTCATTGGCTAGACTCTCAAGAGATAGACCGATAAGATCTTGTGTCTCCAGTGCCGTCATATTGGTCTGCTCGATGTAGATATTCATGTCAGCTTTGACGCTTCCTGGTCTCAGGGCTCTGCATACTACTGTTACGCCCTCCAACCCAGTGCTGGTTCGGAGGCCTTGAGCCATCTTTACACAGGTACAAATAAACAAACAGAAAAGATAAAATATTTAATAGCTAATTCCCTATCTAAGACTAATACTCTTTTGTAACTTCTTAAAGTATACGTCATAACCGAAAACCCTCCGCATGCAATATTTTGTTTATACTTTATTCATAAGCTATACTTGTGGAAGAACTGTATTTTGAAAAAAATGAAAGTACTGAATTGTATCTGTACCATAAGTATGAAGCGGTGCTGTGAAAGAACTGAGATGACCGTTCGAAATTTTGGATAGCTTTTGCTGGGATTTAACTACATGTTTATTATGAAGTTTTACAATCATGAAAGAGAAAGTTGAGTACTAGTAAAGGTGACAAGTAATTGTTGAGCTTAATCATTCTGTTGTCTCAGTTTGGACAGTCTCAGTTGAAGTATGAAGCGGTGCTGTGAAAGAACTGAGATGACCGTTCGAAATTTTGGATAGCTTTTGCTGGGATTTAACTACATGTTTATTATGAAGTTTTACAATCATGAAAGAGAAAGTTGAGTACTAGTAAAGGTGACAAGTAATTGTTGAGCTTAATCATTCTGTTGTCTCAGTTTGGACATAATGGAAGAATGTCATAGAAAAAAGTGTCCCCTGAAAATAATGGTTCTCATGGTTTAAAAGCCCTCATATTCGAAATATAAGGCGAAAGCCAGATGTGTCTCTGGCATCTCTGACCAAATTACATGAATCTCGTTAAAGAGCATCACTGACTCAATCGTGCACCTACAAACAACGTATTTAAAGTTATAAATCGTACATGATTATTGTGGGTTAAAACTTATAGCTTAACCGAAAATAATCTTAAGTAAGTTTGGACATAATAGAATAAACAGTTGCAAAGTTATTTGTCACAAGAGAGCTCACAGAATAATTAGCTTTGACCTTATAATGTGACCCTCGACAGCACATGAGAAGGTTTCCCAAGTGCATATCTTTCTCAAGTTTGTTCACAAAAGCATTTGCTTATCGGGTTATTTGTCCTGAGAGAGCCTAATTTTGCAGATAAACTTTAAAATATGTGACCGTCGACGGAGGGAGAATGCTTTTCAGATCCCTAAGTCTAGTCACCACCTTCGGAAGGTGAGACAATGATGGACAAAGCTGAAAATGTTCATGCTAAATGCATGTGCTATCAGTTTTTCCCCAATTGCTAATAGGAAAGTTGTTTCTCAATGTAATCGCATTCTAGAAATTCAACTGTATATTTTAACCCCAAAACAATATTAGGCCTTGCCTTGCAGAAAATCAAAAGAATGGGGCAGGCATTATAGATATACACCAATTAATTTTAGGATATACTTACAAAGATGCTGATGTTGAACGCTGTTTCTTTATAGAGTTCAGAAGTTTTGTCATGAAGCTCGTCTCGGAATGTAATGGCAAATTTAGCATTCAAAACTTGTATATTGGTCAGATCTGAAAATGCAAACATATATAACAAGAATCAGTGGCAGATTAAGGGGACGGCACAGGGTGACACAACATCCCACGGGCCGAAGCAGAGGGGAGGGTGATCAGGTGATAGGATGGTAATTAGCAAGGAAATGACCGACGACTGAGGGGGGGGGGGGGGGGGGGTGAGGGGAGCCTCGTTGGAGCATGTTTTAGGTTTAAAAAAGAGCAGCAAAATCCTGATGTGTTTTCTGTAGCTTGCTACATAATTTTTGGTGCCCCCCTCCCCCATCCGAAAATAACCCCCCTCCCTGTTCATTGAAGGGAAAGTCTACCCTGATAATAAGTTAGTTTTTAATAAAAGCAGAATTTTTCGGGGGGGGGGGGACTAATTGTCCTTAGGGGTAATTTTCCGGGGGGAATTGTCCGGGGGGGGGTAATTGTCACGCTGGTAATTGGTCGGGGGAGATTGTCCATGCAGGGGGTAATTGTCCTAGAATCATATTTTGGTGGTTGTTTCAACTGAAGTTTTATGAAGACAAATGCTGTTTACGTTGATCTGAAATAAAATCAATATAAACGAGTTTCGAATTAATGATACATTCATTATTTGCAAAGTTTAGGGACAAAGAAAAAAATACACAGGCCCACAATACTTTTGTTTACTACTGAGGATTTGTCAGTCTTTACTATCGTAGGCCTGCTAGCTCAATGCCGCCCGCATGAAGCTTCTCGCAATCACAAGGGTATTCCCCACGTTTCGAGGGCAGATATAAAAGCTTGCTAGAGTACATAGGTCGTCTTGATGAAAGGCTACACACAATCCTAAACACAACCCTGAATATAGGGTCTAAAAGAACATAAGCAGAAGGAAAGGGAATAGAAAGAGAAAGAATCCTAAAAATAGTCATTTAAGACATGAAATTGTACATATGTATATACCGGTATATAAATAATTCATAAAATAGTGTGTGGCAAAAAAGTCAACTGTGACTGATTGCCAAACAAAATCAAATCAAGAAGAAGAAGAATTTGTTATTTTCTGTGGTTAGCCTCATGTAAAGTTTTTTACCTTTGACATAGACAGACGCTCGCATTGTGTCCAAAGTTTCTCCACTTCTCCCTGAACCTCGACAGAAGTAATATCCGATGTCACTGGGACCGACAGACTGGATTATCAAAGAATTCTGATTTTCACTGTTGGGCAAAAGGACATCATCTTTGTACCAGTGGTATCGCTTGGCATTGTTGAAACTACATGTCAGCTCCACATTGGCATTGATGTTGACTATCTGGCTTGACGGATGGACAGAAACCTCCAAAGGAACTGTATTCCAAGTAGGAATTAGAACATACCACGGCGAATGAGGTCATTTCATTATCAATAATGGTGATGAAAATGATAATGGAGGTGATGACAATTACATAAATAGAAATGATAAAAATAATAGTAATAATAACAAAAATAATAATGAGGAGAAGAGGAAGAAGGAGAAGAGGAGTAATAAAAAAAAAAAAAACACAAAAAACAACAACAAAGCAATACAAATTTTTATGATAACAATAATAGTAATAATAATAATGATAATAATAACATTGATAATATTGATAGAAATAATACTAATACCCATATACTACTACTACTACTACTCATTATAATAATAATGATAATATTTATTAAAAAATAATAATAACAGGTACATTTAAATATATGTAAATACCCAGGGAATGTACCGACGAAATAGTGTTATGAGCCCTACACTTGCTACAAGGCCCTGAAAGCATTCAAGGAATAAATTCCTAATATGTTTCTATTTTCCACAACTGAAAAGACATTTGATTTATTATCCAGAAATGGAAAGGTGTTTCATCATTTCTGGGGGTAAAAACATTGAATCAAATCACTTTCCAAATTGTAGTTACTATTCAGCAGTTTTACGAAACGATGTGAAGCATGGATGTGCACAACGTATTATAACATTTCAAAGATATAAGTAAATCCAACCATATGACTTACGGGTTGGCTCATCACAATGGATCCCCTCATAATGATCTTGGCATTCACACTCGTACTGTTCTTGTCCAATGTGGCGACAGACACCATTGACGCACGGGTTTCGTTGGGAGCAAGGATCAGAGTTACTGTCAAAAGTTAGTTTTAGTAAAATTGTAGTAGCATAGAACTTACGAATGAATGTGTGCAGATTTATTCCTCAGTTTCCTGGGCACCATTGTTTAGACATATTGTTATGATTTATTTACTGTTAAGAGATGAAGGGGGTAATCTCAAAGAAGGAGAATATGCAAAAAAAATCAACCATTAACAACAGTTTGGGAGTTCCCAATGTTAGTCGCGGCGAAAAAGACTAAGATCATTATACTTTCCAAGGGTTCATTTTTGTCAAAAGTTATTTTATTATTAAGTAACCATTGCTTTCCTTTAAATCTACATATTATTTGACTATACGAAGAATCCCGATAGCACTTAACGTATGTTACAATATATGTCCATATCTGTACCACAAAAAGGTCCAGTAAATCCCGAAGCACATGTACATGCATTGTTCTCACAGGTACCTCCGTTCAGACATGGGTTGCTACCAGAACAGTCAACTACAGAGAGGAGAGAAAATATGCTAAATTAATGAACAATATTTGCGTTCACCGTTTTGTAACTATAATCTTGCTAATGAGTTTTTACGCCTTGTTGGGTTAGGTTTTTGAATCTGAGACTCTGGTCTCATTTCGTCTGATCTAGATGTCGTCGTTGCTTCTGTGGATCAATATTGTGTCTATTCAACGTTTGGTAGTGTGATCTCTTGGATCGATTTCATGTTGTTTTGTGCTCGACATTTGCTGTTTGTAGTACTTGTACATCTTGTACAGTCTTTGAGGCTTAATATCTTGAGTCTTTGGTTAATTTGGGCTAAGTTACAGTTATTGGTCTAGTCCTGGTTTCAATATGGACTAGTCAATGCTCACTTCGTGCTAGATGTAAGTCGATAAATAAACGCCTGTTGCAATTAGCGAAAATAACCAACACATGTTTCGCGCTGTGCCAACCTAGTATTTTACATCAGACTACATATTTAAAATTAAACTATACTTGACATACTTTAAAATAAATTTATGTTATCTAAACTTATTCAAACTAAACCAAGCTAAACTGAATTAAATTAAATGTGTTATCTAAACACAAATATTTTAAAGTTGATTTGGCTGTTTCAGCATATGAGAGAAAGTGAAAGCGAGGAATGATTTGAGTTGATTTTCACTACAGTTTTTCTAGTGAGAAGGGTAAATATTCTGTGGCAGTTGTATTCCTAGTGCTATTAATAATTTTATCTCTAGTTATTTGATTGTTTTTGTGTCTGCATAGAGGCAGCAGATGTTTTTCGCCATAAGGGTTGCTATCCTTTTCTTTTCTTGTTATGAGTTGATGCCAGAAATGTTACTTGTTACAATGTATATACAAATTAAAGATTTCATGGTCTTCAGCAAAGTTTTCAGTCCATATTTCTTTTAACAACAATTAAAAGAATTGAAAACAATTTGGATATTAGATTTGTTTTTAAAGTAAAAAAAAAAAGAAAAAAAAAGGGGGGGGGGGGAGAATCACCTTTAAAACACAATGCTAACATTAAAGCCTGTTTTAGGTATTGCCATGATCGAGAAGTGTTCTACTATCCATCGTCCTGTGCTGGAGGATCTGGTATTCTAATCTTGCCCATTTGTGAGAATTCTACCAGCACCAGGGGACCCGATAGGATGACGAAATCATTTGTATTAGTAATTGCCTATGCCCTCACGGTATCTTTATGGTAGGAATACTACTAAGAGAGTGGAGATGGTGCACAATGTGAGTGAATGAATTCGACGACTTGGGTAATAATATCTGTAAAGCGCTTAGAGACGATATTCCGTATTAAGCGCTATATGAAATCAGATTATTATTATGATTAATGCCTTTTAGCATGACATGGGCGCATGCATGTTCTTGATAATATGATGTACAAGGCGAACTTGTACATAGGACCTATATCATGCACCAAACTTTAGTTGTAAAAATTTCAATTTCAAACATATCAATTCAAAAACAAAACTTTCGCTTTTAAATGAGGAAAATTCATAGCCGAGAATGTAAACATTATATTTTTAGTGAAAATTATATAACAGGGGGACAATTGTTAGTCATTTATTTGAAAATACTAAATATAGAATTTGATATATATTTCATTTATGCGAAACCTTTACCGCAGAAAGACACTAACTTATTTATGCACTTTGCGTATTGGCACAAAGGATAATACCAGGTGAATAAAATGATTCATCACCACTAACACCTGGAAAAGAAGCATCCATAAATTTACTCGATAAACGACTTCTTATACTCCGTCACTTTACCAAGAAAATGGCATTGCCCATGTAGCGCTGAGAAACTGGAGTCTATATTCTTGCTTTAAACGTCTCTCATACGATTAATGTGCAATAATGTTTTAAATCTCCCAGAATAACTAAAGTTATTCCTTTGGGTGAGGTTTCCTTTAACGTATGTTACAATATATTTCCATACCTGTACTACACAATACACCATTAAATCCCGCAGCACATGTACATGCATTGTTCTCACAGGTACCTCCGTTCTGACATGGGTTGCTACCAGAACAGTCAACTGCACAGTAAAGAGAAGATATCCTTAAATTCATGACAAATCATTACATTCACCGTTCACGAGGAAATACATGAATGACAAGAATAACATATCATAATAATATTATGTGATGAAAACACAATTTAAGAATGATGCAATAAAAAAAAATGTCAAATTACAAAGTACGTAGGAATCCCCCTATCTTTTTTATACCACTTTTTGAGGGAGGGGGGGGGGGGGGGGGGTGAATGTTATAATGATGATGTCAAAGTAAATATAACAATGTCCAAGGCACGATATGACAGTATCATGACATAAATATTGTTATCATTATGTAACCATTAATTTCTTTTAAGCCAAAATATTATTTGACGTATACGATGAATCCCGATAGCACTTAGCACATGTTACAAAAGATGTCCATACATGTACTACACAAAGCTCCAGTAAATGCCGCAGCACATGTACATGCATTGTTCTCACAGGTACCTCCGTTCTGACATGGGTTGCTTCTAGTGTACAGAGGAGAGAAAATATCCTTACATTCATGAGTAATCTTCACATTCACTATTCTCGACGGAACCGTTCCAAAAGTTTGGAATGTAAGATTGGTGTACTAGAGGGTTCTTAAATTTAAAAAGTAGGTAAACCTTTTCCCCTTATTTATCGAAATTTCATTTCTGGTGGGGGGGGGGGATTAAAGATGATCTGCAAATGTATTGAGATGTTAAAGTAACGATATGAGCATAACATAACATTGCATTAATCTTTTTATCATTATGTCACCATTCATTCCCTTTAAACCAATTCATTGCTTGGCGAATACGATGAATCCGTATAGCACTCTTCATACGTAACAATTTATTTCCATACCTGTACTACACAAAGCTCCAGTAAATCCCGCAGCACATGTACAAGCATTATTATCACAGGTACCTCCGTTCTGACATGGGTTGCTTCCAGTACAGTCAACTACAGAGAATATAGAAAATATCCTTACAGTCATGACGAATATTTGTTATTCACTGTTCACGTGGAAATACAAAAATAACACATCAACATAATATTAGGTTATGAACACACAATTCAAGAATGATGCATTCAAGAGTGTCAAATTACAAAGTACGTCGGATTTCCCACCATGTTTATTCATGTGCAACTATTTTGGGGGGTGGGAGGGGGGGGGGGGGGGAGGGGGGGGAGATTGGAGATTGAATGTTTTAATGATAATGTAAAAATTATTTTTTTAAATCAAGACACGATATGATGGTATCACGGCATGAATCATTTTATAATAGGGCCTAAGTAACAATTAGTTTCTTGTAAACCAACATATTATTAGACGTATACGATAAATCCCGATACACGTAGCAAATGTTACACAAGATGTCCATACCTGTACTACACAATACACCGTTAAAACCCGCAGCACATGTACAAGCATTGTTCTCACAGGTACCTCCGTTCCGACATGGGTTGCTACCAGAACAGTCAACTGCATAGAGGAGAGAAAATATCCTTAAATTCATGACGAATCTTTACATTCACAGTTCACGTGAAAATGTATGGATGATGAAAGTGATATATCAAAATAATATTAGGTGATGTACACACATTGTAAGAATGGTATATCAAAGATTGTCAAATCACAAAGTAGGTAGGTTTTCCCCAATCTTTTTATGTCTCTTTTTTTCGAGGGCAGCTGTTGTATAAAGTTCGAATGCTGACGTCAAAATTGTTATGACTACCAATTAATTATTAACCATTAATTTCTTTTAAACCAAAATATTATTTGACGTATGCAATGAATCCCGATAGCACTTAGCATATGTTACATACAGATTAATGGGCAATAATATAAAAAAATCTCACAGAATAACTAAAGTTATTCCTTGGGGTGAGGTTTCCTTTAACGTATGCTACAATATATTTCCATACCTGTACTACACAATACACCATTAAATCCAGCAGCACATGTACAAGCATTGTTCTCACAGGTACCTCCGTTCCGACATGGGTTGCTACCAGAACAGTCAACTACAGAGAGGAGAGAAAATATCCTTAAATTCACGACGAATTTTGTCATTCACAGTTCACGTGGAAATGTATGAATGATGAAAGTGAAATACCAAAATAATTTTAGGTGATGTACACACAATTTAAGAATGGTATATCAAAGATTACCAAATCACAAAGTAGGTAAGAGTTCCCCAATCTGTAAATGTCTCATTTTTTCGAGGGCAGCGGTTGTAAGTTAGAATGATGACGTCGAAATTGTTAAGACTTCCAAAGTTACATGGATAATACTCCGTGATAATAAACACTACAACAGTCAAGTTAATATTAAAAAACGAATACTGTTCTTTTTTGGACCTTGAAACATAATGTATTCAAATAGTTGTGAAATTAATTACTTTCCCTTTTCCACCTTCAAAAATATATCCGTTAGACAGAAAATCAATGGGTAATAATTTTGTCAAATGTCTAATAACGTATTTCATTTCCGATTACTATTTAGCCGGCTGTAGGAAACTTACTGATAACATAGGAAGAGACGTTGGGGCCAATGTATTTACCCTTAAAGTCTAGGACATGATATGAAATATGATATTAATATCACCAAGTCTCAATTGGTCATGATATAGGTTCACTTGTGGACTCTTCTTTCTTCTCACTATATATTAGCTCATTATCATCAAGAGCACCCCAAATTTACTACCTGATCCTTATGCTGTATTAAAAGATTCACGACAGGAGATTAGCAGAACATTTATTAAGTAAAATAAAGATCCTACTTTTTTGCATGAGATACCATTGAATATACACATTATAATGAAGTATTTTCATACCTCTTTCACACAAAGATCCATTAAATCCCGCAGCACATGTACATGCATTGCTCTCACAGGTACCTCCGTTCTGACATGGGTTGATACCAGAACAGTCAACTACAAAGTGGAGAAAATTATACCAAATGAAACTTGCACATTTGAAGGAAAATAACAAGTGACTATTTGCTGTACATTAAGAATAAAAGATTGGAATTTGTATTATGAAATTATAAAAATTCAGAGGTGGTGTCCATGACCTACTTTACCTCGTTTTTTTTTAAAAGCGGGGCAGGAGTAATAGCAATAGGAGCCGTTATTAAAACTCTAAAGATGAGAGATGATGTAATTGTTTGTATTCAGGTTTATAATTATCACGTATTACATATGCCATAAACATTTATATGTTCTTTGTTAGTAGGATAATCGCATATTTTAAATCCCAAATAATGTGATTTTGTATGTGGCTTATAACAAATGTCTTCTGAAGAGATATGACATACCAAAACAATGCTAACTTTCATTGGATGAAAGAAGAAAACTTCCCGGTAAAGAATTTCAGAGTGAACAATGTAAAGTAAGCACCGGTCAAACGTCATAGTCGTAGTAAGTCAGAGCCCTTGTGATGACCCCTGAAAAGGAAGCCTTATGCCCATAAAAGTTGAAGGGAAAGGATGAATGGGAATAAAGTAAACCACTGGTCAGACATTTCCAAGAATAACTTAAATTAATAAAGCTTTATTTAACCTAATTATCTGCGTGAATGAGAAAGATGATAGCCACAAGGTGCTGCTCGATCCCCGCCTTGAATATGCAATTACTTTCTTTAGTGAACAAAAATTATTGACAATTTTTTTTGCAACACTCTAATACGAGCAGACATTAAAATAGGGGTAAATGGATTTAAAGCAGTACCAGGAAAAGCTTAAAAGATCTTACTCGTGTCACCGCACAAAGCTCCTGTATATCTCGCAGCACATGTACATGTATCGCTCTCACAGGTACCTCCGTTCAGACATGGGTTGGCACCAGAACAGTCAACTAAAGAGAGGAGAGAAAATGTTCTTACATTCATGACGAAGCTTTACATTAATATTCCTCGACAAAACCTTTCCAAAAGCTTGAAATTTAAGAATGGTGTACTAAAGATTGTCAAACTAGAAAGTAGGTAGCGGTTGACTTTTCCCCCTTATTTACCAAAACATTGCTTGACGAATACGAGGAATCCCGATAGCACTTTACATATGTTACAATATATTTTCATACCTGCATGTACTACACAAGCTCCGTTAAAACCCGCAGCACATGTACATGCATTGTTCTAATAACAGGTAACTCCGTTCTAAAGATTGTCAAATTAAAAAGTAGGTTGGCTTTCCCTCTTTTTTGATACCTCTCTTTTATCGAGGGCAGTGGTTGTTTAGTAAGAATTTAGCTGTCGAAATTGTTATGACTACTTCATATTAATAAATAAATACATTTTCCTTTTCAAACCAGCAAAAATATATCCGTTAGACAGACAGTGAATGGGAAATAATGAAGTCAATTATCTTATAACGCATATAAAATAATGAAGATTGAGTATACAATTCAATTTAGCAGGTTGTAAATAACTTATACCCGTTCTGTGTCTGGACAGGTTGTGTATCTGGACAGTTGACCTAAATCGGTGATTTAAAGAAGTTTACATGCAATATCTTATACAAAATGTAAAACCAATATTTTGAAAGACAAATAATCATGATGGTTTCTATTTGATTGATTGATTTATTCATTTATTATATTTCCAGGCAAGATGATAACATACAAAACATCACAAGGTTGACAAAATGATATAACATGAACATAATGATATTAGCACCAGCCAATTATGCCTGAGAATCACCTAAAAGAATTTAAAAATTATGTCTAGAGGCTCTCCACTTTGGCATAAAATAAGATATAAAGATAAGGTCAACATGATTTATGAATGAATGTGTAAATAAAATTGATGCTTGCTTTTCGTTAAATACTAAGGCAAAAGCGAGGGCTTTATTTTTGTTAAGCGTCCGGACACACTTCCCCCGACAATACTGATTAGAAGGAAAGGGACGTTGGGGCCCGATGTACACTGTTGGTCATAATGGTGGAATAATTATTTTTACCACAATTTATGGAATGTTTTTGACAATGATTTATTCCCGATAGATCTAGATAATAGTATACATTCTCAGATTTTATTGAATATTTAATAATTTGTGAGTGTTTGTTTTGTGTGACTGCTAAAGCATGTGTATGCTACTATGCTAATCAACTAGGGGACCTACGTCCTTAAGTCATAAATGACAGAAATGAGGATTAATGCCTCATAAAAGGGCACTAATATAGCACATCGACATGGTTTTGATCCCGGGGGCTCACAGTAACGAGGCAATTGCTTAGCCACTGAATCATGACTTTACGCAGCGGGGGCTAGGGTACTTCGCCGCCCCCACAAATAAAAAAACAAAACAAAGAAAAAACAATAAATTATCAATAATTTGTTGCATTTTCCCCGGTCCCCGACAGGAAAAATTCCTCTGTAAGGCCATGCATTATGGTTCAAGGCATGCCCACATATAGGATTATTTTATGTTAGGGGTCGGAGCAAAATGCAATGAATTATTTATAACTATTGCATTTTCTTTGTTTTTTGTAATTGTGGGGGCGGGGACATACCCTAGCTCCCGCTGCGTACAATCATGATTCAGTGGCTAAGCAATGGCCTCGTTACTGTGAGCCCTCAGGATCAAAACCGTGTCGATGTGCTATATTAGTGCCCTTTTATGAGGCATTAGTTCTCATTACTGTCAGTTATGACTTTATGACGTAGTTGATTAGCAGAGTAGCATACACATGCTTTAGCAGTCACGCAAAACAAACACTCACAAATTATTATTCAATAAAATCTGAGAATGTATGCTATTATCTAGATCTATTAGGAATAAATCATTGTCAAAATCATTCCATGAATTGGGGCAAAAATAATTATTCCACCATTATGACCAACAATGTATTTAGAAGCTTTAGAGAACAAGACGGAAGGAAAAGAGATCGCAAAGCCCACGGAAGTTAAAAGAAGGGTAAGCCGAGCGAAATATCGGCTTGCGCATGCCCGAAATCACATAACTGACTGTCCTGTTGGTTTTCAGGACGATTCCCGGTCCCGGCTGAAATAAGGCCTGGTCTGTAAACAGGACAGGATGGTGTATCATGTACGTTGTTACATAATTACATTAAGTTTTCTTAGATTACTTTAAGTAATTAGGCGCGTTAAGAATTTATCTAATATCAATACTATTATTTCTGGTAAAACAGGGAACATGGTTTATCTTCATCAGTAGACCGGTGTTGAATAATCCTCATTTTACATCTGGTAAGAAACAAGTTATCACTGCACCAATATACAGGGCTTCATATTCCACAGATATACCCTATAATATCCATACGAGGTTAACCAGACAGCTACACTCAGACTGCCGCACTTTTTATCAATGACTTACAAAATGTCAGTAACTTTGAAGGGTAAAATTGTATGAGTGAAATGATTTACTATTCAGGTCTTTGGCTTCTACAAAGTTGTGAAAAGGTCGTTGGAACCAAATGGGATACCCTAATAGGCCGGGAGCACATAAGCCACTAAAATATCCAAGACAAGTCCACGAGACAGACAAAACAAGTTTCTCTTCAAAAGAGTGGAGACAATTCACAGTAAAATTGCAAGACTCTAATGATTTTAACAATTTCGTAAAACCGTGGTGAAGAATGTGAGAGAAAGCGAATTATATGGCTTTATATTTCCCTATCCATATTCCAACAATTCCGTGTTCGTGTACCTGGGCCGTGCTTCATAAAAACTGTTAACAAAAAAGGTTACAATAACCGTTATCAGCTACTGAGATCGTGGCGTTTGACTGGATGAGTTAAAATTTGTCATAGAATTTTAACCATTAAATTTCATAACAGGGACCCCTGGGTTATTAACTCATTAGGGGATATGCTAATTGGGATTTCTGCTAATTTGCCTATATAACTTGTATTTTATATCATGTATACGGTAGTAGGCATCAGAAGATAATGTGTCAGAACACGGGAATGTAGTCAAAAAGAAATTTCAGTATCAAAACTAAGAAGGTATTCTGTTACTTACTACATGATGATTCATCCTCATAATCATAGGCGCCGGAAGTGGGGGGGGGGGGGGGGGCAGGGTTGGCAGTTGCCCCCCCCCCCCCAATCAAAGAAGTGGGGGGGGGGGGGCAAAACGCATTTTTTGCCCCCCCAAAACGCGTCCCCTCCCAAAAAAAACAAAAAAAACACTAAAGGAGTAAAGATGGTTTGTATTTTAAACCCCAAAGAACAGAACAATAATAAAAACCTGAATTAAATCACATATAAAATTCCATTCAAAGAAAAGGAAAGTTAACAGAAATTAAATTTCCTAAACATTGCGCATGCCACCTACATTTATCAATGGAGGTTTTTTCATAATAGCGATACGCGCATATCGTGGACATATCGTGAGAGAATGGGAAAGCGTGTGTGTTTTTTGTTATAGGGGTGAGAAGACATGAGCCCCTGAACGCTGGCGTACTGAGTGGGAGGGGGGGGGGGGTATTTCTTATTCGATGCCAGTGATTTACAACTGTTGGTGAAATGACATGATTTTCCGGTATTTTTTTTCCGGTAAGTCGAACCTTTTTATGCGTTTGTTGAAAAATAAGAAATTCCCAAATTTACAGTCGGGCGAAAAATATGCTAAATAAGAAGGCTTTATGTCATGATCTGCAAAAAAGCTGGGCTCGGGGGCTCGAGCCCCCATAACTTTTTGAAAAAGTATGTTACAGAGAAAAAGAAAGAGAGAGAGAAAAATAAGTGACAAGCCAATGTCACAAATGAGGTATCAAAATATGCTCATCTGACCGTAATTAAATACCTAAAACCCCCGAGCTTCTGGGGGCTCTGCCCCCTGGACCCAACCGAAAGCCCTAAGGCGGTCCCCTGGATGCTCATCTGACCGTAATTAAATACCTAAAACCCCGGAGCTTCCGGGGGCTCTCCCCCTGGACCCCACCAAAGGCCCTAAGGCGGTCCCCTGGATGCTCATTTGACCGTAATTAAATACCTAAAACCCCAGAGCTTCCGGGGGCTCTGCCCCCTGGACCCCACCAAGGGCCCTAAGGCGGTCCCGTGGATGCTCATCTGACCGTAATTAAATACCTAAAACCCCAGAGGTTCCGGGGGCTTTGCCCCCTGGACCCCACCAAGGGCCCTTAGGCGGTACCGTGGATGCTCATCTGACCGTAATTAAATACCCAAAACCCCAAAGCTTCCGGGGCTATGCCCCCTGGACCCCACCAAGGGCCCTAAGGCGGCCCCTGGATGCTCATCTGACCATAATTAAATACCTAAAACCTCTGAGCTTCCGTTGCCTCTGCCCCCCTGGACCCTACCAAGGGCCCTAAGGCGGCCCCTGGATGCTCATCTGACCGTAATTAAATACCTAAAACCCCTGAGCTTCCGGGGGCTCTGCCCCCTGGACCCCACCAAGGGCCCTAAGGCGGTCCCTGGATGCTCATCTGACCGTAATTAAATACCTAAAACCCCTGAGATTCCGGGGGCTCTGCTCCCTGGACACTCCACCAATTAGTGACCTGCCAGTGTCACAAATAAGGTATCTAAATATGCTTATCTGAACGTAATTTAATGCCTAAAAACCTGAGCTTTCGGGGTTTACGCTCTACCTGATCGTTAATACTCCACTTTGAAAAACGTTCCGCGGGGCTTGCATGTAACGTGTAAGAGTGGTGGTGCTGCCCCCCCCCCCCACACTTCCAAACGTTTTTGCTCAGTACTCTCTTTAAAAAAAAGAGTGAATTTTCACTCTATTTTCACTTTCTTGGGAGTGACGTCCGTGATCACTTGTTTAGGAGTGAAAATCGATTGATTTTAGAGTGCTCTCTAAGAAAAAAGAGTGAATGTTCACTCTATTTTCACTCCATTTTCACTTTCCAGAGGAGTGACGTCCGTGATTTTGAAAATTCACTTTTTTTTTTAAAGAGAGTACGTCACTGCCCCTGGAAGGTGAGCCCCCTGGAATGTTTGCCCCCCCCCCCCCCCAATCCCAAACTGCTTCCGGCGCGCCTGCTCATAATTGTCACAGTCGTAATGTCCATCGCAAACCACCGTCATTGACACGGTCTTGTTCGATTCCGAACAAGGGAAGAAATCTGAAAAAGAAAAAGGACGATGTGTGTCATAAGAGTATCACTTATTTCTGATTATAAATATAATCTCTTAATAATAATAACTCTAATCTCTGCTTCTTTGTAATAATAATTGAAATCACCGATGCATTATCAGTTACAAATAATCTTGCACATAGCCTATTGCATTAATTCTTTTGTTTAAATAGTTTTAATACTTGTAGAAGAGAGCGCGATTTAATAGTTACGTTAAAAATGGCTGTTGATATTGGCAAAAGGTGGGACACCCATTCATTAGAGATTCATGCCCCGGAAAATCTGAAATTTAAGTTTTTAAACTACAGCGATGCATACGCTCTTCTTAAGTTTGATGGATAATCTTTGTCAAAGTTGATGGGAAATCTACTATTCGGGCAGCCTCTAAACGTCCTATTTTACAACTAGCGCAGGGGGCGGGTCTAGCTTTTTGCTAGGGGGGGGGGGGTTGACCCAATGACGGTGCGGGGCATCGTCCATGAGCCGCGTATACGTGGCGGCGAGGCGATTTTTTTTTTTTTTTTTTGGGGGGGGGGGGGGGATGCTATTTTGAACCCCCGTAAGTGATGTTGATAAAAAATGTAATTGATGGTATTGAACAACCCCTCGTACATATATTTAATCTATCAATGACCACTGGTGTTGTACCCATGAAAATGAAAATTGCAAAGGTTGTGCCCATTTTTAAAAAGGGTGATGCCCTTATCTTGAATAATTATCGTCCTATTTCTTTGTTGAATACCTTTTCTAAAATTCTTGAGAAGCTAATGTATACTCGGACGATAACATTTATGATGAATGCTAACATTTTGTCTAATTTTCAGTTTGGTTTTCGTGAAAAACACACTACCACTCATGCTATTCTACATTTGGTGGACAAGATATCCAGTGCCTTAGATGCACGCATGCATACAGTTGGTGTCTTCTTAGACTACTCTAAAGCGTTTGATACTGTAAATCATTATATTTTAATAGATAAACTGTGCCATTATGGTGTAAGGGGAATAGCATTAGATTGGTTTAGAAGCTACTTAACAAATAGGAAACAGTTTGTTACTTTAAATGGAATTGATTCAGATTTGAGGGACGTCACTTGTGGGGTCCCACAGGGATCCCTTCTAGGCCCGCTTTTGTTTATTGTGTATATTAACGATTTTCAACTTTCCGCAAAAATGTTATCATTCATTTTATTTGCAGACGACTCGAGTGTATTTTTCTCTCACAGAAATCCACAAACTCTTTTGCAGACTGTAAACTCTGAGTTGACAAATGCGACTTTGTGGATTCATGCAAACAAGTTGTCTTTAAATCTTAAAAAAACTAATTATATGCTCTTTAGTAATTCCCTGAGTATATTGCCTGGAAATGTAATGTTCAATGGTGTTGAGATTGAAAGAGTATCTACATTTAAATTTCTTGGCCTGCATATTGATGAACATTTAAATTTGAAGTACCATATTAGTAAACTTTGTAAATTATTGTCAAGAAATACTGGTGTAATTTATCAATTGAAATCTGTGTTCCCACTGAATATTTTACGTATGTTGTACGGAACTTTAATTTTGCCATATTTGCACTATGGTGTGCTAGCTTGGGGCAACTCGTTCAAATCTCAAATGGATAAATTACTACTGGTACAGAAAAGAGTAATACGAATTGTTTGTAATACTCACTATCTTGCGCATACAGATGTTCTTTTTTTATAATAGCAGTGTTTTGAAAGTTAAAGATATTTATCATTTACAACTAGGAGCTCTAATGTATGAATTGAATGCAGGTCTACTGCCAGTAGCCTTGGCTAGAATATTTAAGAAAAATAACCAAGTTCATAGTTATTCCACACGTCAGGCACAAGCATATCACTTGCCTCTTGTTAGAACGCAATTTGCCCTTACTACTGTGGGGTCCACTGGACCTAGGTTTTGGAATTCCCTTGAACCAAGAATAACGCAATCAGTCAGTATTTATGTATTTAAGCGCAAACTGAAGTTACTCTATTTGAGTCGATATCGTCTAGATTTATAGTTGTGATCAATATTTAAGAAAATTAATTACTATATAGGTCAGCATAATTCTACTCCCATCTCTCACATCTATTCACCTCTCTGTCTTTTTTTGTTTTTGTCTGTGTTTCAGTCCTGTTGCTCGTTGTATTTTCCTGTTTCTCTCTTATATTCATTATTTAGTAGTCAGTAGATTTTATTATACTTATTTATGTTTATATTTTATCAGTTGTTTAGTTAGTTTAGTTTTGTCAGCACTTATATGTATGTTTTATTCTTATCTTACGAGTTTTGTTCTTTTAGGACGTATTCATAAGCCACTCATGAGGGACCTTAAATCCACAAGCCTTGCTTTCAACCAAGGTCACCTCATCTTTCTTTTGTAACGCCATATTCTGTAAACTTGTTATATTCATGTCATATTTGTAAAGTGTGTTATGAAAGAAAGATAAATAAAAGTTGAAACTTGAAACTTGAATGTTTTCCTGGCATCTACTAACATAACCCGGTAGGATGCGAAAGCTAATGTGCTTAGATTAGCAAGTGTGCGCTTGTAAAAATGATGCACTGGCTGGAATGCTCCCCAGGGAGTGGAGAATGTGCATACATTGTGTGCGGGTAAGCCAGAATCCGATGACCGGGGTAATAATATGATTGCATGGCCTCCAGGGAGAACAGTATGAATACTGATGAGGCTACCCTGGGTAAACAAGACATATTATTATTATTATTATTATTATTATAATGCCGTTGTGTTAGTGCACATTACATCTTCACTTGGTAGCCCAAGGGGGAAGGGAGGTTAAACCCCTTACCCCCCCCCCCCCCTCCCCGTAGATCCGCCTCTGTAGCGATGTTACTGTCTAACATTAAAGCCAACATCTTAAGGACGGGTTGATCGAAGCATTCATATGTCACTTCTGTTATCTCCAGTCATTTTATTGTTTCAAAAAGCCGCAAGGATTTTTAAACAGTAAAGTCTGATTGATGCAATTATACTCACTCAGCAAATCAATGGCAGTAACACCAACATCCAAACGGATAATGCTGTTTAGCCGCCCTCCTATAGCAGCAAACCACATCTCATTGGTATCTACATAGACATCATCAGGCTCAGAGTTTATGAATCCATGGATAGTTGCGATGATAGACTGTATATCAGACGGATCGTTACCTGTCCCTATTAGGACTTTAACATCATCGTTACTGAGATACAAATCTTGAAACAGAACTCGAAATGCATTCGTAGCGTTTGTTTGTAGTGAGGTTGCGTAATAATTTCGATTTGTGTAGGCGGTTGGTATGGAGATGAAATGTGATTCGCCTTCCTGAAGATATACAGCTGAATAATCTGTAAGAATTTGTTGCAATGAGTTTAAAATGATAAAAAAATACAAAAAGAAACAAGTGACTTTCGCATCTGTAGAGGATTCTGATCAGTTCTCAAACTAGGAATTCGTAGATAAGCTTCACCACCTTGCACTGACTAGCCTGGGAACCTCTCCGGAAAAGATAAACCTCATTTTATCCATACGAGATATGATATAGGTCACTCCCCAAAAGGTTGTCGACCTGCCCGTATCTGTCAGAGCTCCCAAAACAGAGCCCAAAGTCAGGTCGGTTTTAACCCATCTACCTCATGCACGATATTCTATTGGGAGACATTATGACTGGATATTACAACACATTTTACATGTTTCGATAGGAAACATTATCTGTTTATTACAAAATATGGTGCTTGGACCCGATTTCATGGGGTCTGTTGAGGTGGTTTAGCGGGGAGGGGGGGGGGGGGGGGGGGTAACACGACAGCTTCACTCAGCCTGCCACATATTTTATTGATGGCTAAGATATAATCAGTAACTTTTAGAGGTAAATTTTTGTGAGTGAAATGAGTGAAACTTTCAGAACAAATCCCTGGCCCTTATCAAGTTGTGAAAAGTCGTTGGAACAAAATGGGAAACCCTAATAGGCCGAGAGCACAAAAGCCATAACCCAATGACACAAATATCCAAGAAAATTCCATGAGTCAGACGAAAAAAGTCTATTTAAAAAATAATGGAGAAAGTTCACCGTAAAAATACAAGATATTAATGAATTTCAAGATTTCATAAGACAGTGGAAAAGAATGTGAGAGAATGCGAAATATGACTTCATATTTCCCTATCCGCATTATAACAATTCCGTATGCGTGTAACTGGGCCCTGTTTCATAAAATCGTCCCTATTTTCACGAAGTGACGGTAGTGAGGAAAATCGTAACGCAAAGTGAATGCAATTTTTTTTTCACTACCGTCACTTCGTGAAAACAGCGACGAAATATGTTATCAATAACAAGTTAAAAACAACTGTTATAAGCTACAGAAATCAAGGCATTTGATTGGTCGAGAGCAAGTTTGTCATAGAAATTTAGAATTTGTTTTTAATAACAAGTTTTTATGAAAGAGACCCCTGGGGTAACTCATTAGGGTATATGCGAATTGGGATTTCTGCTAATTTGCCTATATAACTTGTATTTTATATCATGTATACGGTACTAGGCATCAGAACTTAATGTGTCAGAATACGGAAATGTAGTCAGAAAGAATTTCAGTATCAAAACTAAGGAGGTATTATGTTACTTACTACATGATGATTCATCCTCATAATTGTCACAGTCGTACTGTCCATCGCAAACCAACGTCACTGACACGTTCATGTTCGATCCCGAACAAGGAAAGAAATCTGAAACAGAAAAAGGACAATGTTTGTTTTAGAAGTATTATAATCACTCAATAATAATAACCCTAATCTCTGCTTCTTTATAATAATAATTGCAATCAACCGATGCATTTTTAGTTACAGTTGATCTTGCACATAGACTATTGCATTTACTTTTTTGTTTTAATAGATGTAATATTTGTAACGGAAGGGAGCACGATTTAATAATTACGTTAAATAGGGCTGTTGATTTGTCAAAAGGTGGGACATCTATTTCATTTATTAGAGATTCCTGTCTCGGAACATCTGGAATCGTAGTTTTTAACCTACAGCGATGCATACGCTCTTCTTATAAAGTTTGATGGATAATCTTTGTCAAAGTTGGTGGTAAATGTACTATTCGGGCAGGCTCTAAACGTCCTATTTTACATCTAGCAATGTCACTGTCTAACAATAAAGCCAAAATCTGAATAAAGTCAGGTTGATTAACGCATTCATTTGTCACTTCTGTTATCTCGAATCAATTTATTATTCTAAAAGCCGCAAGGATTTTTAAACAGTAAAGTCTGATTGATGCAATTATACTCACTCAGCAAATCAATGGCAGTAACACCAACATCCAAACGGATAATGCTGTTTAGCCGCCCTCCTATAGCAGCAAACCACATCTCATTGGTATCTACATAGACATCATCAGGCTCAGAGTTTATGAATCCATGGATAGTTGCGATGATAGACTGTATATCAGACGGATCGTTACCTGTCCCTATTAGGACTTTAACATCATCGTTACTGAGATACAAATCTTGAAACAGAACTCGAAATCCATTCGTAGCGTTTGTTTGTAGTAAGGTTGCCTTATAAAATCGTTCTGTGTAGGTGTTTGGTATGGAGATAAAATGTGATTCGTCTTCCTGAAGATATACAGTTGAATAATCTGTAAGATTTTTTTTTTATAATGAGATTTAGATGAACAAGAAATGAAAAGAAATACAAGTGACTTTCGCATCTGTAGAGGATTCTGATCAGTTCTCCAACTAGGAATTCGTAGATAAGCTTCACCACCTTGAACTGACTAGCCTGGGAACCTCTCCGGAAAAGATATACCTTATTTTATCCATACGATTTGATCCCCTTAAGTTACTTAGATATAGACAGGGGCGTTGCTAGACCTTTTTCAGTGGGGGGGGGGGGGGGTGTAGAGGCCATCGATTACCGACAAAACTAGCCACCAATTACCTACAAAATTAAATGTCCCGATATCTACAAATTTAACCCTATAAACCCGGGGCCGAAGGCTAAATTGTTTTTCATATGGACTATCTATAGTACGTGCGTATGCGCAAATAGTCATTTTCCTCGACGACATAAATTTACAAATTATTTCGTCAACTTAGTCAGCATCATAGCTATATATTTTAATGCAGGCGCGGAGTTAGGATCTTATTTTAGGGAGGGGCGGTAGTGAGCAAGCGAATCACTTAAAGAGCGCGCGAAGCGCGGAAGTTTAGACGTTTCCTTAAATTATTAGGAAAAGTAGACGATTTATTGTACCGTTCTCGACTGTTAATCCTTGTCTGAATTCAGTTTCTCCCCCTCCCACGCAAAGCGCGGAAGCTTTGACGTTTCATCAAATTATGAGAAAGAGCAGACGATTCGGTGTACTGTTCTCGACTCTTAATCCTTATCTTAATTCAGTTCTCCCCCTCCCGCGAGAAGCGCGGAAGTTTTGACGTTTCATTAAATTATTAGAGAAAGTAGACGATTCGTTGAACCGTGCTCGACTCTTAATCCTTGTCTGAATGAAGTTTCCACCTCCCGCGCGAAGCGCGGAAGTTTGGACGTTTCATTAAATTATTAGAGAAAGAAGACGATTCGTGGTACCGTTTTTGACTCTTCATAAGCCCTAATTGTCTGAATTCAGTTTCCCCCTTCCCGCGCGCAGCGCGAAAAGCTTAGACGTTTGATTTAATTGTGAGAAAAAGCAGACGATTCGGTGTACTGTTCTCGACTCTTAATGCTTATCTCAATTCAGTTCTCCCCCTCCCGCGCAAGTTTTGGCGTTTCATTAAATTATTAGAGAAAGTAGACGATTCGTTCTACCGTTTTCGACTCTTAATAAGCTCTAATTGTCTGAATTCAGTTTCCCCCTTTAGCGCGAAGCACGGAAGCTTTGACGTTTCCTTAGATTATTAGAGAAAGCAGACGATTCGTTGTACCGTTTTCGACTCTTAATCCTTGTCTAAAGTCAGTTTACCCTCTCGCGCGAAGCGCGGAAGCTTTGACGTTTCCTTAAATTATTAGAGAAAGCAGACGATTCGTTGTACCGTTTGCGACTCTTAACCCTCATTTGTCTAAATTCAGTTTCCCTCCTCCCGCGCGAAGCGCGGAAGCTTTGACGTTTCCTTAAATTATGAGAGAAAGCAAACGATTCGTTGTACTGTTCTCGACTCGTCTAAATGAAGTTTTCCCCTCCCGCGCGAAGCGCGAAACGCTTAGACGTTTAATTTAATTATTATAGAAAGAAGACGATTCGTTGCACCGTTTTCGACTCTTATTGAAGAGAAGGTTGAGTTTTGGGAAGAGGTGAAAAATAATTTGTGAGCGTTACTCATTCTTATTATGCAAGTGTGGAAGAACATCAGATAAGACATGTTCCCTGAAAAGCATGGCTCTTCAAATGCCTTCATATTCTAAATATGCATGTAACATCGTAAACATCGGGGGGCCGGCTTTTTACGCCACGTGTTCGTGTAGTCCCATATACATCTTTCTGTGTACAGTGTTTGTAACTTTACCAAGACTTGGCCAAATTTCTTATCATTTTGATGATTCCAGAACCTTGCAATACACACAAATTCTTATATGCTAAATGATCAACCTTTTCTGGTCGGTTCCACACCGTTTCTTTCTCAATGCAATCGCATGACCATGACTCAACTTCATCTTTAAGCCCTATTTATCTGAATTCAGTTTACCCTCACGCGCGAAGCGCGGAAGCTTTGATATTTCCTTAAATTATTAGAGAAAGCAGACGATTAGTTGTACCGTTTGCGACTCTTAACCCTTATTTGTCTGAATTCAGTTTCCCTCCTCCCGCGCGAAGCGCGGAAGCTTCGGCGTTTCACCAAAATATAGAGAAAGGAAGACGATTCGTCGTACCATTGTTGACTCTTAATCCTTGTTTGAATTCAGTTCCCCCGAAAATTTTAAACCTCGGATTTCTTTAGCTGATATTATAAGAAAGTGAAACTTCGAGAAAATACAAGTATTCTAGCTGTAGTCACTCTCGAAGTCGTCGCAGCGGATAAAAAGTCACAGTTCGTAGGGAAAAAAACTTGTCGGCCGACCGACAATAAACATCTCACCGACTTCAAAATTCTGCATTGATATAGTACACGAGGATCGAGCAAGAATACCGACAAGGCTGACCCGACACAGCAACATATTTACCCGTGTCTTTCTTGCTCCCTCGACGAGACGTCAACACCCAACAACCCCCCTCTCTCTTTTACTCCCACTCCTCCTCTCTCAGGCTCTTACCTCCTTTCTCTCTCCTCTCTTTCATCCCCCGTTTCTTTTGTTTCCCTTTTCTCTTTTTCTTCTTTTTTTCCTTCTATCTTTTCTTTCTTTTCCTTTCTTACCTCTCCTCCCTCTTTTTCTTTTTTCTCTTTCTTTCTTCTCTTTTCTTTTCCTTTCTTTCTTTTCTTTTTCTTTTTTTTTCTTTCCCTTTCCCTCTCTTTTTCCCCCTCTCTTTTTTCCTCCCTCTTTTCTCTTTTTTCCCGACGGCAGCGCAATTTTACCGACAATATCCTGACAGGTGGGGGTTTCGCACCCCCACACCCCCCCTTTGGAGACGCCACTGGATATAGGCATATAGGTCATTCCCAAAAAGGTTGTCGATCTGACCGTATCTGTCAGAGCTCCCAAAACAGAGCCCAAATTCAGGTCGGTTTTAACCTATCTAGGCCTACCTCATGCACGATATTCTGCTGGGAGACATTATGACTGGACATTACAAAACATTTTACACATTTTCCAATAAATCATATGGACACAATTTTTAAAGAAACATTCTCTGTTCATTACAAAATATAATTTTGACAACATTTGGTGCTTGGACCCGATTTCATGGGGTCTGCTCAGGTGGTTAAGGGGGGTTAACACGACAACTACACTCGGCCTGCCATACTTGTTATTAGTGGCTAAGATATAATCAGTAACTTTGAGAGGCAAAGTTTTGTAAGTTGTTGTTGTTCGTTTGGTATTATAATGGCTATTAGTCAAATTTGACTATTGTTGCCAATTTCATCGCATCTCTTTCTTTTAATGTCTTGGTAAAATTATTATTTCTTTCTTTCTTTTTCCAATCTCATTTTAATATAATATTAGTCATAGTCTACAAAAAAATAAAAACAAAAAATTATTTCAAATTAAACCACGATCCGCACACAGTTCCAACTCACGCTGGCCCTGTCCTTTCTATGATGCCTTCTTACCAGCCCAGCGAGTTATGTTACGCCGTACGCTTCTCGGTTGATAAACTCAACCTAGGTCACTCTGGCATAGACAAGGGGGCGTCGTGTACCTGTATGTTTAGAGGGTTTATTTATTTATTAGGAGAAAGACAACTGCATAAGCAAAACACTTGTGGGCTTTATTAGTTTATATGAGTTAGTTCATGAAATTATTTATATAGCGCATGACTTTTAACTACTATAATCATTGGGGGGTGACATGCTTTCGAGTAATGATATAGCAAGTTTTAATTGCTTTTTTTCTTTTCCCCAGCAGATTTCATGTATCCTTCTCTCTCTCTCTCCTCTCCACTTCCCTAAAGTTGTGTGTATGTATTAGGATATGTTTTTCGATTGGTCAAATAAATAATGTTAAATTGTTTCAATCATTATTTTTTTTTTTAATTAAAAGAGGCCTAAATAAGATATATAGGTCTATACGATCAAAACTTCAAATAAGACACTAATACAGGTGTAGGCATAAGGTTATACACAAAAAACCTATTTTCTCTTCTATTCAGCTCAAATTGATTGCGGTTTCTGTTTTTCATCTCTTTTTGATTTTACTTTTTACATAATCGCTTCGTTCTAAAAACGAAGCGAGAAATTGCCATTTGTACATGAGAGTCACTGTTTCGTAAACATATCATAATGTCCTCTTCCTTGGAAATATTAACTTCTGACATTAACATGGCCCTTTCTATTATATACTTTGGACATTCTATCAAAAAATGTCTGACCGTTTCTAATGTTGGGCAGCTGTCACAGAAACCTGTGGAGTGGATGCCCAAACGCAAGAGGTCTTGGTTGAGTCCAGACACTCCCAGGCGTAGTCGCCTAAGAATAGTTTCAGTTTTTCTTCCCAATTTACAAGAATATTGTGAGATAACATTTGGCTGAAGGATTTTTAATGCCGATTGGGTATCATTCCACCTTTCTTGCCAAAGTAACTTTGAACTGTACAAAATTAAACTTGTCTTTTCAAATAAAGTCAATTTATTATGCATTTCAATTTCCTGAGTTAGAGCTTTTTTTGCGTAGAAGTCTGCCTTTTCATTTCCCACTATCCCACAGTGGCCTGGAATCCATTCCAAAGCGATTTCGATCCCTCTATATTTCAATCGGGTCGTTATTATAAATATTTCTGTGACAAAGGATTCGTCACTAAAATGTTTCAAGGCTGTGAGGGCACTTAAGCAGTCGCTAAAAATGACTGCACCTGTATAGATGTTTGTTTCTTCGATCCATTGAAGGGCAAGAACAATTGCAGCCAACTCGGCTCTATACGATGAGGTAAAATTCGCTAATCTTTTACATTGGTGTACAGAAAAGTGTGGGATATAGAAAGCAGCCGAGCATTGGCCCTTCTCCGGAAACTTAGATCCATCTGTATATATATGCAACTGGTTCGACCATTTTGTATTAATCAATTTTAAGCTTTGTTGCTGTAGTTCATTCGGATGGTCGGCTTTTGAAATCCGAGAGCTCAACTCGGTCGAAACCAGTGGGGGTTCAAAAAGCCATGGCGGAAATGGGGATGGTACGGCAGTTTCTGTCATGAAGTTTTTTATTTTACTCTGGGTTCTATACCCGAAAGGTTTACTAAGAAAGTCTTTTCCCTTTAGATAATCAAATTGCCAACATGGCCCTATGTTTTGTGATAATGGGTGGTTTGGGGATCTTTCGATACTTTGTCTATATTTACTTGACACAATTTGTCTCCTTAGATCCAAGGGAAATTCCCCCATTTCCACTTGTAAGGATTGTAGGGAAGTGAGAGGTAGTCCTCCCGCACAAATCCGTAGCGCCTGGTATTGCACCGAATCAAGTGCCTTTTTTGTGGTGGTAGTAGCGCTATCGTAGGCCTCACATCCATAGTCGAGTAAAGATCTTATGAATGCCCTGTAAACCTTTACGAGGGATTTAGAAGAGCTCCCCCATTTAGTTCCCGTTAAACATCTTAGGATATTCAATTTTCTTTTACATCTCTTTACAACATTTTCCACGTGTGGCTTCCAGGTCAATTTCTTATCAAAAGTTACCCCCAGAAAATGATGAGTATTCTGAAAGGGCACTTTTTTCCCGTCTAATTCTACTTGCGGTGGTGAGAGATTCATTGTACTTTTTGTAAAAAATATAGGGACTGTCTTATCAGCCGAAAGCCGAAATCCCCATCTGCGAAACCAAGTCTGGAGTCTATTCAGGTATTCCTGAAGTTTGCTTGATATTTGAAGGATATCCCTACCTGATGCCCATATGACAAAATCATCAGCATATACAGCTAAGGGCACTGAAGGATCTGTAGGGATATCACTAATCATTAAATTAAAAAGCAGTGGACTCAAAATACTTCCTTGTGGGAGTCCATTATGCATATCATATGTTTTTGATTCAGTATTATTAATTCTTACCTGAAAGGTACGTCCTGTCAAATAATTTTGTAGATATTGTAACAAATTTCCTTCTATTCCTTTTTGGGCGAGTTTGAATAGTAGTCCGTTTATCCATAATTTATCATAAGCTTTCTCAATATCTAGGAACACAGCTATTATGTGTTCATTACAATTGATACTTTTCTGAATATCGTTTTCTAGGAGAACTATGTTGTCTATGGCACTCCGCCCTTTTCTAAACCCGCTAATAAAATTGGGTAGTAACTCATGTTTTTCTACATACCATTGTAACCTTTCTTTGATCAAACGCTCGATTATTTTGGCGAAGCATGATGTGAGTGAAATGGGTCTATATGAAGACGCTTTCCGGGGATCTTTTCCAGGTTTCAAAATTGGTATCAAAATAGAGTGCTTCAGTGGGAGGGGTATTTCCCCTGTTCCCCAAATCCTGTTTATTATATCTAACATAACCTTTTTAGTTTCTTTAGGAAAGTTTTCATACACCTCATAAGGAATGTTATCTTGACCAGGGGCAGTCCGCTTTTTTGACTGTACTGCCTTTTCTAATTCAATGAGTAAAAAGGGTTCATTGATAACACTCTCCTGAATATTCATGCTATTCTTTACTAAAGCTAAATACTGTTCATTTACCCTATCTTCTCTCATTCCTAAAGATTGAAAGTAGCGTCCAAAAACATCCACCTTTTCATCCTCCCGAGTTATTTCTTTGTCATTTTCTGTCAATGATGACATATTTTTTGACCTCGCACCTGGAACACCATTTAGTCGTTTTATGCAGGTCCAGATTTTTGACTCAGGCATGTAACGGTCCAGTTTCGTGCAAAACGCTTGCCAATATTTTTGTTCTGCTTGGCGGAGAACTCGTTGTGCCATTTTTTTCTTGTTACTATAATCATCTATATTCTCCAGCGTTATCATTCTACCTTTAGAGAGCTTGTTACTCGCTTTATTTCTTTCTTTAATTTTAGCAGAACATTCTTTTGTCCACCATGGGACCGGGTTTTGTTTCTTTTTACTCTTTTGGGGAACAGCTTCCTTTATAACTTCTTTTAGGTACTCCATAAATTGGGTGTACATTTCCTTTACATTTGTGTTTTTTAATGTAATCTGTCCATTTAATACTTCTTCACATTTCTTTGCAAAGTTAGACCAGCTTATATTCTTAAAAGAAAAAGGCTTTTCTACCACATTTCCATTAGGCATACCTGCATTTGCTCTATGCGGATCTGTACTTTTTTCGAGAGACACTTGGAGAGAGATTGGGAAGTGGTCACTACCAAAAGTACTCCGCATGACTCCCCATGTAGACTTACACGCCAAAGAAGGAGATGTGATACTTAGATCCAGACATGATGTTTTCCCCGTTCGTGGGTCTAATCTGGTCCCCTCTCCATTGTTCAAAATAATCAAACTGTTCTTATTCAAAAAATGTTCTATTACTTCACCGTTTTTGTCTGTTTTCTCGCTGCCCCATAAAACATTGTGAGCATTAAAATCTCCCATTATAAGGACGTTTTCATTGTTAGATACATTTTCCATTAACTTATTCATAATATTTTCATTCAGTTTATTACAAGGGTTATAATAATTAATGATTGACAATTTTTCCCCCCTATGTAAACATTCATTTGTTGTAATTCTAAGTTTGCATCTGTGAAAGGACCCTCATACTTAATCCTATCATGAACATATATAGCACAGCCTCCTCTAATATTATTTTGTCTGTTTCTAGGAAAGCATGTATATTCTGGAATATTCAAAATAATGTTATTATGAAACCAGGTCTCCTGTATGCAAATAATATCATATTTAAAATCCTTGTGTAAGTTTAAATAATTTAATAATTCATTGCCGTGCCCTAAGAGTCCCTGGGCGTTCCAGTGTATAATGGAAAGTGACATGAGTAAATTAATCACTATCATTTGTTCTATCATATGTACTATTTTGTTGCAGCGCCCTTTTGGCTGCGACGCAAACAAGAGTATTCAATTCTTTTTCAGTTCTACCTTCTGTGAATTTAAAAATTAGTTGGCAAATAAAATCTATAATTTGTTCATCACTAGCCGAGGCTATGAAGTTGGTCATAGGTGGAGTGCCTTGTGGTGTTTCATTTGACGTTCCTTGATTATTAATGGTCTCTTTACTCTGTGGTACCTGAGGAATAACCTGGTTTTGAAATTGTGGGGTGGTGTTTGCTCTGGTCAGGAATGACGGAACAGCTGCTTGTGCGTAGGTACTATTAGGTTTACCAACATTCCGCACTGGAAGTTCGTTTGTTTGTTTTTCTGTTTCCTTACTCAATGTTTTGTTGGCTTTATTTTTCTGTTGAATAGGCTGTGGATTTGATACTTTTTTGTTTTGTTGCTGCCAGGACTGAGCTGCTTCTGCGTACGATAGCCCCTTTTCATACCGTATCTGTTGAACCTGCTTTGCCTTTTTTGCTTGTGCGCAGCCGCTGTAGGCTGCAGAGTGGTTTTCCCCGCAATTTACGCACTTTCGTTCTTCTTTTTTTTTACAGTCATCGAACGAGTGGTTTTCTCCACATCTGACGCATCTTTTATTGGAATTACATTGTGAAGCATTGTGTCCGAATCTTTGGCATTGATAACATCTAATTACAGGTGGGACATATTGTTTTACGCGCTTGATTTGGAAACATAAGTGGATTTCAGGGGGGATAGTGACTTTACTGAAGGTTAGAATAACGCAGCGCATGGGAATTTGAGAGATTTGGCGCTTTCCTTCTATTGTTTCATCTGTTCGGACTCTTTTTACCATCCTCTTCACCCCAATCACATTCTGAGTTTTCAATTCATTAAGAATTTCCTCTTCCTTCATTTCCTGTGGGATGTCATAAATGACTCCCTTTGATCCATTCACTCCTTCACTGACTTTTACATCAACACTTCCTATTTTGTTAATCTCTGAGATAGCCTTCACCTGCTTAGTATTTTTACACTTGATTAAGAGTCCCGTATTAGTGGTTTTGATAAAATCTACAGGGTTCACGCAAACTTCCCGAATTGCCTTGGCTATTTGTATGGGATTTACTTTGTTCAAAGATTTTGTCCTATCTATTTACCTTTACCTTTACCTTTACCGCAAATACTGGAAGAATGCTGAGACAGCAGTCGAGCTTCCAGGTCTATCTTCTTGGTCTATCTTCTTGTACTCATACTCTTTAATAATAATTCTCATTATATGCAAGGGAGGCAGAGGGGCAAGAGATTGCATCTTGACTGGACAATGTACCATGTACAATGTCCCAGGAGCAAAGAAATTGAAAAAATCAGTTCGAGTATTGAGAGATATAACACTGTTCCTTCCAGCAACGATCAAGCCTGGTTTTGAAGGCGTCTATGGTGGGAGCCTGAACTACTACTTCAGGCAGAGAGTTCCAGTCGTCAATCACTCTGTGACTAAATGTGTTCTTCCTTACATTTGTCCTACACCTCGGCTTTGAAAGCTTGAGACTATGCCCTCTTGTTGGTGTGTCTGCTAGTTGGAAGAAGTGGTCAGGGTTGAGTCTGTCATGCTCATAAATGATCTTGTACACCTGAATCATGTCTCCTCTCCTTCTCCTGTACTCAAGGGATGGCAAGTTTAGGCATTTAAGTCTCTCTATGTAAGGTAGGTGTTTCATTGTGGAGATCATCTTTGTTGCTCTCTTCTGTACTCTCTCCACAGCTTTTGCGTCTGAAATGTACCTTGGCGACCAGATTACATTTCCATACTCAAGGAGGGGGCGCACTAGTCCCTTAAACAGCTTGGGAATGGTGGATGTGTCATGACACTGAAAGGCACGTCTGATGCTGATCAGAACCCTGTTGGCCTTGTTGATGGCATACGACACATGGCTGTGGAACTTCAGTTTGTCATCAACAAGTACCCCCAGATCCTTTGTCTCTCCAACTGTACTCAGGGCTGAACTCCCGATTGTGTAGCGCTCCTGACAGTCTCCAGATCCAAGATGTAAAACACAGCATTTTCTTGCGTTAAACTGGAGTTGCCACTTTGAGGACCAGTCTGTCAATGAGCACAGGTCAGCTTGGAGAAGTTTGCGTTGGTCAGGAGTAGAGACGCATGAGAAAGCCTTGGTGTCATCTGCGTAAATTCTTACAGTGGAGTCCAACACCTCAGGGAGATCATTGATGTAGAGAACAAACAGTGTTGGGCCGAGTACGCTGCCCTGGGGCACCCCGCTCTTCACGTTGCACCACTGAGATCTGGCATTATTTACCACCACCCTCTGTGTTCGGCCATGAAGGAAATCAGCAATCCATGTTTTGAAGTTCCCTTGGATCTTGTAAGCATCAAGTTTTGACAACAGCCGTTGGTGGGGCACGCTGTCAAATGCCTTTTGAAAGTCTAAGTAGACAACATCAACCTTTTCTCCTTGATCTAGCCAGGTAGTCCATTCCTCAAGAGTGTGGAGCAGTTGTGTAACACATGATCTACCTGGGACAAATCCATGCTGAGAATCACTGAAAAGATCATGTGACATCAAATGTTCAACCACCTTATCTCTGATGAGAGATTCCATGATCTTACAGGGGACTGATGTCAGGCTTATTGGGCGGTAATTGTTAGCATCGAACTTGCTCCCCTTCTTGTGCACAGGAACAACGTGGCTAATTTTCCATGCTGAGGGAAGCTTGCCCTCTTGAAATGACTTGGTAAAGATGATGGCCAATGGAATACACACTGATGCTGCGGTTTCATGTAAAACACAGGGATGGATACCATCCGGTCCAGCACTTTTGAACTTGGAAAGCAAACTAAGTTTGTGATGTACATCATCTGCAGTAATGACAAGTGCTGATAAGCATTCGGGAGGTTGCCTAGAATCCAGAACTGGTATAGCAGAAGTGTCCTCGTCAGTAAAGGTTGTCTCAAAGAAAGTGTTCAAGATATCTGCTTTCTCTTCATCTGATGTAGCGAAGGTTCCATCTGTCTTTCTGAGGTCAGGTAGCCCACCTCTTGTTTTCAGATTATCTTTGGCATATCTCCAGAATGCTTTTGGATTTTTCTTAACATTCTTTGCAAGATCCCTATTGGGGTTATGAAAATGTTAAAGCCCTTTGGGTTTGGGTTTGGGGAAGTGGTGTGGAAAGTGGTGTTCGAAGAGTATGATTCTGAGGCGTGTTTTAAGTTCTCTATATTAGTAGAGCTTCTCCCACGTTGCCTTTTTGCAGGATTCCTGTTTTGCACAGTTTGAAAAACCATTTCATCCTCGCTCATCATGGATCTTTCCGGCTCGGAGGCGTGAGCCGCCATGATTGGCTTTCGAAAAAAGGCGCGAAATTTGAATAGCGCGTATCGTGCAGCTAACCACAATGAAATGAAATGAAATGAAATGAAAAGCCCACAGTGTTTGCTTACCTCAGTACGAAAAATTCCTATTCCAAAAGTGGTCACATAAATCCAAAACAAAAAACTTCAAAAAGAACAACCCAATTTCCATATGAGAAACAAAGTCAAAGATATAATCCAAGAGTAAGGCGAGAGTGCGACCTATCCGTGCGACCTATCCGTAATAAGTGAAATGTATGGTGGCCCTGAAGGGACATCGCGAATAGACTAAATCGCGAAAAATTCACGATAAAATTCACGATATCGTCAATTTTATCGCCAATTTTTCACGACGAAATTCACGAAATTCACGATATCGTGAACTTTATCGTGAACTTTTCACGATAAAATTGACGATATCGTATACTTTATCGTGAACTTTATCTTAAACTTTTTTCTCCTGGCTTGGGCGGGCGGGCGCTTCGTAAACAAAACCAGCCGTGGCCTAGCTTGATTGAAGACGATTATTATGACGAGACGTTTTTACGATGATTTCTGTGAAAATGGTAGGTTTAACTTCATATTATGCTCTATTTGTTTTTTATCTTTGACAAGATAGGGATAAAAGTAATTGCACAGCGAAAAAATTACCCGGTATGCAATTAATGGTCTAGAGATGCACTCAATGCATTTTCCCATACATTCATTTCCATGTTGTAATACTAATATCCTGATATAGACCTAGTATTGAGTAATGTTATTGATCTAGATCTAGGCCTACTTTTATTAGTAGGCCTACGAACTAGCACACTCAATTTCTCAAACTGAGTCCATTGCAATAGCACACTCGTACTCGTCGACTAGACGCAAACTGAGCTGAGCTGAGCTGATTCAATTCGATGTAGGCAAGCACCAGATCTAGATCTACAAATCATGATAGATAAATCCAAGGGATCGTTTAACAATGTTAAGTCTGACTCTGAGATGCAATCATGCATGGCCCTAGATCTATGTGTTATTTATAATATTACTATGTCAGTGATACAGTGTAATATCATTATTTTATGACATGATTAGGGGCGCTGGTCCGAGAATGAGGATCGTCTGCATAAACAAGGATATCCTAGTCGTAAAAACGGACAAATTGCGTTCGCGAACGTCTTTTTTTCATCGGCACTCTGCGGGTTTCAGGTTCCCAGCGCGGGCATCAGGGCATGCAAAAAAAACAGATTCCTTGTAAGAAAATAACCCCAGTCTCCTTGGCGCTTGTTCAGAAACGTATCTAAAATTTGACCCGTAACTCCGGCGTGGAGATACCCTACTATAACATACCCAAAATGAAGTAAATATTCATTAAATGTCCAAATAAGATCATGAGTTAAAAGTCGTTATGTTTATTACCTGTTTCGTGTCAATGTTTTTGTTATTTTTGGAGTATTTTTCGGAAAAACAATGATATTACTATACACTTTTTCTCAGGTTTCACGGCAAACCGCTGCACAATACAAGTGCATATCGATGGTGAATTGCGGGCGGGCGCACGCCTGTGTGAAGTTATCTACCGTAATGAGGATCCGAGACATTACTTCACACAGGCGCGCATCCGCCCGCAACCCACCATCGGTTTGCACTTGTATTGTGCAGCGGTTTGCCGTGAAAAAGTGTAGGTATACTGATATCATCGTTTTTCCGAAAAATACTCCAAAAGTAACAAGAAAATTGACACGAAACAGGTAATAAACATAACAACTTTTAACTCACGATTTTTATTTGGACATTTAATGAATATTTACTTCATTTTGGGTATGTTTTAGTAGGGTATCTCCATGCCAGAGTTACGGGTCAAATTTTGGATAGGTTTCTAAACAAGCGCCATCTTCTTTTATGGGTTGTCCGTCTTCTCGAGGATTTATCGCCCCTAATGTGAAAGTCTCTGTACAAACTTAAGTCAATGTAAAATGCATCAATAAAAACATCGCGGAATCCGTTTTTCGCATCACCAACGCGCAGATTGGAAATTGGAAACGTCTGCGAAAATGCAGATGATCCTTATTCTTGTACCAGCTTCCCTACTGAATATTGAAGCCTTAAACAAATTTCGCTTCAAAATGATCATGAAGTGGCTCAAAAAAGTAATAATCTTTGAGTGACTGGTTTTACCATACTTATTTTCCTGAATAGACTAGGCTTAGGCCCTAGTTTATAAAAACCGTTAGGAAAACGCAAAGTTTGATTTCGATTTCCAATCATAAAAAACTTGATAATCAGACAGACGATTGGCTTGTAAAAGTCACGGGATTCCTGACTGACCTAACAGAGGCTAAGCTAAAGGTTTAAAGGTTTAAAATTATGATTGCAGCATGAGCTAAATCCATGATTTTGTTTCAGAATCTGAGGCAATGTTACCGAGTCACTTTAAGTTAGATCTATATTACTATTAGGTATTTACTAGTCTATTTAGTGAATTACGGCTAGCACCCAGGCCGGGGCCCGTTTCTCGAAACCGTCATAAGTCTAACTTCTTGACCAAATCAGCTTTAGTAAGCTACTTGTCCGCTACATGTTTCACCAGGCGCGTAGCCAGGGGGGGGGGGCGGTGGGGGCAGTCGCCCCCCCCCCAAAAAAAACGCCGGCCAAAAAAAAAAGAGAGAGAAAGAGGAGAAGAAAAAAAGAAAGAGGACGTAGGAAGAAGAAGGGAAAAGGAGTCGAGAACGGTACAACGAATCGTCAAAGCTTTCGCGATTCGCGCGGGAAGGGGGAACTGAGTTCAAATTTAGGATTAAGGGTCGGGAAAGGTACAACGAATCGTCTTATTTCTCTAATAATTTAATGAAACGTCAAAACTTCGCACGAGAGGGGGGGGGGGAAACAGAATTCAGACAATGATTAAGAGTCGAGAAAGGTACAAGGAATCGTCTTCTTTCTCTTATAATTTAATAAAACGTCAAAGCTTCGCGTGAGAGGGAGGAGGGACTAAATTCAGACAAGGATAATGAGTCGAGAAAGGTACAACGAATCGTCTTCTTTCAAAGCTTCCGCGCTTCGCGCGAAAGGGGGACTGAATACAGATAAGGATTAAGAGTCGGAAAATTAGGTACAACGAATCATCTCTTTTCTCTAATATTTTAATGAAACGTCAAAGCTTCGCGTGAGAGGGGACTGAATTCAAACAAGGATAATGAGTCGAAAAAGGTACAACGAATCGTCTTCTTTCAAAGCTTCCGCGCTTCCGCTTCCGCGCTGCACCCACCCCCCTAAGGAGCGCGCTTCGCGCGCTCTTTAAGTGATTTGCACGCTTTGCGTGCTCACTACCGCCCCCCCCCCTAAAATGAAATCCTGGCTACGCGCTTGTGTTTCACTAAGACCTCTTTGCCAAGATTAAGGACAACATCCTGACTAAGTACTACCGTATGTATTTATGACGCCTCTGACACGGTTATATCTCTGTCATAAACTTGATAAAAACATAAGACTCATAACTTTTTAGTCGATGGGCAGCGAACTCGTAGAGTCCTACGATGCATGAAGTCTAACCGTAAAAGGGTAATCCAATCACAGTGTGATTATCTTACAAAAATTCATCTCTTGGAGTAAAAAAAAAGTGTTATGATGTTTTTCTTTTTGTTTTATAATGTGCAAAGTTTATCACTAGATTTTGTTTGCATATGTTTCTTTTATTATTGATTCAACAGATTACCTGGTTGGCATTCATGCAAGCAAGCCCTACAACTTGTAGTACAACTGCCATGTATCAACACTCCATACAAACCAGCTCAGGATGATGGGAACTAAGCTGAATGTATCCTTATTGAGTGTATGCGTTGAAATGATAACAAAATAAAAATTATCTTAGATAATGATGGGTTATAGATTGCTAAGCTGCTGTTACAGACACTGATATTGTTTCCCTTCATATCCCTCGCATTCCCTTCTCTTTAACAACCCCTGGGGGCTGGCCTAAGATGTTGTTTTCTTTATGAAGGAGTGTTACTACAGTCGAACGGCTTGTAATGCTTTTTTTTTAATTGTCCTTGCTAAAAACCTAGTTGATACATATGATAATATAGTTGGGAGAATTCGGGAATTAAGCAGATCATTTTTTCAAATTTTGATAGCCTGTTTTCACTCAAACTTTCAGATTATCTTTAAATGTATATCGAGCATTGAAGTCACTACCTTATCACCATTTTCTCTCATCTGAACAATGTTAACAAGAACCTTAAATGAAGCTTGCACAAGAAATACTTTTATTTGTAAAGGTATGAACTAGAAATGTCCAATAGACACCAGTTTAAATATAAAAAGGACTACTTTATTTTTAAGACCTGTTAGAATTGTCAATGGAGAATTGGGCAGTTACCCTTTTTGTTTAAAAGTTGAAATGCAGTGTACATACCACATGTATGTTCATCTAAAGGTCTGTTAAAATGAGATCTGCTTACTATTCATAAGGACCGCTATTCATAAGGACCGCTATTCATAAGGACCGCTATTCATAAGGACCACTATTCATAATTTGAGAAAAGGGTCATTATTCATTAGGGTCATTATTCATACATGTAAGAACCGCTATTCATAATCGAATAGGAGGGTTGCTTTTCATAATGTGAGAAGAGGGTGGCTATTCATGATGCGGAATGAGGGTCGCTATTCAAAATAAGAGAAAAGGGTCATTATTCATAAGGACTGCTTTCATAAGGACCGCTATTCATAAGGACCACTATTCATAATTTGAGAAAAGGGTCACTATTCATTAGGGTCTTTATTCATACATGTAAGAACCGCTACTCATAATCGAAGAAAGGGGTGGCTATTCATAATACGAGAAGAGGGTGGCTATTCATAATACGAGAAGGGGGTCGCTATTCATAATACGAGAAGAGGGTGGCTATTCATAATACAATAAGAGGGTTCGCTATTCATAATACAGAAAGGGTCGCTATTCATAGAAATTAAATAAGCAAACAAAATTATATTAAAGGTAATACAAAGTTTGGTATGGGGTCATGAATTTGGTTCAAATGAATATATTGGAAGCATATGCGATACTACAGTATTCAGTGATCGTTGTCGCGGTTGAAATCAAGTTTAAAGAAGAAATTGTAAATAATAAACTCTTTATGTTGTATAGCTCCCTCTAAAGGTCAAGATATTAATTTAGCATTAAAACAATGTTTCTTGACTAAAATCGACCGATTGGCTATTCCCGTTTGGAAATTATATATCACAACTGCATATTCTGAGATGTTCATTTTAGCAGCTACCATTGGATGGCCGTATAGGCATTGATATTCAAATTTTCTCGAAAGCAGAAGTGTTTAGGGGCTAAATTTTCTAGTGCTTGTAATGCATCCTTAGGGCATCCAAATATATCAACATTTTCAAGAATCGCTATCCGGCCATTTTCAAAATTCCCAAAACTTTGTATTATCTTTAAGAAAGGGGGGGGGACAAATTACAATAGGTGAATAGGATTATATGTGTGTTGGGTTTTACTGTATTTTTTGTCACCACAGGAGCGGGGCAGATTCATAAGCTAAATGAAGGTAATGGGGATGTCTCTATATAATCATCAAAGATAAAAGGTACAATATACTTTAAAAAAAGACATACCGGTAATACAGGGTACGCCATCGTTCGCATAACGCCTAACGGTCACAATATCATATCTTAAAGGTTCTATGTCCCATTTGCAGGCCAAAAAAATGAAAAAGTTAAATTCCAACTGCATTTGAAAGATAATACTAATTTAGAACTTCCCTAAAAAAGGTGGGGCTTGAAAATGTCAAGTGGGAAAATAACGACTATTAGTTGTCAAATCGACTTTAGGGCTATAAAGCCCAAAAGTAATAGTCTTGATTTTCAGACAATTGTACCGAATGGTCATACCTTTTATGCTGCGCAAAGATTCAATCAGTTTAATCTTGGCCATCACAAGAAGTGGGTTATTGATGTAGACAAATGCTCATGTACCCTTTACAACTCTTTTCATGTATGTCATTACCAAAGAAGAAAAAAGCCAGTCAGTCACTCAATAGTGTCTGACAGTGAAGTCTAGCAAGTAAACGGGTTTCCTTGCATAATTTGAATATGAGGACACTGCTAACGTTTACATTTCACAGATAGGACATACATGACATATGCATAATTCCTGCAAAGTTCTACAGAATTTGAGGTTGGCTGCAAAAGGGACATAGTACCTTTAATGGCTTAAAATCTTGAAAATCTAACTTCCTTACTTATATGGAAAATATATCTTGCTATATTGTGTATAATTTATGAAAGGATGGTATATAACCAGGCCCGGATCCAGAGGGGGGGGGGGGGGGGGGGGCCAGCGGGCCTTGCCCCCCCCCCCCCCCAAAAAAAAGAGAGAGAGAGAGAGAAGGAAACGAAGGGAAAGAGGGGAGAAAGGGAAAGAAAGAAGAGGAAGAAGAGTTGCAATTTTCCCGCCAACAAGTTGCAGTTCGGGGGGGGGGGGGCAAAAAGCCCTTGCCTCCCCCCTTCCCCCACCCCCCAAAACGGGGGGAAGGAAGGCAAAGGGAAATAGGAGAGCTAAAAGGGAACAAAAAAGAGGAAGAAAAAAAGAAGGGGAGAACAGTTACGATTTTTCCCGCCAATAAGGTGTAGATCGGGGGGGGGGGGGCTTGGTTTATTTCTAATTCGATACCGGTGATTTACAAATGCTGCTGAAATGACATAATTTTCAGAGATTTTTTCCTCAATGTTTAGTAAATTATACTTTTTTATGCGTTTGTTGGAAAATGGCAAATTCATGAAGAAAGAAAGAAAGAATAGTGACCTGCCTTTGTCACAAAATAATAAGATGTCAAAATTTGCTCATCTGACCTTTATTAAATGCCTAAAACCCCTGAGCTTCGGGGGCTCCACCCGTCGACCCCACCAGGGGCCCTAAGGCGGGCCCCTGCATGCTTATGTGACCGTTATAAAATGCCTAAAACCCCTGAACTTCTGGAGGCTCCGTCCCGTGGACCCCACGCCAATTCATGTCCTGCCAGTGTCACAAATAAGGTATCAAAATATGCTCATCTGACCGTAATTAATTGCCTGAAACCCCTGAGCTTCCGGGGCTCCACCCCCTGGACCCCACACCAATTCTTAACCTGCCAGTGTCACAAATAAGGTATACAAATATGCTCACCTGACTGTAATTATTGCCCAAAGCCCCTGAGCTTCAGAGGCTCTGCCCCCTGGAGCTAACCTAATTTGTGTCCTGTCAATGTCACAAATAAGGTATCAAAATATGCTCAGTTGACTGTTACTAAATGCCTATACCCCCTGAGCTTCTGGGGCTCCACCCCCTGGACCCCACACCAATTCTTAACCTGCTAGTGTCACAAATAAGGTATACAAATATGCTCACCTGACTGTAATTATTGCCCAAAGCCCCTGAGCTTCAGGGGCTCTGCCCCCTGGAGCTAACCTAATTTGTGTCCTGTCAATGTCACAAATAAGGTATCAAAAGATGCTAATCTGACCGTAATTTATTGCCCAAAACCCCTGAGCTTCCGGGGCTCCATCCCCTGGACCCCACACCAATTCTTAACCTGCCAGTGTCACAAATAAGGTATACAAATATGCTCACCTGACTGTAATTATTGCCCAAAGCCCCTGAGCTTCAGAGGCTCTGCCCCCTGGAGCTAACCTAATTTGTGTCCTGTCAATGTCACAAATAAGGTATCAAAATATGCTCAGTTGACTGTTATTAAATGCCTATACCCCCTGAGCTTCTGGGGCTCCACCCCCTGGACCCCACACCAATTCTTAACCTGCTAGTGTCACAAATAAGGTATACAAATATGCTCACCTGACTGTAATTATTGCCCAAAGCCCCTGAGCTTCAGGGGCTCTGCCCCCTGGAGCTAACCTAATTTGTGTCCTGTCAATGTCACAAATAAGGTATCAAAAGATGCTAATCTGACCGTAATTTATTGCCCAAAACCTCTGAGCTTCTGGGGGCTCCGCCCCTGGACCCCACGCCAATTCGTGACCTGTCAGTGTCACAAATAGGGTATACAAATATGCTCATCGATGGTAATTTAATGTATAAAACTCCTGAGCTTCTAGGGGCTCCACCCCTTGACCCCCGCAGGGGCTTCCCCCAAGACCCCACGCCAATTTATGCAATGCTCTACCTAATCGTACATACCTACCCCCCCCCCCATCACCTACTTTAGAAACGTTCAGCGGGGCCTGCATGTAAGAGTGGGGTGGTGCGGATCTTTTTTGTCTATCCCCTTGACGAAAATTGTTGGTAATATGTTCTTTTCCTAAGGGAATGCTGCAGGGAGGGTGGGCCGAATGGCGCAGCGTGTTCGGACTGATTGGGGGTAGGGGTGATGTACATTATTGTAGCACGCCTTTTTTCTTTATTTCTTCAAAAATGTTTGTTTTTAATAAATGTTTTCGACAAATATTCAAGGCCATGTATCATCCCCCCCCCCCCATCGATACGCCACAGCCATGGGAGTGGGGGTGTCCCCTTTTCAAAATTCCCCTTTCTTGTTATTATTTTGTTTGCTTATTTAATTTTTATGAATAACGACCCTCATTCATTATTATGAATAGCGACCCTCTTCCCGTATTATGAATAGCAACCTTCTTCCTGTATTATGAATAGCGATCCTCATTCCGCATTATGAATCGAGCGAGGTTACCATTTCTATAATATTGGCATCAAGAGAACTGTACTGGTACATTGGTATGCTTACGAGTCTTAATGTTCTTTTAATCAGGAACAATGTCACAGACCTAAATGTATGACCTTTGAAATATTTCAAGTCATTGTAAATGTGCAATTCATTTGATGTCAACCCCAAAAGTGTTCTGCAATACTTCACTTTATGTGTAAACCATTGGTAGGATCTTAACACATGAGTAACTAGTATTCCAAAGCTAACCACTTGATATAATAGATGTTAAAACAGTTATTTAGTGTATATGTGGATGCTTTTCTAAGTTTAAAAAAAAATTGTTTTGCTCCTTGATTTCACAAATTCTATAATGCACAGTACTTTACCAGATTGCCTCTTACGGTAGCAGGGTATTCATGGAGCATTATCGAGATGGCATCAGGAAGAGAGGTATGAACTATGAAACAATTTGTTTAAAAGTGATGTTTTTGTATTTGTTATAATTTTATTCATTGATGTACCTAACCCGAAATATAAATCTTTCAAAAACCTGGAACATTTCTTAATAACATAAAACCAACCTTCATGTATCATTGCTTTGAATGGCATGCTTATAAAATATCTGATAATGCTATTGCATAATTTTAAATCAACTATTGGGGGCTCCTGTTTATGTATCATTATATGATTGTTTTGCACATGTAAGCGTTGCTGGGTGGAATATTATTATAGTATATATTTAATTGTATTTAGGGTTTAAACTGTGATATATTTATCTTTCCCTTTATAGTGTTCGGCAGGTGAAGCGCATTTGTAGAAGCCTCAGACTTCGACGCCACTGCCCAGAATCATCTGAGTAGGACATTGCCCGAGCTATTTGTCCGATGCCCTCTCGCCTTATCCTTGCTGATCACACTGTCCAACACTGCAATGTCATCAAGCTGCCAATATCAAATTGTGTCCTTGTAATGCCCTTATTTAACTGTTTAGCAGCTCAATAAATAGTGTACATTCAGAGCTTCTTACTAAAGGTATTACAAAGTTTTGGTAAGGGGTCTTGAATTTGGTTCAAATAAACATATTGGAAGCATATACTATCCTACAATAATCAGTGATCGTTGTCGCGGTTGAAATCGATTCTAAAGTTATGAAATTGTAAATAATTAACTTTTTATGTTGTATAGCTCCCTCTCAAAGTCAATATATTTGTCAATACTTTAGCCTCCCCCTCTATGAAAAACGTTCCACGAGGCCTGCATGTACAATGTTAGAGTGGGGATGCTGATTTTGTTCTCCCCCCCCCCCCCCAACGTTTTTGTTCAATATACGCCACTGCTCCCCTGTCCCTCGCATTTCGTCCCCCCGGTCATGAAAAGAAGTCGCCACCCCTGCAAATAAGCATTTCCGCCAATTATGTTATTAAATGTACTTCTTCTGTTTTGTCTTTCACACTAAATAGATGGGCATTTTTAAGCACATTTTTAAAATGTTCTTGAAAATCTATTACAAAAACTGTGTGTATCAACTACAGATCTATTTTCCTATGTTCATACTTGGTTATACAGTTTATATTAAAATAACCTAACAAATGTTACCATAATCATGTTTGGTGTTGGTTATTACTTCATGTGTCAACAAACACTACACGTTTCAAGTGTAATCAGTTTTTGAGAGGTTTCAAGAAATGTAAAGTGTTAGCAGCCCAAATTTTGTGGCAAAAATTAACACACACTTCTGCAAATATTTTTAAAACAAATATGTTTGAAGATGAATATTGATGACAGAATGCCCTTATTGAGTTTACTGTTGTAGGCAGAAAACCCCAATTTCAGTTTCTTAAATTTTGCAGCAGTTTTTGTTTCAATATCACTTTATTAACAATCATGATTATAGTACATACACTTGTATAGATACTACAAGTAGAAAAGAGAAGAAGCACAGGTCATGTTTTATTATTAACAATGCAGGGCTAATACTTCATATTATTCATACTGAAATTCGTGATGCATAATGTAGACAAATATTAACGGACACGTTTAACATATCGTCTGTTTGGGGTCACAAGGGCCCTGACTCCATGTCAAAGTAATACAGATCAATGCCACTGTGGCTCCAAACAGACAATGCTACATGCATTCAAAATGAATAAATAGAATTTAGAAACAATATATGTGAATGATATGTGTAAATTACATTATAGAGAGAGAAAACAAATTAATTTTATCTGAACTCTACATTCATACAAAAGCTGTAGAACAAGTATGAATGATGAATTAAGCATAACAAGAAACGGGACCAAGAGGAATGATAGGAAGCAGAATGAGAAGAAGAAATAAGAATGAGAGGGGTAAAGGGGGCAGAAGAAGAAAGAGAAGAAGAAAAATAGACAGAAAGAGAATAAAAAGAAGGGAGAAAAGAGAAGAAAGAAAGAAAAGGAGGGGATCAAGAAACAGGAAGAAAAAGAGTAAGAATGTGGAATATGCATTTATTAAGACTTCAGAAGGCTGTGGCCCTCCCAACATGGCTTATCCTTAGAGCAGTATATTGAAAAGGAAGAAGTTACTGCAATCTTTGATACGGTGTAAAATACGTTCAGAAATTATACAGACGTGTCCTTGTATCAAACACAATCAAACAAGATCAAATAATTGGATCAAATTACCATAAAAAATGAGTGCTTCAGAGCATGTTTGTGGCTTTTTTAAATGATGTTGCTGCATATAGAGTTTTGGCAAGAACTGGATTAGGAGTTGAATGATCATGATCGTAACTTGGTCAACATCCCAATTAATTCCTAATTTAATTCTTCCTTTTCTCTCTACTGTGATTCACGAGAGACCAGACAGCTATAATAAAAAAAAATAGTGGACACAAGATATATCATTTAAACCATGAGCGTTTATTCAAATCAGTGCTAAAATCTAGCCGGGAAATATTCCAATAACAGTCACATGTTAACAATTAAGGTAGTCTATTTATAAAGCGAAAGACTGCCGCTTTTCAAATTACACTACATTATCATCAAACTTGTCAAATGCGTTGATGTTATTGTCAATGATGATGAACCGACGATGTCAAAGAAACAATTAGGGTCTATTCTGTCGATGACGACAAAGGTAGAGTTTCTGATGATCTCGAAGAAACAAGATTTGACGATGTGGAAAAGAAGACCCAAATTTCTGACGATGTCGAAGAAACAAAAAGAGACGATGTGGAAAAGAAAAGCAAAGTTTCTGACGATGTGGAAGGTAAGCGTAAATCCTGATCTTCAAACAAAGAACGGAAATCGACGGTGTAAATATACAAACTGGGGTTTGTATACTGTTAAACAGAAAGATGGCGTGGTCTTCATACAAAGAAACGATGTCGATGATGGCGAAAGTAAAGTTATCATGATGATTATGAACGAAGAAACGAATGGTCGATGTCAAAGGTAGAATTCTGATGATGAATGAAGACACGGAAGGTCAATGTTGACGATAAAAAAGGAAAATGGCGACTTTCAAACAACCAAAATAAGGTTTTCAGCACAAAAGTGATGATGCAGACAAGTCGGTCAAACTGTTGCTTTATTGATATATTGCCGAAACAACACAATACAAAAGAAATATCACTGGATACTGAATGGTGCCAAATCGAGGAGGACCAAAAAAGCAAAGGTCCTCCCGTTACCACTTTCTCCCATTGCCAAACAGTACTGTTGATCAATTAAATCCAATTGCGTCACATCTATTTCATGCTTGTAGTCAGTAGCTCCTGCAATAATAACATAAAGAATACATTTTTGATTACACAGAGAAACAGAATTTAGACAATTATTTGGCAGAGAGATTTTCAGGATTGAATACAAGTTTGATTTTGCTCCAGAAGTTTAGATCTATCACTGCATCAGTGTCATAAATTATCAATTATCTCCAAGCTCCGATACAGTTTTACATATTGTTAGTGTAAATTACCACGGTTAACAGTCCGTGTCTGCATGCATGGGCCTGGCCATGTACAATTTTTGGTTTATTTTTTAAATAAATATCTTTCAAACCCTGCTCTGCAGGTGCAGTACCATCACTCTGGAAACAATATCCGACCTAGGCCACACATAGCAGCATTAGTGTACTTTTTTGTATTATCTCTATTGATTTTCAACATTTTAAACATCACTGTACAAAACTCAACTGAGATCACTCAAAATAAATTGGTAGTACCAATTTATTTTGAGTGATCTCAGTTGAGTTTTGTACAGTGTTGTTTAAAATGTTGAGAATCAATAGAGATAATACAAAAAAGTATAGGTGTCATCAATTGTCACTAAATTAGTGACAATTGATGACACCTATATAGCAGTAAAATAGTCTTTTCAACTAACCGATGTTAGAAAAAATTCTTTGAAAATTAAAATCGCGAGTCTACTGTCAAACTTGCCGATCATATCAGCCACTTCGTACTCATTGTGTTCACGAGTGTGTAATTGTGTGCAATAGATTGCCCTCTCAGCAAGTATGCAGCGCTATAGAGGTCAATACGCATTAGCATTGTCTACTAGTGCTACTATGCTTTACTGGAGTGACCTAGGCTAGGCCCTAGCTTAATTAATAATTCATGTTGTTGCAAGCATTGAAAAAAATATTAAAATAAAATGTCTGCCAATGCAATAATCACTGGAGCCTATAGCCTACATGTAGGTCTGCAGCTGCATGCAGCTAGTGCACTAGACCGAATTTTCCGTCTCTTTCGTTCGTTAGCCTCTTATTGGGGTAGGGTCGGCTCTCTAGGGTCGGCTCTCTCTTTAGAGAGAGCCGACCCTACCCCAATAAGAGGCTTACGAACGAAAGAGAGGCAAAATTCGGTCTACTACTACTAGTGCACTAGAATGCTACTATAATTTTGCTAGCCGCTGCTACCTATTACTTATTAGTATTAGTTCTACATCGACTCTGTCAGTCTTTGTTGACTCAGTTTGAGAAATTGAGTGTGCTAGTATGTAGGCCTACTAATAAAAGTAGGCCTAGATCTAGATCAATTACATTACTCAATAGATATTACAACATGGAAATGAATGTATGGGAAAAACAGTGTATCTCTAGACCATTAATTGCATACCGGGTAATTTTTCCGCTGTGCGATTACTTTTATCCCTATCTTGTCAAAGATAAAAAACAAATAGAGCATAATATGAAGTTAAACCTACCATTTTCACAGAAATCATCGTAAAAACGTCTCGTCATAATAATCGTCTTCAATCAAACTAGGCCACGGCTGGTTTTGTTTACGAAGCGCCCGCCCGCCCAAGCCAGGAGAAAAAAGTTTAAGATAAAGTTCACGATAAAGTATACGATATCGTATATTTTATCGTGAACTTTATCGTGAACTTTTCACGATAAAGTTCACGATATCGTGAATTTCGTGAATTTCGTCGTGAAAAATTGGCGATAAAATTGACGATATCGTGAATTTTATCGCCAATTTTTCGCGATTTAGTCTATTCGCGATGTCCCTTCAGGGCCACCATAGAAATGAGTGAAAATTTCAGGACAAGTCACTGGGGCTTATGCCGAAAGGGTGGGAAGCGTCGCGTCGCATGATTTGAACGCGACCATTCTTCCAAAGCCCCCCACCCTCCTACCCCCCGGACGCGAATTTTTTTTCCGTACTCGAGAGGGCAAATACCCCATGTGCGCATGCGCGTGGACTTGTGATTTCTCTGCTACTTCCCATACGAAATGTATGTATTCGCATCTACTGTGCACGATTCGCGTTCTACGAGTAAACGATGGCATAGTAGTCTTCAAACACAGACTCTGATTTGCCAGTTTGACAAAACAATTACGCATATATCGTGCGTAGCAATAGTACTAGTATTCAAGTCTGAGTAGTTGTATGATTCAGACATTTTAGTGCTTACAGAAATGCATCCCAAATTGAATAGCATGGTATAGTAGTCTGCAAGCACAGACGCTAATCGGACAGTTTGACAACATAGTGTCTTGAGTAGTGCTTTATATTCAAATATGTGTAGTTTTATGATTCAGACCCTACTGGTGCGTGTATTGGAAAGGCATCTCAACTTGCAGAGTGGCATAGTAGTCTGCAAGCACAGACGCTAATCTGACAGTTTGACAAAATAGTGTTATTCAAGTCTGAGTAGTTTTATGATTCAGACCCTACTGGTGCGTGTATTGGAAATGCACCTCAACTTATAGAGTGGCATAGTAGTATGCAAGCACAGACTCTCCTTTGACAGTTTGACAGAATAATATAGGCCTATTGTGTATTGAGTAGTGCTTTTATTCAAGTTTTCGTAGTTTTCTGTGTTGTGCCACTGCTCTCTCACTCTCACTCTCTCTCTCTCTCTCTCTCTCTTTCTCTCTCTCTAGCTCTCCCTCCAGTATGCTCGCACTCTCTGTATTACTTTTATTTATAATCATGGTCTGCTGAGAGCCAGAAGGATGCAAAACTACTCAGACTTGAATAACACTATTTTGTCAAACTGTCAGATTAGCGTCTGTGCTTGCAGACTACTATGCCACTCTGCAAGTTGAGATGCCTTTCCAATACACGCACCAGTAGGGTCTGAATCATAAAACTACACATATTTGAATATAAAGCACTACTCAAGACACTATGTTGTCAAACTGTCCGATTAGCGTCTGTGCTTGCAGACTACTATACCATGCTATTCAATTTGGGATGCATTTCTGTAAGCACTAAAATGTCTGAATCATACAACTACTCAGACTTGAATACTAGTACTATTGCTACGCACGATATATGCGTAATTGTTTTGTCAAACTGGCAAATCAGAGTCTGTGTTTGAAGACTACTATGCCATCGTTTACTCGTAGAACGCGAATCGTGCACAGTAGATGCGAATACATGTACATTTCGTATGGGAAGTAGCAGAGAAATCACAAGTCCACGCGCATGCGCACATGGGGTATTTGCCCTCTCGAGTACGGAAAAAAAATTCGCCCCCCGGACGCTACCAACCCTTTCGGCATAAGCCTGCGTTGACTAGTCTTCCACGTCAGTCGTTTATAATAGAATTTAAGGAATAGAAATTTAAGTCGTTTAAATTCAAATAATCAAAATACAAACAGATTAAAAATCAAATAAAACTTGTTTTTACGTAGTCTTGCAGATCATGCGTTTATAAGAATTTAATCAATTAATCAATTCAATAAATATTTTATAATGTCAAATAAAAATAATATCAATTCTTTCTAGTATAGAATCCATTTCTTGATGTAAACTAGTCATGCATAACAGTCTTTACGAATGAAATGACAAATAAATAGATAAAAAACGGAGTAGGCCTACCGCCTTATAATGCACCCTTTCGGGGAATAGCGGACCGGGGGGGGGGGGGGCTTTCTGAATTCCATACATAGAAAGAAATTGATATTATTTTTTGTTATTTTAATAAATAAATGACTGATATGCAAGACTAGGTAAACACCATTATTTGACAGTTTTAAATATCAAAGTTAATTATTTGATTGTGTTTCTTGTTATTTATTAAATTAATTCTTATAAACGCCTGATCTGCAAGACTACGTATATACTAGTTTTATTTGATTTTAATCTGTTTCTATTTTGATTATTTGAATTTAAACGACTTAAATTTCTATTCCTTAAATTCTATTATAAACGACTGACGTGGAAGACTACTCAACGCAGGCCCATGCCGAAAGGGTTGGTAGTGTCGCGTCGCGTTGGGGGGGGGGGGGGGGGGGGGGGGGTGGACGAATGGTCGCGTTCCAGTCAACACGACACTCCCAACGCACCCTTTCGGCCAAACCGGGGGGGGGGGCTTTGGACGAATGGTCGCGTTCAAGTTAACGCGATGCTACCCACCCTTTCGGCAAAAGCCGTCAACGCAACCTTTCGGCCAAACCGTGGGTGGGGTGGGGGGGGGGGGGCTTTGGACGAACGGTCGCGTTCCAGTCAACAACGCACCCTTACGGCCGAACCGGGGGGGGGGGGCTTTGGACGAATGGTCGCGTTCAAGTCAACGCGACGCGACACTACCCACCCTTTCGGCATGCCGGGGCTAAGCTTTTGCTAAAACTTCAATCAAAACATTTAATTACCGGCAGGATATTGTTTCTTGCACATTTCATTATTGGCTGTGCCTATATTGAGAACATAACAATACTGAGTCATTGTCATGAACTTCGCAAACGGCTGATGACTCGCTTGTTCGTCGTGCACGAGTGCATAGGCACCGCTAGCGCTGGCCAACGCTAGCCTGCAAGATCAAGAGGCACGGTGAATGGGCGCGGCCCGTCTATCAATCAATTTTTCGTCATTTTATTTCTTTTAAATAATTTTTGAAATCCGTTTAAAAAAAAATGCCGGACAATTTCAAAGTGAGAAAATTATATTTGTTCGTTTTTATTTAAATTTTGACTAGAAACCGTATCAGACTTTTTTTATTTAATTTTTAAACACCAGAAGAAAAAAAATTGCGTTTTTAGATTTACCGATCAGCTCTCCGCCCGACTGAGCCCTTATAAAGCCATGGAGAAATGTTTGTGCACTGGAGGAGAGCTTGGGAGTACTGTCAATCAATTATTCAAAATCGGAATGGCCGCCAATGCATACCTGTCTACGACGACCACCTGTCTACAACGGCCACTATTTGTGTTCCCTTGGGTGGTCGCTAAGGAAAGGTTTGTATCATGAATTTAGCTCATGAAATTGAGTGAGATCTAAGTTAGATGTGGATGCATGAAAAAACTTCAATCAAAACATTTAATTACCGGCAGGTTATTGTTTCTTGCACATTTAATTATTGGCTGTGCCTATATTGAGAACATAACAATACTGAGTCATAATGGGCCGTATGCATAAAAAGTAGCAATTGCTTGCAAGCAATTGCTTCAAGCACAAGCAATTGCTTGTCAAGCAAAATATCAAGCTCAAGCAATTGCTTAAATCCGTATGCATAACATTTTGCTTGTGCTCAAACCTTTTGCTTGCCTCCAGCAAGCAATTGCTTACGATCTCAACAATAGCGACGTCACGCCGGTGCGAACATCATTCATGGGAGAACAAAGGCGGGTTTCGCATACTAGTAGTGTATTCAAATGTCATGCACTTGGGGATATTCTCGAGCTTCAGGCGAACCCCATACCTGAGGATCGGGAATCGCCGTTTGAGTTGCCCAAAAGCCTGCTCGATGACGACACGGTTTCTTGTGTGAGCCCTGTTAAAAGACCTCTTGACCGGCGTGTCTGGATCAGCGAAGGGCGTCATCATGTATGGTGATATCCCATATCCAGAGTCCCCCAGAAGGCAGCCGCGAACATTTCTTGAAACGACATCGCGCAGGTCCGACGTTTGAAAAATCCGGGAGTCGTGAACCGATCCGGGCCAGCCAACGTCAACACTAGTGAAGATATAGTTCTCATCGCATGTTGCCTGGACGTTAAAGGAAGGGTAGTTTTTGCGGTTGATGAACTCATCTCCGAACTGGCCGCGCGGTTTGTCAATCCGCACATGGGTGCAGTCAATCGCCCCGATAGTAAAAGGAAACCCCAGTTTTTCAGCCCATCGTTCCTTTGCATGTGTCACGTCTGCGTTTGAAGTGGGAAACGTGATCCAGGTAGGGTGCTGCGCTGCGATGAGGTCAATGTTTTTAGCCACATGTCGAGAAACAGTGGTCTGGCTGATCCCCATCACTTCCCCCACTGTTGTTTGGTAACCCGGATCCGCCAAGTAGTGGAGCGTGGCCTCCATGCTCTCCACCGTTGTCAGACATCCTCCCCGTTTTTCATCATGTTCAGGTATGAACCTATGTGCTAACCACTCAACGTTCTCTTTGTCGAAACGGAATAGTTTTCGATAGGTCTCGGGAGCAATTTCTTCTCGATTTATTCTACTCCTGTACAACTTTGGTCTTTCTCTAACGAGCATAAACATGATGCTTAACCGCGAACGTCCCGATTAAGCAAGAGCTCAAGCTGCTATGACGGAGCTTGAAAAAACGTAAGCAATTGCTTTAATAAGAACAAGCAAAAGGTTCGTTTTATGCATACGTTTTTAAGCAATTGCTTGATCTTTAAGCAATTGCTTGCGGACATCAAGCAATTGCTTGTGCTTGCTAGCAAAAGCATTTGCTTGCAAGCAATTGCTTATGTTTATGCATACGGATTCAAGTAAAAGGCTAGCACAAGCAATTGCTACTTTTTATGCATACGGCCCATTGTCATGAACTTCGCAAACGACTGATAAAAAAAATATTTAAAACATCCACCCCCCCCCCCCACAAATAAAAACAAACACACACAAACAAAGCGTGAGCAGTCCATGGCAGTCGAGAGCGGTCAATCACACATAAATGCGAACTGAAGGGACCCCTCCTGTCCTCGTCCAGTCAATTTTCTTGTTTATTGTCAATGTTTACCTTAAAATGTTCCCATTTTTTATAATGGAGATTCAATGTTCTTCGCTCAGTAGCAGTCTTTCTTTCTTCTTGTTCGCTTTTTATTAAATATTATTCATTTTATTTCCTCAATGCTTAGAGGCTTTCTTTCTCCCTACTTAAAAAAAACAGATATCTGATTAATAAAACAACGTGATTAAGTATTTGCCTATCTTCATTCAATTCATCCAATCCAATGTGAACTTCCTTCCAGCTCATATCTTTAAAAATATGAAGATCCAGGATATCACTACATTGTTCCCATAATCTTCTCACTACAACGCATTCACAAAATATGTGCATATATGTTTCCTCATCTTTTGCACAGAATGAGCATTAACCCTTGAAATGAATTAAACCTATATAAATAGCGATTAACATATACAATTTTATGAAACAGTTTTAACTGAGATTCTCTTGTTCTAATGTGCTGATTCTCGGACGGACAAAAACCCTTTTCAATTTCTTTAATCTACAGATTATATGATGACTGTAAATAATGAAAACTAACGGGGAAGTCAGGCATTTTTGGTACGCATGCCCTGTACAAATTCTTGGAACAGACTGATTCAAAGTGGATAGTTTTCTTTGTTAACATTTATTCTATTTTTAGACTAGTTTTTTTTTTATATAGTATTTTTGTATTGTCTTCATTCAATACATGTACATGTACATCATACAAATACATATTATTTCAAATTACATCACATAACATACACAATATACACAACTCAATTATTTTGAATGAAAAAAAAAAATCGTTTCTTAATAACCCCCTTCCCAAAATTAGAACACAAAAGTTGTTGGTAGTATCGATTCCCGTTATCGCATATATCGTGTTAATATCGCGTGTATCCAGTAAAATTATCTAAACGGTAATTGACCAATCAGATTACAGGGATTCTTCTACCAATTATATAATACAGTACTATATATCAATTGTTCTTTGACTTACTGCATGCTAATTCATCCTCGTAATGATCGCAGTGGAAAAGTCCATCGCACAGGACAGTCGGTGACACGCTCATGTTGGAGCTCGAACAATCAAATAAGGCTGGTAGAGGATAGAAAATAGAAACTATATATAGACAGCTCATAATGCTTGAAATTTTCACCGTTGATTACACTCAGTTTTCTTTGACTACTGCTTCAATAGAGGACATTGTGTATCGTCTAGGCACATGTTTGGCGTATTATCCTTAAAACGACTGCATACAGCCGATTTCATTGGCCATTAATTGTGGATAATCATGATGGTGTAATTATTTGTTCGGTCCCTAGTCGGTCTGGGGTTGGTCTGGTGTCGGTCTTGTTGTTGATATCCCGGGGGGGGGGGATGGGGGATATATCCCCCCCCCAATATTTCAGGTGGGGGGATGGCCTGTACAATCATCCCCCCCCCCAATAATTCACCATAACAAATTAAAAAAATGAAGAGAAAAATTCATGACAGCCCGATGAGAGTAGTTAATGGTAATTACTCGCAAGATGACCATCAATATACACATTTTGCTATCTCATTTTCATAATACAATACGAAGTAAATGAGACAACCGTATATGAGACAAGAATAAATTGAATTCTCGCTCATACGGCTTCATCAGGAATTGATGAATTTATTCAATTTGTTTAATCAACAGCATCATAGAAATGCAGTGCGCCAAATGCAAAGCCGCAGCGTTAAAAAGCAACGAGCTAAATGTTAAGCGCGAAGCGCAAAAGTAGTAACTGCAATTAATGCACATCAAACAATTATGGACAGTGTAAACATAGATGAACTCTGTGACGAATTCGTGATTAGATCGGAGACAAGGAGAAAGATTTTCGGACATTAGTATGATTTATAAAATAGTTCACTAATTGCTTTGTTGTTTCCGTTCACCCTTTTTTAAATTCACGTCATGTATCTTTATTTTTATTTTTTTCACTCATTTTATTTCCTGATATTTCATAAAACATTTTTCATTTTTGGAGAAAGATTACTATGTCACATCTTATTTTTGTTTTTATTGAAAAGCTGATGTAGGCCTATGTCACTGGTGTACTGGTGGGGGGGGGGGGGCTTGGGGGCGCTAACCCCCCCCCCCAAAAAAAAAAATATATATATATATATAAAAAAAATAACATCCAACCATGACTTATTTTCAATTTCATACAAGTGATTTATAAATGTTCGTGATATCACATGATTTTCAACAAAATTCGCGTTTCTCCATTTCTGTTGCAAACTGACACATTCCCAAATAGCCAGGAAGAGCATATATTTTGTATAGTCACTAATGGGCCTAATTAGTGGCCGATAACACTAACAGTAGTATACAATTTCTTTCCAGAAGCTATTGCGACAAGCACTGCCGGGAGATAACATGATACCCACCACTCGGGCTGTGCATGCAAACATTTGCGAACGAACGTTCCATACGTACATCATGTGGGGAAACTGAATTCAGACAAGGATTAATATAGAGAACAGTACAACGAATCGTCTTCTTTCTCTAATAATTTAGTGAAACGGCAAAGCTTCCGCGCAAAGCGCGGGAGGGGGCAACTGAATTCAGACTAGGATTAGGAGTTATAATTAAATGAAACGGCAAAGTACACGATACAACGAATCGTCTTCTATTTCTAATAATTTAAGGAAACGTGAAAGCTTCCGCGCTACGCGCGGGATGGGCGAAAATGATTTCAGACGTGGATTAAGAGTAATAATTAAATGAAACTTCAAAGCTTCCGCGCTTCGCGCGGGAGGGGGAAAACTGAATTCAGACAAGGACACGATACAACGAATCGTCTTCCTTCTCTAATAATTTGATGAAACGGTAAAGCTTCCGCGCTTCGCGCGGGATGGGCGAAAATAAATAGAGACAAGGATTAAGAGTAATAATTTATTGAAATGCAAAGCTTCCGCGCGGGGAAACTGAATTCAGACAAGGACACGAGACAACGAATCGTCTTCTTTCTCTACTAATTAAATGAAAGGTGAAAGCTTCCGCGCTTCGCGCGGAAAAAAAAAGGGGGGGGGGACTGAATTCAGACGAGGATTAAGAGTCGAGAATGGTACATCGAATTGTCTTCTTTCTTTAATAATCTAATGAAACATCAGAGCTTCCGCGCTATGCGCGGAGGAAGGGGAACTTGATTCAAACAAGGATTAAGAGTCGAGAACGGTCAAACGAATCGTCTTCTTTCTCTAATGATTTAATGAAACGTCAAAGCTTCCGCGCTTCGCGGGGGAGGGGGAAAACTGCCTCCTCCCTGAACCCAACCTCCTAGGGAGCGCGCTCTGTAAATGATTCGCGTGCTCACTACCGCCCCCCCCCACCTAAAATAAAATCCTGGCTACGCGCTTGGGGAGGGGTGCAACATGCCACACGCTTCAACCTCTTGGTTGGTTTGATCCATTGCCGAAAATATTTTGGAACCTATCATCCCCCCAACCACGGATACAAATCGACACCCTTGGTGACAACAGTATGAAGTACATTGAGCGATGCATTGATATCCAACCTATACATGATAACCAAATAAGACGAATCGAGAATGACCACGATTAATATGTCACTTCTGTTATCTCAGTCATTTCATTATTTAAAAAAGCCACAAGGATTATTGAACAGTAAATCCCGATTGATGCAATTATACTCACTCAGCAAATCAATGGCAGTAACACCAACATCCAAACGGATAATGCTGTTTAGCCGCCCTCCTATAGCAGCAAACCACATCTCATTGGTATCTACATAGACATCATCAGGCTCAGAGTTTATGAATCCATGAATAGTTGCGATGATAGACTGTATATCAGACGGATCGTTACCTGTCCCTATTAGGACTTTAACATCATCTCTACTGAGATACAAATCTTGAAACAGAACTCGAAATCCATTCGTAGCGTTTGTTTGTAGTAAGGTTGCCTTATACAATCGTCCTGTGTACACTGTAAACAAATAATAGTCGAAATAACTCAATAAAATTGAGGAAAAGAATTGCCTTATTTTTATTAAGTAAATATTACCTACGGCATCTTAATTAGAATTTACTTATTTTGCTGAATACATTTTTACTCAGTTAAATCGAGTTACATTAACGTAAATAATTTAAGTATTGTAATCATTTTAGATAATTAAAAAAAAGCTATGATAGGATTACATATTGCACGATTTGGTACCCATCTAATCTAACAAGTAACATCCACTAATCATTCACTACTTCTATTTAAGATTAATCACTAATCACTACCACTACTTCTATTTAAGATTTAACCGTATATATATATATCTACCACCATCACAAACTATTACATACGCTTCAATTCGACACATATTGAAAGGCTCCAAATGTTATATATATCTGATCGTAGCATCTTAAAAGGAAAATTGGTTGACAATTTCCTGAAATATCAAGTTTTGATTTGTTTTGAACTTGGTAACAATTAAAAATTGTCCTTTGCTTAGCCATGTTAAATGAATTAGTAAATGTTTTAAAGTCCTTAAATTTTCATTCAACCACAAAAAAGAATTGTTTTATTTAAAAAAGAGTTTAATTTGGTCTTAATGAATATTCATAAATTATGTAAATATTTCTATCACGCACTGCATCGGTCCTTACTTTAAAAAGATAAGAATAATCAACATAAATTGTTTAGGTAATACGTATAATTTCTGATTTTGAGTTAAAATTACTAAATTAATACAAGCTGAAATTACTTAAAGTTCTTATGTATTTGATTTTACTTAAATATTCCACGTATGTTCTACTAAATTGAAAGTTTGAGTTAGCAAGACTTAAATTTAGTGCGTAAGTGGCAAAACTAATGTTTTCAAGTAAATTCTACATGGAAAAAATACGTAAAAATTACCGATGAACAAATTCTTTTTTACAGTGTAGGTGTCTGGTATGTAGGTGTCTGGTATGGAGATAAAATGTGATTCGTCTTCCTGAAGATATACAGCTGAATAATCTGTAAGATTTTTTGTTATAATGAGATTAAGATAAACAAAAAATGAAAAGAAATACAAGTGACTTTCGCATCTGTAGAGGATTCTTATCAGTTCTTCAACTAGGAATTCGTAGATAAGCTTCACCGCCTTGCACTGACTAGTCTGGGAACCTCTCCGGAAAATATATACCTTATTTTATCCATACAATATTACCCCCTTAAGTAACTTAGATATAGGCATATAGGTCATTCCCAAAAAGGTTGTCGATCTTACTGTATCTGTCAGAGCTCCCAAAACAGAGCCCAAAGTCAGGTCGGTTTTAACCTATCTAGGCCTACCTCATGCACGATATTCTGCTGGGAGACATTATGACTGGAAATTACAAAACATTTTACACGTTTTCCAATAAATCATATGGACACAATTTTTATAGAAACATTCTCTGTTCATTACAAAATATGATTTTGACAACATTTGGTGCTTGGACCCGATTTCATGGGGTCTGCTCAGGTGGTTAAGGGGCGTTAAAATGACAACTACACTCGGCCTGCCACACTTGTTATTAGTGGCTAAGATATAATCAGTAACTTTGGTAGGCAAAGTTTTGTAATTGAAATGAGTGAAAATTTCAGGACAATTCCCTTGGGTCAAAAGGATGGGTAGCGTCGCGTCTCGTTGACTTAAACGCGACCATTCGTCCAAAACCCCCTGGTTTTGCCGAACGGGTGCGTTGACTAGTCTTTCACATCCGTCGTTTATAATAGAATTTAAGGAATATAAATTTCAGTCGTTTAAATTGACATATTTAAAATAGAAACAGATTAAAAAATAAATAAAACTTGTTTTTAAGTAGTCTTGCAGATCATGCGTTTATAAGAATTAAATCAATTAATAAATTCAATAAATATTTCAAAATGTCAAATAAAAATAATATCAATTCTTTCTAGTAAGTATAGAATTCATTTCTTGGTGTAAACTAGTCATGCATAACAGTCTTTACAAATGAAATGACAAATAAATAAATAAATAACGGAGTAGGCCTACCGCCTTATAATGCACCCTTTCGGGATAAGGGGACCGGGGGGGGGGGGCTTTCTGAATTCCATACATAGAAAGAAATTGACATTATTTTTGGGTATTTTAATAAATAAAAGACTGATATGCAAGACTAGGTAAACACCTTTACATGACAGTTTTAAATATCAAAATTAATTATTTGATTGTGTTTCTTGTTATTTATTGATTTAATTCTTATAAACGCCTGATCTGCAAGACTACGTAGAAACTAGTTTTATTTGATTTTTAATCGGTTTCTATTTTGATTATTTGAGTTTAAACGACTTAAATTTCTATTCCTTCAATTCTATTATAAACGAATGACGTGGAAGACTAGTCAACGCAGGCTTATGCCGAAAGGGTTGGTAGTGTCGCGTCGCGTTGACTTGAACGCGACCATTCGTCCAAAGCCCCCCGAATATGTGCATATATGTTTCCTCATCTTTTGCACCGAATGAGCATTAACCCTTGAAATGAATTAAAACTATATAAATAGCGATTAACATATACAATTTTATGAAGCAGTTTTAACTGAGATTCTCTTGTTCTAATGTGCTGAATCTCGGACGGACAAAAACCCTTTTCAATTTCTTTAATCTACAGATTATATGATGACTGTAAATTATGAAAACTAACGGGGAAGTCAGGCATTTTTGGTACGCATGCCCTGTACACATTTTTTGAACAGACTGATTCAAAGTGGATAGTTTTCTTTGTTAACATTTATTCTATTTTTAGACTAGTTTTTTTTATATAGTATTTTTGTATTGTCTTCATTCAATACATGTACATTTTCATCATACAAATACATATTATTTCAAATTACATCACATAACATACACAATATACACAACTCAATTATTTTGAATGAAAAAAAAAATCGTTTCTTAATAACCCCCTTCCCAAAATTAGAACACAAAAGTTGTTGGTAGTATCGATTCCCGTTATCGCATATATCGTGTTTATATCGCGTGTATCCAGTAAAATTATCTACACGGTAATTGACTAATCAGATTACAGGGATTCTTCTACCAATTATATAATACAGTACTATATATCAATCGTTCTTTGACTTACTGCATGCTAATTCATCCTCGTAATGATCGCAGTGGAAAATTCCATCGCACAGGACAGTCGGTGACACGCTCATGTTGGAGCTCGAACAATCAAATAAGGCTGGTAGAGGATAGAAAATAGAAACTATATGTAGACAGCTCATAATGCTTGAAATTTTCACCGTTGATTACACTCAGTTTTCTTTGACTACTGCTTCAATAGAGGACATTGTGTATCGTCTAGTCACATGTTTGGCGTATTATTCTCAAACCGACTGCATACAGCCGATTTCATTGGCCATTAATTGTGGATAATCATGATGATGTAATTATTTGTTCGGTCCCTAGTCGGTCTGGGGTTGGTCTGGTGTCGGTCTTGTTGTTGATGTGACTACAGTATGAAGTACATTGAGCGATGCATTGATATCCAACCTATACATGATAACCAAATAAGACGAATCGAGAATGACCACGATTAATATGTCACTTCTGTTATCTCAGTCATTTCATTATTTAAAAAAGCCACATGGATTATTGAACAGTAAAGCCCGATTGATGCAATTATACTCACTCAGCAAATCAAAGGCAGTAACACCAACATCCACACGGATACCGCTGTTTAGCCGCCCTCCTATAGCAGCAAACCACATCTCATTGGTATCTACATAGACATCTTCAGGCTCAGAGTTTATGAATCCATGAATAGTTGCTATGACAGACTGTATATTAGAAGGATCGTTACCTGTCCCTATTAGGACTTTAACATCATCGCTACTGAGATACAAATATTGAAACAGAACTCGAAATCCATTCGTAGCGTTTGTTTGTAGTAATGTTGCGTAATAAAATCGTTCTGTCCGGGTGTTTGGTATGGAGATGAAATGTGAATCGCCTTCTTCAAGGTATACAGCTGAATAATCTGTAAGAATTTTTTTCAATTAGTTTGAAATAAACAAGGAAGAAAAGAAAAAACAAGTGACTTTCGCATATGTAGAGGATTCTGATCAGTTCTTCAACTAGGAATCCGTAGATAAGCTTCATTACCTTGCACTAACTAGTCTGGGAACCTCTCCGGAAAATATGTATTTTATTTTATCCATACGATTTGACCCCCTTAAGTTACTTAGATATAGGAATATAGGTCATTCCCCCAAAAGGTTGTCGACCTGACCGTTTCTGTCAGAGCTCCCAAAACATAGCCCAAAGTCAAATCGGTTTAACCTATCTACCTCATGCACGATATTCTGTTTGGAGACATTATGAATGGACATTACAACACATGTTACATGTTTACCAATAAATCATATGGACACAATTTAATAGGGAAACATTCTCATTTCATTACACAATTTTGACATAATTTGGTGCTTGGGCCCGATTTCATGGGGTCTGTTGAGTTGGTCTAGGGGGTTAACACGACAGCTACACTCAGCCTGCCACATTTTTTATCAATGGCTTAGGTATAATCAGCAACTTTGAGAAGTACTGTTTTGTGAGTAAAATGAGAAAAACTTTCACGACAAGTCCCTGGCCCCTATCATGTTGTGAAAAGTCTTTGAAACCAACTGGGATACCCTCAATCCCTCATCGGCCGAGATCACAAAAGCTACAACCCCAATGACTGAAGTATCCAGAAAATTTCCATGAGACAGACGAAACAAGTCTATCTTAAAAATAATGGAGAAAATTTCACCGTAAAAATACAAGATATTAATGAATTTCAAAATGTCATAAGACAGGGGAAAAGAATGTGAGAGAATGCGTAATATATGACTTCATAATTTCCCTACCCGCATTTCAACAATTCCGTGTTCGTGTACCGAGCACATAATCAAGTCGATTTCCACCCATTTACCATACGCACGAAATTTCGTTGGTAGAAATTATGACTAGACATTACTCACACGAGAAAGATCATAATCAGGGATATGTTAATATCAGACGCCCCTTAAAGAATGGGGACATTTTTCCCTATAAATCATATGGACACAGGTTTCTGGGGCAACATTCTCTGTTCATTACAAAATGTAAAGACTGGCCACTAAAACTTTCATGTTCGATCAAAATTAAAAAAGAAAGAAATCTCAAACCATTAAGAGAATGATGAATGTTAATATTTACCCACTTCTTATTATAACTACACTTATATTAGGTTTTGTATGAAATACAATATGTACCCTAAGTTTTGGTTCGTGCACCCTATCTTTTATTTTAAACTTTTGTTTTAAACAAACGTTACGAAATTCTATTTCTATTGACAAGTGTTGATACATAGGCCTACTCGCACGTGCTCGGAACTGAAACTTACGTACTGTAAATTGATATCATATTCATGTACTGAATGCAGGCGCGTACGCAGGGGGGGGGGGGGGGGTTTGGGGTTAACCCCCCCCCCCCCCCCTTTTAGATTTTTTTTTTTTTTTTTTTTTTTAATTATTAAAAAAAAAAAAAAAAAAAAGGTGTCCTCTTACCCCCCCCCCCCGCTTATTCAGCGGTCAGCTGAGTCGTTGCCAAATTTTCGGCCCGATTTATAAATGTTAAACCCCCCCCCCCTTGAAAAAATCCTGCGTACGCGCCTGACTGAATGTAAATCAAACTTTACGAGTACATCCAGTGTATTAAAACAGTGTGCCTATATACCATAGACCTGCATGACCAATTAAAGGAGAATGAACCAAAATGGGATAACATAATAGGCCGAGAGCACAAAGCCATAACCACAATGACTGAAATATCCAAGAAAATTCCACGAGACAGACGAAACAAGTCTATCTTTAAACTAAAATACAAGATATTAATGAATTTCATAATTTTATAAGACAGGGGAAAGAATGTAAGAGAATGTGAAATATATGACTTCATATTTCCGCACCAGTATTTCACACGGGCATGTAGTCAAAAAGAATTTCAGTATCAAAACTAAGGAGGTATTATATTACTTACTACATAATGATTCATCCTCGTAATTGTCACAGTCGTATTGTCCATCGCAAACCAACGTCACTGACAAGTTCATGTTTGATCCCGAACAAGGAAAGAAATCTAAAGCCATATAGAGAGAACGATAAATGTTATTATATACTCGCTTTTTATAATGACTATTATGAATACTATTAATATTGACAAGTGTTGATACATAGGCCTACTCGCACGTGCTCGGAACTGAAACTAACGTACTGTAAATTGATATCATATCCATGTACTGAATGTAAATCAAACTCTACGAGTACATTCAGTGTATTAAAACCGTGTGCCTATATACCATAGACCTACATGACCAATTACAGGAGAATGAACCAAAAAACATAATCTACTTTCAGAAAATGCCAGATTTTTGTCAAAAATCTTAAAACTACTCCTTTTTTTTATACTACAATGTAGGATATTTCATTTTTTAACCATTTCATTCATGTGTACGTGGAATTCATAGTAGACAGTGATAGATTTACATTTATGTCCCCCGCCCCCAAATAAAGAAGAAAATCTAGGCCTATAAACATTGATAAATAGTTCAATTCGTAAGCGGTATACGTTTATTCAATGTTACTTACCCCCGACTGCAACCTGGATGAGGGATGTCATCCAGAGAATGAGGAGAAGCTGGACAACTGAGTGAGGTTTTCTGAAACACTTCTTCATTTTCTTTCCGTTCACGACACTGGGGTTAAAAAAAAACAATTATGTCATACGATACAATTATAATAATGATAATGATAATAATAATAATGGTTGTAATAATAATAATGATTGTAATAATAATAATAATAATAATAATCGGATTTATATAGCACATACACAAGGTACCATTCTAAAGCTATGGTCAAATCACCTAAAAGTAGCCTCAGCGGCGGCCGCCCGGGCACCACTTGTTTTTAGGGCATCGGTCGGTCGCTGCTGAAGTTTTAGCGCGGATTTACTATTTGGGCGGCGCCTGCTCACTTTTACTCGCTCCCCAAAGTATGCTCGGTGCCCGGGCGGTCGCCGTCCGGGCACCGACCTAATCGAGCGTTTGCCGTCGAGCAATTTAGATAAAAAATCGAAGCCGCTCGGTCAAAGGCTGCTGAGCGTTCACCGCCCGCTCGCCTCCCTGTCGCCGCCCGGTCGCCGCTGGGAGATCAGTCGGTCACTGGGCGGCGAGTTTAAAATCGGTCAGCAACCTTTGACCTAGCGGCTTTGATTTTTGACCTAAATCGCTCGACGGCGAACGCTCGATTAGGTAGGTGTCCGGGCGGCGAACGCCCGGGCACCGAGCGTATTTTGGCGCCCCGCCGATCACCGGCCGGTTGCCGCGCAATTTCCTTTAAATTAGCCGGTGGCCGGTGGGAGACCGCTCGGGTATCGGAGGGTCATCGGTCGGCCACTGCCCGGACGCCGCCCGGAGAGCTCTCCGATTTCGACCAGTTTTGACCTAAAATTGTTCGGCGACCGACGGGAAATCGACAGGTCACCGCCCAGGCATCGCTGGGGCTCTATAGCCTGCTCGACTTCTTCAAAAAATCGTTGGGCGATGCCTAAATTCCAGCGGCGACCGAGCAGGCTACTAATCGGTCGGTCGCTGCTCTGATTTGTGTCCATAGCTTTAGTAAATGGGTTATGGAATCCAGCGAATTCGTGTTCAGAGAGTTAAAATTATAATGATGGAAATAATAACGCAATAAACCAGACTGTCTAATCAAGCAATGATAATTGCAATTTTTTTTCTCGTTAATTTGAATATTTGTTCCTGGGAGCACTGTGGTATATTAGTGAAGGTTCTTAACTCTCATACGAGAGGTTCTGGGTTCGATCCTTGCTCGGTGCTTACATCCTTCGACAAGATGTTTTGCCTACATTCGTCCCTTTCTAAATCCTCTTATTGCAGGGCCCTCAGGAAACCATGTTTGATACTAATAGAGCTCCCCTGGATAAATAAGACCCAATTATTATTATTGGGTTAAGTTAACTTTAGATGTACATATGACATGTTTCGAAGCGGGGTTCGTACGTCTAAATCATTTTGCGAACACACAGAGATGACGGACCGCTAGACCGATTCACATCTCCAATGCTGCCGACTTCATTTACTTCATTGCTTTCAATATTAAACAAATTATATGGTTTAGCTTCTCTCCTCAATCGGTGTGCCTTGTGAGATACCCTTTCTTTTCTGCTCAAAAGTGATCAGCTATGCAGATCAACCAAACCATATTTATAATGGATGCCAAATTTGTGTAATAACAAAAATATCGTGACGCACAGTTGCATATATCATTTTAAAATATGTACATTTCATTAACAATGTTTGCACTACGCTAGAAATGAGAGCCTAGTTTCGAAATTTGTAATTTTCTACCATATAGGCCTATAGGGGTTTAATTTCCTGCAATTCTAACGAAGTTACATTCTTATAATATTGTAATAAACGTGCAAGTATACAGTATACACATAGATAAGAGAGTCACAAATATTTCCATGATATGGATGAATTAGGCAAGCTATCTTATCTGGCAATGGTAGTTATATAAATAGAATTACATGTTATTGCGTCCATTGTTACGAACCTTCTATATTATGAGGTGTTTGCAATGGCACCAAACAGACTAAATATATCAGTGTACTTGAATGTTATTAATAATAAGCAACATACATCTCAATTACAAACTGCCTGTCAAAACTGTCCTGAGGATTTAAAAATAGGAGTATATAATAGGCCGTACCTGACATGTTCAATATACAAAACACGATTTCTTCTTCAAGACGATAACATACATTTCACCCCAACCCTGGATATTATTTATCACGCAATAGTGTGACCAGTGGCGGATCCAGAGAGAGGCCCCCCCTCCTTTGGGAAAAAAAAACGTTTGAAAACAATTTAATTAACCTTTTTTTTGGAGATGCCTCCCCCCCTGGCGCTCAGGGGGGGGGGGGTGCGATTTTTCACATTTTCGAGGGAAAAATCAAAAAACTAGTGCTCTATTTTAAATTCTATTTTCTATAAATTCTCCATTCTATTTTAAAACTTCCTTTTCTCTCTTCTCTTTCTTCTTCTGACCCCCATTCTTTACCTTCTCTTCTTATTTCTCTTCTTTCTTACATCCATATCATTTCATTTTTTTTTGGTCTCTATATTTAGTGTAAATGCAATACAAACTTATGCTGTGTAGATGTCTTTATCGTTCACGAATATCAATTTTGTAAATATGCTATGTTTTGTTAATATATTGTATTTTTGTCATGTGAAATAAAAGAAACTAAACTAAAACTGAATGATCACACAGGCAAATTAAGTTTTGAGGTAAATGTTCACCATTCATCCTTTCCCCTCTTATGAGAGTAGGCAGCCCTACTCTCGATTTTTTTAATTTGTAAGGCTTACATATCTTTATTATATAAAAAGCAATTTATACTCTGCTAGGTAGCATACACACCGATAAAGAAGATTTCCTACCAACATGCATCAATGAGCACTTGAGAACCTAAATACTGTGCTTTAGCCTTAACTGATTAATCACTGCATGATATATGTTTTGTTTATTTTATTCTTCTTTTTCCAAAAATGTCCTTACTTCACGCCCCTGCTTGCAGCATTTCACATATTCTTCTTTAATTTTGAACGTTTTGAAAGAAATGTAATTGTTAAAGCCTGTGCTAAAGGGGGCTATTGGGGGTATGAAAAGAGTTCCCATCCTATAACGTTGGAAAATTGTGATTCAACAAATATGTATTCTGCCTCAGAAAGATATGTATATAAGATTTGAGTTACTGAGGAAATGCAGACACTTAGATGCTTTAATAGACAGCCTTCTGTAATAATGAAAATGATTTCTTTTTGAGGTAGAGGTAAATATAAAAATATGTTTTGTCTTTCTCTCCTCTTTTGTTTTTGGTGTGTGTATTGTCATCTTTCCCTCTAATATCCATTTCTTCGTATTTTCTATTTATTTGGTCGTGGAGAAAGTTGAAGGGAGTGATGCTCCCACCCCCTCCCTCCCCCGCAGAACACCTGTGAAAAAAGAGGCGATTGTATCATTATAATAATGCTGCTCTCAATACTATATTCTTCTACTCATCGTCAGCAGTCAATCAAAAAGCAGTTCAATGTGACAGCTAGATTCACACGAGAGACCGTAGAATTAAAGTTCAGCTAAAACTTCTATGTTTTGATATTTAAGGACCATGCACATGCTTCCGTGGTTGCTAAGCTTTAACTTTACTCGAACTTTTCAAACACGGTCGATCTTTTGATTTCAATTGGAACCCATTTCATTTGTTTTCAATTCCAAACATAAGATTAAATAACATAAGATTTTGACATGCGCAGGGCATGATTGATAATCAGATCAAACAAACTAACAGTAAAGAAATGCACATATAGCTCCGTTTTAGTCTCATTTGACAACGCCCCCCCCCCCCCATCGTCAGAGTCCAGCAGCCTATAAACATGTTAGCCTATGGAGTTTTACCCCCAAAAATCGTTAACAATTCTTTTTGTTTAAACGAAAAACACATCCACCCCGACGTACGTTATCACTAGCTTTTTCATTGGAACCCTCATGTCCCATTGACTTTTGAGTTTAAAGTTTAAAGTTTACCCACCGTAATTTGGTCTGCTATATACGCGAACTAGCTACGTTTGTGCTGGCGAAAATGAGACAACCGGAGCAATATGGGCACAGATACAGGGGGGCCGAGCGGGCCTTGCCCCCCCCCCCCCGGCCAAAAAAAAATTGTGACCAGAAAATTACCTTTTCTTTAGTTTCTTAGTTTAGTATTAAAAAAAGCGCTCACTTTCGCACGACGCGATTTTCAGGGTAAAAAAAAGAAAGGAAAAAAGTACTCTTTCTTTCTTTTAGCAAATAACAGGATGCAGAAATAGTGGGAAAATTACATCGTTGTATTGGATGATTGCAAAAACAAATGTTTTGGATGAACAAGCAGTTTACTTAGTCAACCATAATATTTATTCAAGCACATTGGGAGACACGTAGGGTTATGGAATTGTGCAAAATTTGTGTACATGAATTTAAAATAATGATGATGATAATAATAATGCAATAAACCAGACTACTAATCAAACAATGATCAAACAATGTTTTATTGGAGCGCGGTGGTAGATTAGTGATGGTCCTTCTCTCCCATACGAGAGGTTCTGGGATCCGACATCGCTTGTTGCTTTAACATCCTTCGACAAGGTGTTTTGCCCGCATTCGTCCCACTCACAATTCTGTAACAAACCGCACTCCATAAATGAGTGGAGAAAGTTCGAATAAAACAAATACGGACTGACTAAAATGTCTTTCAAATGGCATTGCTGATTTGATTTATGTTGTCCAACCCCCAGCCTTTTTAACAGTCTTAGTCGATAGAAAGTAAACATTTCTCCTGTGGTGATCTTCTAACTCAATGAGTTACTCTGAGGATATTGTGCTCCTTTTCATCAAATTGTATTTTACCCTCCATTTCTAATGATTTATTTCCTTATAGGTCTGGGGATTTTCCTACACCTAGGCTTTATACTTTTAGTAGAAATTTAGATGGAGACAACTAGGAGCATTTCATTGAAATATCAATGTTTTCAATGCACAACTAGGCGTTGTTGCGTGCGCCTGTAATCCAGCTAAAAGTGGAAGTTACAAACTGATTCAGCCGAGGACGCATGCAGGTTCGAAGCTGAGTCACGTCTTTCGGATGGTGACGTTAAAGATCGTTCACCAGACGTAAATAATCATATCTGATTGAAAAACGTCTGTAAAAACCCAATACACACACTTATTTTTTCAATTGTTTTTTTTATTGATTCCAAACAATACAAATCAATCTTAGAAATAAAATACAGTTGTTTTTCCTTGACATGAATTCAAAACATTTTCATTACATAGATTGTACGATTGATGAAAGCAAAAAATGAAATCAGTTGTAACATAAAACAAATAACCCCCATCCAACCAAACACACTATGTAAACGTAAGGCCAATTTACCTGCCCTCCCTGCAATATTCTTTTCTTCTACCCTAAATTCCAACAGTTCTTTTTGAAACTCCCCCAAAGACAATATTACGGACTTTTCCCTGCATCTATCCTTTTATCCCCAAACAATAATAATGAATGGAATCAACTCCCACAAACAGTAGTAAACAGTCAATCGCTAAATATCTTTAAATCGGCTCTGGTAAAACATCTCAATCTAGATTTTTAAAATAGAAGTGTCTTGCAATTTCTAACTTGTATTTCTGTTGTTGTATTTATATTGAACTATAACCTATGTCATACTTCGATATTTTATGTATTAGTATTTACTGTGTAATTATGTATGCCATTTTACTGTCCATATCTGGGATGCAAACTTGTATGGGTTTTTCTAAACCTTGTTTTGTAACCCAAGACATGTATATATTTTTATATTGTCTGAATAAAATAAAATCAAATCAAATCAAATCTATATATCCAATATTTCATTGCAAAAATACAGCAAACACACACAAACACACGCACACAAACAAACGCATACCCTTTGGTCGCCACACAAGATTTGACTCTCTTAGCTTTTTTAATCCTTCCCTTACGAGCCAACCCACATCTCCTCCAACACACAAATGCACGACTCACTCATGTTTATGACGCACATCGAAACAATCTCAGGCTAAATGTCAATACAGATGCTCATACAAAAACACCTTTGTGAACATCGCATTTGGAACTCGATATGTATACAAATCAATCACCCTTGACGTTTTATAGTTCCTGTTTTATTCACTGCATCGTTCATGGGAATGAACTGTAAAAACCATGAAAACATCTATTGCTATTCAAGCACATTTGGAGAAGAGGAAGAAGGCAACTTAAAAACAGCGCTCATTTTAACCTCTAGTTCCTACGAACACGTATCTGTTTTCCGTATCAGATTTGAGACTTAACCAGAATACTACATTAAGTTTCGTCCTCGATGTTTCCTGGTTGGATTAAAATTCCGAAAGAAAAATCATTCTGATTACTAATCGGTTTTTTTCTCTTTTTTTCACAGCATGTTACATCGGTATCTTAGAATCCAGTCACCAACAACTAATTTTCGATAAAATGTGTGATCTCGAGCAGTAATGACCAAATTTACTTTATCAGCTTTTTAATTACTTACCACTAGTAATCTAAGGTAGTTGATAATAATAAAGTTAATAGTCACAATAATTATAATCATATATAAATTTCAGTGTTCCTGTTATGATTACTATCATTTCATTTTTTTTCTTCGCGCAGTAGCGGAAAAAACAAAAATGCTATTTTTTTTGTTACGATTGTTTATAAACATTTTTGCACATTTTAAAGTTAACATGTGAAGCAATAGGAATTAAGTTTAAGGATTATATTGATTTTCGGGCAGTGAGATGTCTCAAGTTGGAATGTCGCCTGGGTTGTGACACTATGGCGAGAGCGGTGAATAAGTATTATCAGACACTCTCCAGAATCATCCATTATTCCCCCCAAATTATGTTAAAGCCACACATCCCTACTTAAGCTACTTGTGCCCTCTAGATAGCAAACAATGCCTTCTCGATAACCGTTGGGCCCCAATGATCCCATTTTTCCTTATGTTAATTGAGAGCTGATTTGATGAGATAACCACCTGTCAGTGACCATACAGGGAGGTCTAATCCCTCCTGGCCAAACTAATGCAGATGGGCTTTAATAAAGTGTTCGTCATGATCACTAAACGTCCGCCCATTTTCTGAGAAAATATCAAATGTAGAGAACATAATCTATATTGTTCCACAACTTTTGGCGAGCATGACTTCCCCCCAAATGGTCTACAAATATTCACCACTGTCATAAGCTATTCTTCATTCAACTGGTCTGAAAACCTTCTTTTTAATCGACAACTATTATTAAATCTTTTGCCCCCCCCCCCCCCCCCCACCTCCAGAACGTGACGAATAGTTGAATAATTGCAGAAAAGTCAGCGAATACACCGACTGGTTGGAAATTAATAGCAGAATAGTTACAGATACATTGAGGAATTGTGTAAACCATCTCTTAATTCTGGAAATCCTTCTTTAAATACTGCCTTTCGTCAATATTTGAAAATGTATATATTGAAAATGCTGAGCTCTGATTCTTCCGGGAATGAAGAGGAATGTTGGACCTACCATTTTTTTTTTATATAGAGATGGATGATTGAAAGTTACATTTCGTTCCTTCTCACTGACACTTTGGGAAACAATAAACAAATAGAACAGTATACAGGAATCGGTAAATATATTCAAAAGCAGAAGGAGTCGAAAAACCCAGAAAGTAAATGCTTGTGTTGGGAACGTCCATTACAATTATGATAAGTTACAGTAGAAACTGAGAAGAGAGTTAGGCATTGGAGGATAGATTCATTTGAATTACATTTTTATTGCGTGCATTGCTTGGAACCTTCTATACTAAGAGGTGTTTGCAATGACACCAAAGAAACTAAATATATCAGTGTACTTGAATGTTATTATTAATAAGGAACACACATATCATTTGAAACCGCCTGACAAAACTGTCCCGAGGAGTATTAAATTGGAGTATATAGGCCCTACATTAACATTTTCAATATACAAAACATGATTTCTTCTTCAAAAAGCTAACATACATTGAATAATAGTATATTATTCTGCAAGAAGGTAACAACGTCAAATACAAAACGTAAATACTAGCAAGGGGATAAGCGGGTAGTATAACACGTTTTGTCTTTCGAGAAAAAGTTTACATAGAAAGCGACTTCTGTAAGCTTTAAGGTAGAATGTTCCAAATATTTAGACCCAATAGGGAAGGCTCCAATTAAGGATTGTGATCTCACGAGGATATTATTCCCGGCTATTCGCAGACTGTTTAAAAGCTTTTCCTCAGTCTGTTTTAAAATTTTCACCAAGCAATGTAATGATCGCTATAAATTTGTCACATTCGGCGTATAAATGTCACTGACTGTTCTTCAAATCGTGAACAATTCGTCATATTGAGTTTTTCTTTAACTTTGCTTCAGTTTTTTGCCTGATGTTCTTCAAAATGTCGCCAATGAACATGCCACAAAGTATTTATCAATCACGGTTAGCACATTACTGCAATGACCCCGAATAGCCACACATCTTTAAGACATGAAGATAGGACCCACTTTGTACATTTTGAAATAATCACTCCTACAGCGATGGAGGTGGTATATAAATAGCCTTTGTTTCCCCTTTTCAAAAAATACTTCCAGCTGTGTATCATGGAGTGCACTGCTTGTGCATAAATGAATAATGATTACATAACTTTCATGAGCGCGTATCAAGAATAAACCTCTCCATGTACTTCAAAATTTGTTCTGCAATGACCTTTATCTGCTCATGCTCAGACTGCAACCGTAAACTGGCTTATTAGGGACTTTTAGATTTGCGTGGACTGATACGTGTGACGTCCATTCAAGGCAGTGTATGAAAAGGACGTCGATCGTAGCAATACACGTTGTCGTTGTGCAAATCTAAAAGTCCCTATTATTAAGATTTGGACTCCCACTGACTTGTAAATACTTCGCGGATATTATAGGGCCGCCAAAAATGCGTCAGTAATTGTGACGAACGCAATTTGCCGCTAATTCCGCTATCGCCATACTTTCGCCGCTCATTGAAATACAATCTTAAGGATCCTCAAACTTTGAAAGTGGGTTAATTGCTTGAATATCGTTATATTCGGGTAGCAACAATGCCAGAATATATGATCCTCGTATCCTCTGTATTGCATCTGGATGACGAAATAGCAGTTTACCATGACCATAGTAAAAATCTTATATTTTTACTTGCTCCCTTCGCCTAAAAAGAAAAGAAATTCCAAACAGGATGGTTGATGTTCTAGCAAGAGGCCTCAGCCCCCTTGCGGAAAAAATGCGCACGTATCCCTGTGGGATTAACCCAAGGTTTGCATATTAATATTGATAATACATGAGATTTATATAGCGCCATTATCTATTTTAATTAAACGCTCAAGGCGCATGAAATTAGCATTTTGGTGAGTTCAAAGGTGGCTGTGAAAGTTCCCAACATCCCTCATTTGTTGTGATATCTTACCTTTACTCTGTGAAGGAATTGCAGCTTTTAAATGATGGAAACTAAGCTTCCACGGAGCTATGCATCATGACTTTATATAGCAGATAAATAACCAAGACAGCAAGCACAGCAACTGTTCTGCAAACACCACCGAACCGTTCTCGAATCAGGCGGCGTGGAGAGTAATGTACAGGTGGCATTGTGTTGCATATATATATGATTTGCACGCATGATGCACAAGATCAAAACAGAATTCGCACATGAACTACGGCGTTCAAACAGAGGAAATTTATTAAATAAGCTCACTATGTTTTCGTTGATGTGTCATAAAAGAGGAATTATTTGAAAAATAAAATAAATGCAATTTCAATATATAATTATTTGATTTTTTAAAAATATTTTTTGCCATGAGGCTGAAATATATTAAATGAAAAATTCAAGATTATAAAATAAAGGTCCATTAATATTAAATACATAAAAATCTGATTCAATGAAATACAATAATAGAGAAATAGAAGAAACATTGAATAACAACATCAACGGTAGCCTTTAATCACGGGGGAATTGCTGCCTCCAGTCCCATAATGCTTGGTCGATCAAGCTGTAGACGTGTGTGGACTCCCGCGATCAGCGGACTATTCCGCGCGTTTCAAGGATAAACCATGGGATCGACAGAGCAGCAAGACTGCCGTGATTAAAGGCTATATCAACAGGGAAATGAAAAAGAAAACCCTCAAGGAAATGAAAACGACGGATTTTACGGATTCAAATTAATAGGGAAAAGAGGAAGAGTAAGAAGGAGAAATGGAAATGAATGTAAAACAATTGCATGAAACAATGATGATTAAAATTGGAACTACAGTCAGGTATTCAAATTCAGGCATTGACAATTTGTATATTGCGATCTATTTATTTATTTGTATTTTGTATTTGTTAACATTTATTTCCTTCTCAACAGTACAATATGAAACACAATGTATATACAAATTATATAGGTAACGATTATTTCAACATAGAGTATTACAGTAAATAATTCAGATACGGAAGGAGACGAAAACCCGGAAAGCATAGCTTGAGTAATTGGGAACGCCCATAATAAGTTAACACAGTTACCGAGAGAACAGAATTGAGATTTAGAGTAATAGATTAATGTCAACAGTGACTAGGAATAGTCGTGAAAGTATAAAATTACATCGGCAAGACATATACAACTATTATCATATGTATGGCCTATCATTGTTATTCTATTAATATAGTTTGTATTATTATTGTGTATTGTTTGTTATCAACATTAGTATAATTATTATTATAATTATCATTAAATTTACTGTCATTATCAATATCAGAATTGCAGTAGTGTATGATCAGCATTTAGTATTATTCATCTAGAGTTTGAAAAATATTAATATCAAATAACAGATATGAAACGTAAAAGACTTCATGTCGTCTATCGATAAATGAGAAATGATTTTTTAACACGTGAAAAAGCACAGTAATAGGTGTCTAGGACAATGACCCCTGAAAAATTACAAGCGGTACAAATACTCCCGAGGACAATTATCCGCCGGATAATAAACTCCTGGATAATCACCCCTAGGGCAATTACCTCCTTAGGACAATTACCCCAATGACAATTACCCCCAAAGACAATAATATACCTCCCGGAAAACAAATTACCCCCTAGGACAATATTACACTCTGAGGTTAATGACCACCTAGGAAAATTGCCCTCGGACGCATATCATCTAGAAGATCACCCTAGTACCTTCTCCAAATTATCTGCCGGATAGATGCCTACCAATCGTCACAATTATCGTGAACCTGGGTGATAATTATTGTTGACTGATAATCATGAAGGTAAATGCATCTGAATGTGTTTGATTGCCATCCAACCGGCTTGCACTTTCTTTATATGATATATATATATATATATATATATATATATATATGTATTTCATAGGAACCGGAAGTGAAGGGGGCAGGGGGCGCCCCCCCCCCCCCCCTCTAACGAAAATTTGGGGGCAAAACGTATTCCCCCCGACAAAAAACGATTTAAAGGAGGGCCCCGGATGCTCATCTGACCGAAATTAAATACATAAAACCCCTGAGCTTCCGGGGGCTCTGCCCCCTGGAACCCACCAAAGGTCCTAAGGCAGGCCCCTTTGATGCTCATCTGACCGTAATTAATTGCCTTAAACCACTGAGCTACAGGGGGCTCAGCCCCCTTGACCCCACGCTTATTAGTGACCTGCCAGTGCCACAAAAAAGGTAACTAAATATGCTTATATGACCGTAATTTAATGCCTAAAACCCCTGAGCTTCCGGGGGCTCTGCCCAATGACCTCCGCTGAGGCAAAGCCCGTGGACCCCATGCAAATTTACGCTCTACCTGATCGTTATTACTCAACTTTGAAAAACATTTCGCGGGCCCTGCATGTAACATGTAGGAATGGTGGTGATGCAGATTGTTTTTCTCCCCCCAAACGTGTTTGCATATTACGCCACTGCCCCTGAAAGGTGAGCCCCCTGGAATGTTTGCCCCGCCACCATCCCAAACTACTTCCGGTGCGCCTAATGTATAAACATGATATATGATATGTTTTCTTATATGACATACTACCTGTCTCTTGATTTTACCTACTCTCATTATTCTAATCACATGTAAAAATAACTACTTCCATCACTATAACTGCGTATCACGATAACAAGCCCCTGGAAAATCTCCCCCGGGAAATTAGAAGCGGGAAATTAACCCCCGGAGTTTTAGCAATAGGACAATAACCCCCCCCCCCCCCCAGGAGAATCACCCCTGGGATATCACCCCTAGGGTAATTTTTCTCGGGGCAATACTCTTGTCAAGGGGGTAATCGCCCAAGGGGGTAATTGTCCTAAGGGGAAAACTTTCCTGGTGTGATTTGTCAAGGGGGTCATTGTTCTAAGGCTATTATGTTCATTGGGTATTTATCCAGGAAGTTGTTGTCCTAAGAGGTTATTGTCCTAAGGTGGTAATTGTTCTTCGTGGTAAATGTCCATATAGATAATAGTCCAGGGTGTAATTGTCCTAGGAGGGTTTTTCCGGGTGACATTTTCCTCAGGTCTGTTTTTTTTATTGGGGGGGTGGGGGTAAACTAAATGTCATATTGTCATTTTTTTATACAATGGGCAGCACTACCAACAGAAAGGTGTATGTGGGACAAACACGTCGCTAGACTAAAAGTTTGGTTGAGTCTTCGGAGCTATTGAAAAGCAATCTCTTTTAGTGGACATTCGTTTTCTGACACACTGGCTTCCCGCACAGCCAAAAAAAGAAGAAAAAAAAATCAGCAAACTAATTTTGTACCTTTACCATAACTCAATTTTCTCTTACAAGCCAAGCGAACAATTAGATGCATGACGCTATGCATTCATTCCACAGACGAGGAATTATATATAGAAAGAAAAATATATGAGTCGAAACAATAAAAGGGGAAAACCCACATTTTCCACTGCGCTCGGTTGAGAGACTTAAAGTGAGAAAAACAAATAAAACGAGCGACCGTCAAGGTGAATAGGCCGCTATTCGAATGCTTCAGTTTAGTTCAGTTCAATACGGTTTATTTTACATTTTATACTTATATTTATATTTCACGTGTCAATTTCTTTACATATATAATTGTTATAGCACTACAGATGTTTATTGAATGAACTAACTATAAGATATATTAAATCACATTGGTTTAATTGTAGTTACTAGTAATCCAACATTATTAAAGGGGATACCTATCCTGATATTAAGTTAATAATAATAATGCAAATAATAGGCATTTCTATAGCGCCGTCTATCTAGATAATTCTATTCCGAGGCGCATTTATCATTACACCGGCTTTAGCTTAGCTGCCGTTTATACAGCGCTCCAGCATTTCAATAAATTAATTCCTGCCAGGTACACATTTACATCACCTGGGTTGAGTGTGGCAAATGTAGATCAATGTCTTGCCAAAGGACATCCGTGCCGAGGCGGGACTCGAGCCGCGGACTTTGTGATCGGAAGTCCAGCGACGTATCCACTGGACCACGATACCTCTACCTTGGTTTAAAAGCAAGCATAAAATGAGAGACACAAATTCGTGAGAATTGTGCAATATCCGATTTAAAACAGGAAAGATGTAAATTTTTGAAGTTGTCATCAGTGAAACACAAATTGGCAACACTTTTATTTTGTTAGTTAATGCTAACAGAATAGATTTTTTGATATACCTCACTTAAGAAATCCAGCCATCTGATTGATCGAAATTGCATTCATAAACTTTAACTATTCCTGTAAAATTCCCGGTAAAATTCCAAACCCGTGTAATAGTTCTAAAATAATAGTTCTAAAATCCCAGTTACCATGATTACCGGGAAAATAGTTGAGTCTTGGTGAAATACCCATAGGTTCACATGTTAAAAACTGGTTTGAGCGATCGAGGATACCGTACGTGTGCGAAGAATTGGTCGGTAATTTCAAACCGAAGGCAAAAATGGCTGAAGAAACTCTCCCAAGATTTCAACTTCTTGATGATGATCAAATGCAAGACTTGCTGACAGCACGGACATGCTAGACAGAGCACCAAAAAGGGTACGTTAAATTCTCCATAATTTTTTTCTCAAAAGTCTAGGCCTAGATTCTAGTAAGTACTGTATGTCTAGTAGTGCTAAAATCCTTCCCGTAGAAACGGAATTCAGATTGCACACATCCCTATGCATTGGCATTGCCCACTGGCATTGCATTGCAATATGCATTGGCATTGCAAACTAATATTGCTCGTGATTCTGAAGGTAATACTCAATAAGTGAGGTGTCATATGAAAGCGCACGTTCTTCTCCATATTCCCCACAGGGCCGGCCCACCCCAAAATTGTAAAAAATATCTTGCTTAGACTAGAATCTAGATCTAGTCTACTCTCAAAGATACACTCATAAAAAAACAACCGTGCAGATAAACTAGAGAAAGGCCAAGGTGGTGTCATAATTTGACTCTTTTGTTTTCGGCATATAAAAGTATTAATGACTGCTTTAATATTCGAGAAATAGTTGTTTTTATACGCTCAAGGGAAGGTTAGAATTGTGCTATTGCGTAAAGCAGTCATTAATACTATATTATCACACAAAGCTTCCATAAAAACATATTTGCAATAATTATATTTACGGTGAAAATATGATTTATTTATTTTTGAAGTTTTTTAGTACTGGGCAGTTGGGAGTGGAACTCTGAAGATTCGTCACAGAGTTGCCAATTCGTGTTTGATTGATCGCACCTTTAAAAATCCATGATTTTCTTTTCCTTTTCTTTATTTTAAGCTCATTTTTCTGCTTCTATTAAAAACTAACTTAATTTCAGGGTAGACCTCCCTTTTAAGGACAAAGTTAAATTGAAAATGAGGATATGATCGAAAAGGAAAGCCTGCAATTGTTGGTTGTAGGTTCCAGAGGATAATGCAATAATTGTAAATCGAGCAAAGATGTGGGTACGAACTGACAAACAAGTAAAACCATTTTATTTGCTAATAAACTATAGCGTTAAAGAATCCATCACATTTAAATGATTAGTCATTATTCAACGAAGAGTACATCAATAGCTTATTTTGTATTATCTCACAGTTCCAGTCTCGAGGAAAGAGACAAAGAATACACCAGTCAGGATAAACCATCGCTTGACTCCCCTAGTCAACCGGTGACGAATCTCCATTGTCACGTCACAATTAGTCACTTATCATACAAAAGAAGCTCTGCAAGAACAATTGGAAAAGAATGGAAAAGAAAAAAATAATGTAAAAACATAATAATATCCAGCCACATTACGCTGTATGCGCATTATGACTAAAAAGAAAATGTGTCTGGAAAAAAATATCCATAACGCAATTAAATTACGAAGTTTCAACTTTGAATTCATTTCGGCTGATCGATGTTTATTATGTTGGTTACAATCGACAAGCCATTTTATTTTCCTTCAAGTTTTCTTAAGCAATATTGTTTATTTTTTGTTGTTTTTTTTTGCACTGAATGGTGTGAATGTTAAAACAAGCGCATTTAGAAATTAAAAAGGAAAAAATCAAGTAGAAAAAGAAATGACAGGCACCCAATGTTCTGCCATTCATATTGGAATCTATGGAGTTGCAAGTTCATGATACAACACAAAGACATGCCAGGCACATTTAATTTAGTGATAGTGGCGTAGCATGGGTATAGCAACATATGGGGCTTTCGGGGGGGGGGGAGGAGGGGGTGCACCTGAAGTATTTTGGTGGGTGAAATGAGAGATGGCAAGGCAATAGCGTGATGACGGGAGGTGGGAGAGCTTTTAAAAGTACTTCTCTCACTACGAATACGGATTGGATAATAATTTATAATAGAGAAAATTTCTTAACGATATAATTTTTACCATTATCAAGAGTATAATGAGTACATTTCAAATTACTTTTTATTACAAAGAGCAACTTTTATTATTATATATCTCTGTTACAAACCAAACTGTAAAGATAGTATTTCAAATTGAAGAAAACAATAATAATAATGGACTGGGGGGGGGGGGGGGGTTCGAGGAACAATGGGTAAGCGTTGCTCCGTGTGTTTTTCATGACATCCATTCAGTACACGACTGTTTAATGCTGTTGGCGCATTAAACAGTCGTGTACTGAATGGATGTCATGAAAAATACACGGATCAACGCTTACCCATTGTTCCTCGACCCCCAGCCTTTTTTTCGCTCTGTCTCTATTACTCGCCTTTCACGCTATGGCTACGTTGCGTTCACATTTTGTTAGTAGGGACTTTTAGATTTGCACAACGACAACGTGGATTGCTACGATCGACGTCCTTTCAATGCACTGCCTTGAATGGACGTCACACGTATCAGTCCACGCAAATCTTAAAGTCCCTACTGATTGTGTCATATGACGCACATATACCTAGGTTTGTCGACAAACCTCCTTTGTGAATTCAGGCCTCAATGGTGCCTTTGCCCAACCCCGCCGGCCTATTATGGATGGATGTCATGAAAATACACGGATCAACGCTTACCCATTGTTCCTCGACCCCCCAGCCCTTTTTTTTCTCTCTCTCTCTCTCTATTACTCGCCTTTCACGCTATGGCTACGTTGCGTTCACATTATGTTAGTGATTGTGTCATATGACGCACATATACCTAGGTTTGTCGACAAACCTCCTTTGTGAATTCAGGCCTCAATGTTGCCTTAGCCCAACCCCGCTGGTGTGACCGCGTAGAATGTAACCCGCACCCATCGTCCGCCTAATAGAGATCGATCGAGAGCGGACGATCGGTGCGGATTTTATCCGCTCAGAATGTACGTGTCGGACATTCCGTGTGCGCCTCAAATGTCTGACGGACAATCTGTGCGGAAAAGGTCTCGCACCAATAGTCCGCCGGGCGCACCGAATGTCCGTACTCTAGTCCACAAGTATACATATTCAATACAATTATAATTATACTTAATGAATGAAACGACTGGATAACCCATATTCAGCTTTGCCAGCTAGCTAGGGATGACACTACAGGTCTTCCCGGCGCGGATCCAGGGGGGGGGGGGCGAGAGGGCCTTAAATTGACCCCCAACCGCCAACAAAAAAATGAAGAGAGAGAGAGAGAGAGAGAAGGTAAAGCGGAGAGTAAGGGAAAGGAAGAAGAAAATAAAAGGGGAAAAGAAGGAGATCGGGGGCGAAAGGCCTTCGCCACCCCCCCCCCCCTCTTAGCAAAAGAGAGAGAGAGAGAGAAAGAAGGAAGGAAGGAATAATGGAAGGGAAAGGGAAAGAAGTTACAAAGGGAAAAGAAGAAGGAGATCGGGGGGCCGAAAGGGCTTTGCCTCCCAGGCTGTTGCCCCCCCCCCCCAGCAAAAAGAAAGAGAGAAGGAAGAGAAGGGAAAGAAAAAAGGGAAAAGAGGAGATAAAGGAAAGGAAAGAAAAGAAGGGGGATATCAGTTGCAGTTTTCCCGCCAACAAGTTGGGGATCGGGGGGTGGGGGGCAAATGGCCCTTGTCTCCCCCCCCCCCCTTCTACAGCAAACTTAAAAGAGAGAGAAAGGAAGAGAAGGGAAAGGGAAATAAAAGAAAGGTACGGGAGATCAATAATGATTTTTTCCCGCCATCGCGGTGTGGATCGGGGGCGAAAGGCATTCGCCTGCCCTCCCCTGGTCCCTCAGCAAACAAAAATAGAGAGAGAAAGAGAAGGAAGGAAAAGAAGGGAAAGGGAAAAATAGAGAGAAGAGGAAAGGAAGAAGAAAAGAAAAAGGGGAAAAGAAGGAGATCGGGGGCCGAAAGGGCCTTGCCGCCCATGCTGTTGCCCCCCCCCCCCCTCCGCCAAACAAGAGAGAAGGAAGGAAAGGGAAAGAAACAAAAGAAGAAAAGAAAAGAATGGATATCAGTTGCGATCTTCCTGCAAACAAGATGTGGATCGCGGAGAAAGGCCTTTGCCTCTACCCCCCCCCCCCTCCCTCCACGACCACCCCCACCCCCTCCCCGCAAAAAAAAAAAGAAAGAAAGAAGGGAACGGGAAAGAGGAGAGCTAAAATGGAACACAAAAGACGAAGAAGAAAAGAAAAGGATGAAAAGAAGCAGCGATCAGTTGCGATTAATCCCTCCAACATCGTGTGGATCGGGGGGGGAGGGGCGAAAGGCCCCTGCCTCCCTCAGCGAACTTAAATGAGAGAGAGAGAGAGAGCGAGAATAAGGGAAGGGAAAGGGGGGAAAAGAGGAAGAAGAAAGGGAGGGGAGATCAGTTGCAATTTGTCCTGATTTGTACCCCTCCCCCCCCCCACCTCAGCAAAGAGAGAGAGAGAGAGAGAGAGAGAGAGAGAGAAGAAAGGGAAGTGAAAGGGAAAGAGGAGAGAAAGGGACAAAAAAAAAACAAAGAGGAAGAAGGGGAAAGGAATTAGGGAAGATAATAATAATAATAATAATAATATGTCTTGTTTACCCAGGGCAGCCTCATCAGTATTCAAACTGTTGCGATTTGCATTGGTTCTTCTATATCATCATTGTACAACTATCATTGTACAAATGTATTTATATATTCATTTATTATTCCTGTTTGATAACAAAAATATGAATATAAACTCATAACAGCAACAAAATTAAATGTAGAAGGAAACTATCTTGCTGGGAGCAAGAAGCGCAAAAATGATCTTTCATTTGCATGTACATGACTTTTATTATTCATATTGTTAAATTAAATCATGTGAAATAGTATGCATTCAAGCTTTTGGGACTTTTTTGGTGTATTTGTATGAAAGAAAGCGTTTGGAGCTTATAATGCACATGTTGCAATTTCAGGTGCAACTTAGTGTTCAAATATGGGTTACGCACGGCCAGGCATTAGTGTAGGAAATCTTTAGATGTTAATCAGGTATATGACTAAATTACTTGTTTGTTGCCTTACGAACAAAATTATATTTAATCAGGCCTGAATTGAGTCGCAAAACAATCATTGTGTTAAAAGGGAAAAAAAAACATATTTGCTGACATTCGAAATTCCCCAATAAACAATACGATTGGAGAGCGAGTACTCGTTTTGTTTTTCTTCAAAACTTACTTAACTATAAATAGCTGGCCTCTCACAAAACGCAAGTATAGGCCTGATGTGTCATCAGGGGCGTCGCTAGACCTTTTTTCAGTGGGGGGGGGGGGGGGTATAGAGGCCAACGATTACTGACAAAACAAGCTACCAATTAGCGACAAAATTAAATGTCCCAATATCTACAAATTTAACCCTATAAACCCGGGGCCGAAGGCTAAATTGTTATGCGCAAATAGTCATTTTCGTCGACGACATAAATATACAAATTATTTCGTCAACTTAGTAAGCACCATAACTCTATATTTTAATGCAGGCGCGTAGCTAGGATCTTATTTTAGGGAGGGGCGGTATTGAGCAAGCGATTCACTTAAAGAGCGCGCAAAGCGCTCCCTAGGTGGGGGAGGGAATGGTGAAAGGCTTCCCGCGCGAAGCGCGGTAGCTTAGACGTTTCATTAAATTATTATGAAAAGAAGACGATTTGTTGTACCGTTCTCGACTCTTAATCCTTGTCTGAATTCAGTTTCCCCATCCCACGCGAAGCACGGAAGCTTAGACGTTTCATTAAATTATTATAGAAAGAAGACGATATTGTATACCGTTGTCTACTCCTAACCTTGATTGTCTGAATTCAGTTCCCCCCCCCCCCCTCTCGGGCGAAGCGCGGGAGCTTCGACGTTTCATTAAATTATTAGAAAAAGAAGACGATTCATTGTACCGAATCTAAATCATTGTCTGAATTTTCAAAAATGTTTCTTTGTCCGATAAAAAGTCACAGTTCGAGGGGGAAAACATTGCTGGCCGACCGACATAAAATATCCCACCGACTTCAACCCCACCCCCACCCCTTTAGCGACGCCCCTGAATGTAGAGTGGCCTGAGCGGGTAGGCACAGGGCGTGGTTCTAAACTTACAGAGACACTTCGATGAAGACTCCCTTATTTCATGAATGCGTGTGTTGAACTGCCCTGGGTTTTACAACTTTAAACCTCCAGGGTTTATCTTGCATATTTTTTACATGTTCATTTATATAATAAAAGGAAATATTGAATATTCAAATATCATAGGTAGCAAATAAAGGATGACTATTAAACAGAGGAATGAAAACAAACAGATAGGAGAGGATGGTCAAGCATAATGATGTGCACCAATCTATAAATGTGAATGACTAAGTAGCCTGTTCACACTACAGATTTACAGTAACAAAGCATTTGTAGCTTTAATTTTAAGCAGTTGAAGAAATTAATAAAAGTAGGCCTACTTGAAGAAATCGTTGAATTGTAAGATATTCAGTTTATTTTTATTAAGTAAGACAAAGTACTAGGTGTTAACATAACAGACTTTTCTTCTTTTGAGGTGCACATGCAGCCTCAGACAAATGTGCCAAAGAAGTTTTGTCTTCTTGTGTTCCTGGAAACAAAGTTTTGGGCAATATTTTTCAAGTCCAGTTTATCTGTACGAGATTTATATATGAGTAATATTAAGCATTATTTGAGCTTTCTTTGGGTCATTGTACTTATCAGATAAGTTTTGAACCCTTTCAAGACAGAGAATGTTCTCTCGCAAGTTGCCGTTGTAATTGGGATGGTAAAGTAAATGAGAAGAAGGATGTGCACCTCTGAGAATGATCTCTTATAGATTGGACTGTTGTTGAAAATCTCACAGATTGTTTTAATGTATTTGATAGGTTTCCTCTCATCGTCACACACGTCTTAGAGGCTTGTTAGCTGTCGAGTTAATGCTACGAAGTCAATATCTCCGGCATACACTTCCCTCAACTCATCAGCACGAACAAAATATTGGGAAGGGGGGGAGGGCTCATGATAACCGAGCCCGGCCGAAATATTGGGGGAGGGGGGGGGGGGGGAGCTCAATGATATCCGAGCCCCTCAAAAATATCGGGGGGGGGGGGGCTCCGTGATGTTATCCGAGCTCCACAAAAATATCGGGTGGCTCCGTGATGTTATCCGAGCCCAACCAAAAACAATTGGGGGCTAATGATATCTGAGCCCCACCATCATATGGGGGGGGGGGGGCTCAAAGATATCTGAGCCCCACCAAAATATGGGGGGGGGGGGGGTGCTCAATGATATCAGAGTCCCGCCAAAATATTTGGGGGTTTCAATGATATCCGAGATCCCCAAAATATATTTTTGTGGGTCAATGATATGCGGGATCCGATGTCTGAGCCATGTCTGTCCCACCTTGGGACCTACAAGGCTGGCCCCTGGATGCTAATCTGACCTTTATTTTAATGCTTAAAACCCCTGCGCTTCTGGGGGCTCGGCCCCTTGGACCATATACGCCAATTAGTGACCTGCCAGTGTCATGAATAAGGTATTAAAATATGCTAATTTGACCGTAATTAAATGCCCCACCCCCTGAGCATCCGCCAATTTGTGCTATGCTCTACCTTATCTTAAATACTCTAGCATCCCCACTCACTTTCAACCCCATTTTTAATCACTTTTATTTCCCATTTAACTCCTTCATTAAACCTCGAAATGCCTCCATATACTTGGGGCGGGGCCTGTATCACAAGAATATACTAGTAGTGAGTTGGTTGAAGTACGAAGCCACGTACAAAAGTATAATCGATTACAACAGTTGTGGGGCCGATATCACGAGTATGCCTTCATAGAATAAAGGTTTTAAAGAAAATATTCACTTCTACTTTCAAAAGGACTGGCCCATTTGCTTTCAAAAATTGTAGAGTTATTATTATGTAATTTCTAGAAAAAATGTCAACCACATGATTTACAATGAGTCTAAATACGTTGATTTGCCGAGTTGCTTCCTTTTATCAAATATAGGCCTACACGTAAAACAATGGGGGGACAGAATGTGCGGATAGCAAACGAGCAGAAAACCGCGTTATGTCTGACGGACAAACGAAACTGGTAGGACAAACGGCGCGGTCACACCGGCACGAATTTTTTTTTAAGTATGAAAAACTATAGAATTAGAAAATCACTACAAAAATTGGCAATTTGGTTATCAGTTTGAGACGTCATTGCCTCACTATTTATCAATTGCTTTAACTATTTTTATCCCATTATTTTCCCTTTTAACCCCCTAAAATTGATTTTCCCATGCCTTTGCGGCCCAGGTAATATGATATTTATCATATTGCGTGCATGATATTTTAACAAAATCTATTATGAACTTTGAAGAATCGATACTTTTTTTCTGATATTGTGTAGGCCTATTCATAATCATTGGTTTTTATATGGACTAAATAGTTTATTAAAATTTACATTTTTCATAATTTAACTGAAAAAAATTACTAAAAATTAGTGCATCCACACAAAAGCATATAACTATCAATAGGCCTATAACTAGGATGCTAGTGTGAGGAAATAACATTTTTTTTTGGGGGGGGGGGGAATTGGAAATAAATTATCAATATAAAGAAGTTCATTCAAAATTCATAAATTTCTTATTAGTTATCCGAGTTTGCTCGTTTTTTAAAAAAAATTGGTTTGTCTGATTTTTCTGCTTCTATTGAAAATCAGTTATTTTTGGAGTGGACTTGCCCTCAATACTAGCAGTAAACATGAAAATAAAAGATCTATTTAAAACATCATGTCTGGAAGAGAGGCTATGGGCTGGACGAGCTCGAGGCCAAGAATGTAAAAGCTGCATGACGTGACGTCGTAAAATCAAGTGACAACTTGAAAGAAAATTGTGAGTTTTAGATAAGGTAGATGAAGTATATTCCTTTCATATCTGTTTTTAAGATTTAATTCATTTACTAAAGGAAAATTTTGTTTGGAAGTAAAATATCTGCTGTCAAATGCCAGAGAAGGCGACCGCTTAATAAAATACCTCTTCGATTGGGGCCCGGTTGTTTCATATCTACGGTAGACCGCTTTCGGGCCGCTTTACGCGCATAAAAGCCATAAGCCGTAGGCCTAGCAGGTTGAGTGCTTCGGACTTTATGATGCGTAACTATGTAACAAGTTAGGTCTAGGCCTAGACCTACTAGTACAGTCGACATTTCTAGGTAGGCTAGAGCTAGCCCCAGATCTAGAGTACACTAGTATTAGTAGTCTCAGAATGGTATTAGAAGCACTAAACGTCTAAAGATGGTGTGTCTCTTTCGTTCGTTGCCTCTTACTTCTAACGTTAGTCTTATTTGGGTAAGGTCGGTCAGCTCCTCTAATAAATTAGAGACAAAGCCAACCATAGCGTCTGCTCTGCAGAGTCGGAAGCTGAATCTAGTCACCAAATTCCGGCCAAACTTTTCGACTAAGGGCGCTTTTTGGGATTTTCTTTGTCAAAATTGAACTCGGCTCTGTGTTGAAAATTTTGCAGCCATAGTTTACTGCGCATGCAGGATGTAGGGTCTTGCTCTATTCTTTGTATGAAAAATATGTGCAACTTGGGAGGCTTTGTTGTGAGCGTGCACTAGATTCTAGATCTATTCTAGTTTCCTGTCAATTGACCTCTTTTGGCTTATGATGATTCAAAAAATGACTTTCGTATAAACTCTCCTTAGTCTTATTGGCTATAGGACTTTATCACAACTGACCTAGAAAGCTAAGGCATATTTTTGTATTTTTTATATGCAGAGAATGGACGACTCGGAAGGAGTACGTGGTGAAAGCTCCAATTTTCAGTCAGGTAAAACAAATACTGGCGGTAATGAATACAGCAATGAAGAGCCACATTTGTGTTCAGCAGAGTTGGAAATGGACAGGTAATAGAGGGGTCTATTCTGTAACAATTAATGTATCAATCTTAATTCTATGAATGCAATATCTTAATTCTATTCTTGTGATTGTCATAACAAATGTAACTGATCTTGAATCACATATATTTTAATCACAGGGCCATAAACATTCATGATCAAAATGCAGCTCATTAATTCAAACAGTACAGATTACTCGCTGCTGCAAGAATTGTTCCATACGCACAAGTTTGGAAACTTTTACAATCATGCATGGTCGACGTTGGCAAAGGAATCTTTAACAATTTCAACTGATATATTTGGACATTTATTTCAGGGCTTTACACTAAACCGGGACACATAGGCACTCAATATATAATTCCGGACTCCACAAATTATAGATTTTAGCAAGGGGCTCATGCACACAGATCCAGATATCCTATTCCAAACCCCTACTGAAAAGTTATTAACATGGAAACCTGCTTTTTCTCAGAAATAAACTCTTATGTTTTCACTTTGTATTTGGACTACTTTATTGACCGTTTCCATTAGTTGACCCCAAGACTAGAGAGACGTTTGACTGAATCGTTGACTACTTTCTTTTTCAGTACACAGCAGAATTTACAACATTCATCTGGAGACGCATTTCACCATGCAGCTGGAATGAGCAACGTAGGTCCAGTTAGGAGTGATGACAAGATTACCAGACAAAGACCCTTGCTTTCAAGGGAAGCATTGAATGACCAAGCTCAGCAGTTGATTGAGAAGATCAACGAGAAGAGGAAGAGAGATACCAATGTACTCGATGACTTTAGGAAAGTTCTCCAGGATAAGGTAATTTGTTGGTTGAATTAGTGGCTCAACCATGTAGTTGGTTTAAAGGTATAGACCAGTTTTGGAAACGCCCCCCTCTCAAGAAATGAAATGGAAGCTCTCATTACCAATCATGTGAAAGAATATGTTTTGACTAATACGCAATGATACAAATTTTGCCGGGATACCGCCTACTAATTGATATATTTCGTAAATTGTCATATTGATCAGGCCTGGGCAAATATCGTGAATGTGCTTCAACATTGAACATAAGGGCATACATTTCTGCTTTTTTGCAAACTTAGGTTGAAGTATTGCCATCTAAACCACTGAAGGCAATATTTAAACAATATTGAAGGGATATTTTGTACCCAAAACCCTTGAACCGCAATTTTACCACAACCGGTTTTTATCTTTAATAGTCAGCTTTCCGTAGGATTGCAGTTTCCCTCTGGCAAGAATTATCTTTCATTTAGAAGATTTTTCATTTTTATTTTCTTGAATTCATGTAATGAGTTGGAAAGAGCAGAATGTTTTGTATCTTATGAGTGTTTCACTGTCAAAATCCATCAACTGTAGTAATGTCATTTCATCAATAGTTTGATTTTACCGGGCTTAATTGCGTCTTCATGATCACTATGCAATCTGAAACTCTGTTTGATCATGATTAAAGATAATAATCTGCCTAGAGGCAACATGTTAACTCACTCAACTCAGAAGCTACGGCCCTTCTGGCTTTCAATAGATGACATGAGAGTATTTGCTTTCAGTGTAGTTTTACATCTTGCACTGATCAATATGTGTTGTATTTTTATGTGTTCTTGGAATCTAGAATATGGCATAATTGAGATGAAGAAACCATTTATTTTGCCTGAATAGAATATCATTTTACTTACGGTTCACTGTCTTTGACTGCAAATGTTTTATATAATTATTCTATTGACTCCTTCATTTTACAAGATGTAAGATGTAAAATGTTATTCTTAATGAGGATTTCTTGAACAGGTAGGCCTACTGTCTGATATTTCACATTATGCTGTATACCAGTACTAAACTTTCTAGTTAACATTAAAGAGATTTCAATATATTTGTGTGCATCTGTCTATTCTTACAGGTGGCGTTGACTTGCGGTGCTCTCGAGGAGCGAATGTACAGAGTCTATGAAACAAGTGGGAAGAACATGCAGCCCAAACTCCAGGAATTCTTTGCAACCTTAGACAGAGTAGCAGCCATTGAACGGGAACTGGCACATTTTAAAGAAGCTCTTGGGGTGCTGTACATCGATATTCAAAAAACAAAACGTTAAATTCATAATTTTTTTTTATTTTAGTCACATTAGAAATAATTGGTATTTTTAATTTGTCACTTGTTACAAATCCATGTCCCATTTGTACATATATCTATAATTGCCAGTTGTCGTTTTCATTTGAGATCTGTATCATTGTGACTTTTTATATTGTGCATATTGACAAATTTAGTTGGCTCTGAAATCAGTCATCTTTTCTAATAATTTATTTAATTTCAAATGCAAATCTCCTGAAAAATTCAGTACCCACTTCCATAAATATTGGTAAGTTATTGTAGTCATCAATTTCGTATTTTCAGATTTATTGTATTCATTATGTTGACCTTCATATTGCCACTACCAACATTATCAAAGATTCAGTAGAGGTAAACAAATTGTACATATAAATATTTCCTGCATAATCATCTTCATTAGTCCTTATCAAGATCATCATTATCATCATCACCATCATCACCATCATCATCATTGTCATCACCACCACCATCACCTCTACCGCCAGCACCATCATCATCATAACCATCATCATCATCACGATCACCACCACCACCATCATCATCATTACCACCACCACCACCATCGACACCACTTCTACCAGCACCATCATCAATATCATCACCATCACCACCATCAACATCTTTGGCATTGTACAAATCAACAAGTGGTTAACAGATATATAATAGGAGCACAATGCATGGAATGCAGTATACAACACCCAATGTTCTAGGTACAGAATACCGGTATTGAATATGATTTGGTGGTGTGACCAGTTCCATGGTTGTACTTTCATAGGCAAGGGAATGCCAGGCAAGAATTGCCTTGTTCTTAAATCTTCTGCCATGTTTAATACGTGCATGTATTTTAAAAGTAAATGCAAAAGACACATTTGGCAACAATATGCAAGTCTGAATGAAGGGCTTTTTAAATGCACAAGTATACATAATTTACACCGCAAAGTATTCTTTGGTTTTTCTCTTTCAGGTGCAAATGTGCATGTTAAGAATCACAGACATTTGATAATTTGTGGTAGTTAGAGAATGCAAACTGTTAAGCCCAACTGAGAAATTTACTAAACTTGCCTTCCAAATAGCAAAGACTCTTTTTGCAAAAATAGCAAACATCCCTTCCAAATATGAAAGACAGTCCTATTGTGTAAAGGAAATAATAGAATGGGAAGTGGATCAGGTGAAAAAAAAGAACATTACACATTTTTATTTTCTTATTCAGTTCATATCAAATTTCATATGGCCTTATATGTTTAAAAGAGACATGGTGAAATCATCCATTTATCATCTATTTTGGGAATTCTAGTCCTCAGACTGGACTCTTATCCCGCTAGTTTCAAATCGACTTGTGGAAAGTTGTGTATAAAGTGTGTGCTCACCTGAAATGGTCTAAAACCCTGAAATTGTAGTTGGAAATCTTTAGTATCATTTACAAAATATGATATCTCTATAAATATCTGCTCTGAGCAAACTAATTCTACAGCAGAGGGCATGATAATGAGTCTATTTTACTTTCATGCCTTTGATATTCAATAAGTGCCTCTGTTGGAAATATCGTTACAAATGTTGGTTTATTAAAAGGTGTATGATCAAGTGGATTCATTTGCTCATGAATGCTGTATTTTATTCATATTCTCTACTTTAATTACATGGAAAGTAAAAGAAGGCCTGTGGAACTAAATCATGAAGATGAGCATGATTTGAAAACTTTTTTTTCAAACTTAGGAGGATAGATGAATCGATTTATTCCCAGGTGTGAATAGGTATTGTCTTGGCGACAAAGATTATTAGCATTAAAGGGGACCAAGTACCACAAAGGTTTTGACTGTATGTATAAATTCATAAGCTGGTATATTTTATTCAATGGGTCAGATTCAAATATAAATATCCGTTAAGCGATATCACGAGTTTCAATTCACTCTAAAGAAAGACCAAACGTGATTGTGAATGGACCAAACATGATTGTGAACAGACAAAACGTGACTTGCGAACAGACAAAACGTGACTTGCGAATAGACGAAACGCGACTTGCGAATAGACAAAACGCGACTTGTGCATAGACCATTCATGCATGCATCAGCGAGGAAATTGACGCTTGGGTTAATTTCTGATACATAATTTGTGCCCTTGAATCTGGCCTTAACCAATTGAATATCTCATGGTATTTTGGGTGATTTTTATGTCTTCTATGAATATACCAGTCATTGTATTTCCTTTTGGTGATTGGCCCCTTTTAAGGAGTTTATTTCTGTTAGGTAATTATATATTCACACAACAACTTATGAATTGCACTATTGTAAACACATGTTGTAAGCTTGACTGTTTAAATTTAATATTCACTAGGTTTGCAAGATATGGTGAACTGATCACAATAACAATTTATTAACATGACACATTTTTAAAAGGTTTAATCTGAAATCTCTCTAAAAATCTGAAGTAGGAAATTTCTCTACTGGCTGGTTAAAATTTGTTTGATTTCATAATCTATATGGTTTGCACGAATATAATAGGAAATACTGGTATGTGAAAGAAATGGCAGCTTGCACGTTATAAAAATACATATAAGTGCAAAGTAGTTTATTTAATACTTTAGAAGATGATAATAACATTATACTTCACAAATAATGGGTAGTGTCTATTTTAGATGATAAGACACAAAAAACCAATGACCTCCGTTAGATGGTCAAAATGCTGTCTAGTGAAAAAAAGGCAATCTAAATACTTTATGATAGTTATGGAATATCAATAATGAAAAAGAAAAATACCTTAAATTTAATTCACAATTATTAGAGCATATGTTATAGAAATTGTTTCTGGCATTAATCATACAAAAATGAATGAAATCAGATGGATATAGTAGACATCGCATATACAATGTATATCATTTCATTTTAGAGAAACTTTTTTCAAATATCAGGAGAGACGTATATATGTAATTATTGTTACATGTACATAAATATACATCTAGTCTATCCTCTACATCCAACTCATTGACTAGTCATAGAAGGGGTTTCTATTTCATATTTCAACTGTAAAAAAAAACATGCAGTGATTGGTCTTTAAGCCTTTTGAAAATTTATTGCAGTGTTTTTTTCTTCTTTGAAATGAAAGGTAGCTCAATCCAAGTATATCACTGGCATATCAGTTTTTCACAATGGACATGAACTGCTTGGCAAAGGCAACAAGATTCTCTTCCACAGCAATTTAGCTGGAAGTTTCGTCAGACATCCTTCAGAGATCAATTCAGAGCAATATCAATTAATATAACTGCCATTTTCTTTTTTTAATTTGTATCCAATATTCTTTGAAGAGGGTATAGCCCCATTAGTATTTAAAATACTGTTGCATTTCATCACAAAGCAATTTTATATCAAAATCACACACCACTTGACTGGAATGATCTATGATCTAGGAACACACCCAGTATGCATGTCGACAGATCCTTGGATCTTTGCCGTGAGCTGGAAACACTTTGATTTCTTGCACTTGAGTGTGACGCAGCTGAACCTGGCAGGAACAGAGATCGTTCCACTTGGTTCGCAGGTGCTTTCATCACATCGAGGAACTTTGGAGGTGCAGTCGTAGGACAACCCATCTTCCAAAATGACATTCTGCTTGGATATATGCCATGGGGTAGGGACGCATTTATCGCCTGGAAAGGAATAAATACAAGAAACGCATATTAAAGGGATTTACTCCAGAGTTAATACTCGATTCGACCACTGATTACCTCAACATTATGTGCTTGTTAGAGCTCCTCTCTTTATTGATCACTTTGAAGGCTCGTTCGGATATGACGCAGCAAAATGTAAATGTAATACGCTCTACATATCCTATCTTATGACACAGAGTTTTGTGAATATGCGTATGACCGTCATTGCACAGGTGCCATTCATTTACAAATTTTTAAAATGAGGCAGCTTTATTGTGGCAGTTTTAATACCTCGTCATATCTGAACGAGCCTTGATACCGAAGATTGCCTTTGACATCATGAACATACCACTTATATCACTTAAATTAAATCTTTTGGGGAGATATCACCCTGTACGTTGGAAGTCTTTGAAATGTTAAGAGACCACTACTATACCACTCCCACATCATCCCCCTTCAAATGATAATAACCACCATAATGATGATAATACCAGATATTTTTATAGTGCAAATATCCAACATGCAAGGTGCTCTAATATTACCCTAGCTCAAGTTAGGCTCCTAAATTTCGTGCTCACAGCATTCAAGGAATTCCTACCAGTACCCATTTAACACCTTGGTGGAGAGTGGCAAATGTAAAATAATTAGTTGCTAAAGGAGACTGGTGCTGGGCCAGGGCTCGACCCCATGACCTTCGCATCTCTAATCAAGTGTTTATACCACTTGACTATGAGAACAAATACTTATTGACTGATGACTACATACCTCCCGTGCATTCTGGTGTGGCTACTTGGTAGGACCTGGCAAGTTGAGGTCCGTTGGAGTAGACCTTTCCATCTGGTCCAATGAATTCCATCTCTGGACTAGGATCCCCGTTGAAGTTACCACACAACCCACACTGGAGACCCTGGTAGCGCCGAGCAATCTGATAAACAAAACAATTACCAGGTTTAGTATTCTACTTATAGTTATCATTTTCTTAAAATACAATGTAGATGTATATATAGAATCTAAATGGCTTACAAATAAATACAGTTTCTGTTAACTCCTTCTCAATCGACTATTAATTGTTTCTAGTGAATTAAGTCTGTGCAATTACTAAACTTGTTTTAGGAAAAGAGACGTGAAATTCACATTTTTTTATATCAGAATAAAACGTACAAGAATTTCCACACTAGAAAGTGAGCAAAAGAGAATGGAAAAAAGGTGGTTATGGGTGGAGGGGAGGGGGACTGCATATAGGGATGGGCATTATTTCTATTTCAGTCCCAGTAATTGAACTTCCATGTGTTACACATCTTACAGAGCACATGGATTACATTTAAAAGCATATGTACATGTTTTTGTTTTGAAAAAAAACACTAATAAAATCTTTATTACAAAAAAATCAGGACGGTCTATTGTGAGAAAAAAGTCTGTATTTATTGGACAAAAGACAAAATACAGTCGTTTTGATAGCGTGGGTTCTTATCCCACTGCTGCCACCAACGTAAACTTATTATTTCTTATCTCAGGCTCTGCACAAAAAGTGTACTCTTCTTGCTTCATTTACTTTAATCACCCTTGCACTCCTTAAAAATACATCAAGGAGAAAAAATGAAGAGATGCCTTGGTGAGACTAGATCCTGTGTTGCACTGACTTTACTTGGAAAAACTCATTTTTTATCATATTGGAATATAAGTGACATCATAAATAAAGAGCCAATCAGAAATTTATAAATGGAATAGTACAACATAAACGGAAGAACCCAGGGAGAAGGATGGACCAAAAGACAGCATGGAATGGTTATCATGAGGAGTTGTGAATATAAGTGAGAACCAAACAATAGAACCATGTGAAGTGGAAATGGAATGGAAAAGGCTTGGATGAAACTTATAGGCACGGAAATGGCAATGAGAATGGTGTGCGAAGGTTGAGAGGGAAACTGAGGTTATGAGCTCAAATGTAAATGAAATGTAAATCATAGCGAATAGAAAGACAAGTGTAAGACCTCAAATGAAAATTAAAAGAATAAACACTGCAAAATATAATTGGTAATTTTTTAGTCCCAGTCCCAGTACCTGGACTCTGACAGTGGTGCCATCAAACAGGACAGCAAGCCCTTCCTTCCTGGCAATGATCAGATATGTATTCTCCATCCTGAGCAGAAGAAGGGTCTCCTTGGGTTGGGGTGGGGCGTCGGTGGATCCGTTCAGGAGGGGCTGGTAGAACCTCTCAAAGTCCTGTTCCTCATCATTCAGGGCCAGTTCTACGTACCGAGTCAGACCGCCCCAGTAGAGGTCATCGCTACGGACCTGTGTTGTGCAAGGAGAGATCGATGCAAGCAGCTAGACTAGTGTACTTTATTTATTTGTGGAAAGGACATCTCTAACTTTATGTCCCAGACTAGAATCCTGTATAAAAAGGTTTTAATAAAACCTCCTTGTTTTCTTGCTTTGAAGCAGTTTAGAGATACATGAACATATAGATTCGGATGTTTTAAATGGTATTGTCAAACCTATATTGTGTCCACCTCTATATAAAGGTGATTTTTCATTGGCAGCAACTTTTGTCTTTTCCACCAAGTAAAAACTGTCAGTTATATATCAAACCAGTCTGTTGGCTTATTAAACTGTTGTTGTCTTGATTTATTAATGTATAGATAGCTAAATATGCATAAAAGATGGCATTTTCCCACTAAGAAATAATTGCGTCTTATAAACCTGTCAACAGCATCATAAAGTGGATGCATCATAATGTAAACATCAAATAAAAGAATTTCTAAACTTGGTGTTTTGCGTTTCACGTCCACTGTTCCAACCCCAAAAATATACATGTATTTGTTAAAAAAAAAAAAAAAAGAATGACTGGGGCGATTATCTCTCAGACATTTTCCTACATCGACGTTTCACAGGAAGATCGACGTACCCTATCATAGCTATGATGACTGTGATGATGATGCTGTTGATGATGACTCTCTGATTGAGGTGTGTCGTGACTGTGGAGGTCTTCGGAATGACCAGTCAGGATCTCGTGGACAGTTCTATTTTGTTGCTCCTGCTGGGCTCCTTGAGTATCGTAAGTCACCTCTACAGGAGTATCCTCTAGGTTGGCTTCCTGGTCCGCCTTCTCTTCTTCATTCTCTAGGTATCTCCTGGTCTGTAAAATTCCAGAATTTTTTTTTTTAGGGTCTAACTTTAAAATAAAAAAGGATTATATATAGCTTAATTCATTTTTCTTTTTACAGCCATATTGTATGACATATCAGTATATTCTCTATTTCTTTCTTAAAATGTTCTTTTTCTTGGCCGTTTTTCACCTTTCAGTCAAAACAAGACTAAAGATATGTCCTGTTGTAGCAATTCAACGCACTCTTCATCATTAACCACCCAACTTTCTACAGTTTATCCAAGAACCTTGTAAGGCAAATTTAGGAAATAAAGGCTACATTTTTCTTTTGCGTAAAAGCTACCAGAAAACAAGAGGAATCCTACCATTACTCGTGAGGCTCCCAAATAAGAACCATTTCTCCAAGAGTAATGGTTGGCAACTAGATTTCATCGAGAGATTTTGGAGATTTTAATGGAAGAGAACTTCAGAATTACTTGTGCATTAGAACACTAGCCTTCAAGTATTTCCTGGGTAATGTGAGAGTGATTTATCGCAAGTGTATGCAACGTAGGACCTGCGCATATATTCTCTGAGTTTTGTGTTATAAAAATTGAGAGATGTAAAGCGTATTGGACTTTACGTCATCATAAAAAAAGCTCTGCGGTTTGCCACACCATATCTGAACAACCCTTAAAGGTAAAGACCAGTTTTGGAAACGCCTCCCTCTCAAAAAATGAAATGGAAGCTCTTATTACCAATCATGTGACAGAATATGTTTTGACTAATAGGTGATGATACAAATTTTGCTGAGGAACCGCCTAATAATTGATATATTTGGTTAATTACTATATCTATTTGGACCTGACAGATATCGCGCACAGGTCGCTTAGTCACATAAACATTTTTCTATGTATGGTGCTTGTAACTTTACCAAGACTGGGCCAAATTTCTTATCATTTTGAGGATTCCAGAACCTTGCAGTACACATATGCTAGATGATCAACCTTTTCTGATGGATGCCACAACGTTTCTTTCACAATGCAATCGCATGACCATCTTTAAAAAAGTTTACTCCTTCTTTGATCTATAATAAATCAGAAGCAATCGAACTAATTCCTCTTACCACATCAATCACTTGGGGGCGTGGTGCTTGGACCCGCAGATCCCTGCCTTGTTCCAAAACTTCTGTCACATTCGTTCCATCGTCATAAAAGACCAGTTGGGATCGTTTGGGAAGCGTAACAATCTCACCGTTGATCACTATACTCATGATGCTGGACTGCTCATAGGGAGTCAGCTCCAGCTTGTTAGCCCCAGCAAAGACTGAGATTGCCTGAAAAAAATGTACATGTATGTAAGTTATGCTTTTTGCCTGATTTAATTCATGTTGGCACAATTTGTTTTTTCATAGATAATAAACATACTTTTATCATCCTTTTAACTCTCAATCTTCCTTATATTTCTCTCTCAGTACCTCATTCTCACCCACCTCCTCTTCTCTACCTTTCTGTCTCTACTTTAATTCCTGTATATCTTTTTCATCATCGAATGTTAAATATTATCTTTTGAAATCTCACTATCTTGCTAGAAATCTCACTATCTTGCTAGATATTTCTTTCTTTTTATCAAACTAAATGTCATTGTGTGTATCTGTTTTTCTTTATCTCTCAATTTTCAACATTTTTCCATGTATCAATCATGTCTATATGAGCCATAGGTGTATGTGTAATTCTCTTTACATTTTTCTATTTTCTACCTCTAATTTTATCACTTCCAGTTTTACTCATATCTATGTTACATGTATGACAAGGCATGGTGGCTCAGTGGTTAGAGCGCCCGCCTCATGCACCGGAGGTCGTGGGTTCGAACCCTGGCCGAGTCATACTAAAGACTTATAACAATGGGACCTTCTGCCTGCTAGCTAGGCGCTTAGCATATTAGATTGGAGAAGGGTAGTAATAACATATTATGTTATGCAGGGCCCGCTGGAAGAGCAGTTTCATAACTGAAGTGGCTACCCTGGGTAAATAAAACGTTGTTATTATTATTATTATGTGCGCGTGTTTGTGTTTCTTGTATCATTCTCTCTCTCTCTCTCTCTGTCGTTCTGTCTGTATTTCCATTCCCCTCTCTTACCTTCTTATCACCATGAAGCTTCCTGGTCAGTACAGTGAATCTCTGATGTTCAGAGCAATCCTTAGCCACCACATGTTCGCATTCAGACCAGACGTAGGGGTAGCTAACATTGTCAAACGTGGTGATCTGACCATCACTTGATAGCGTACATTTGGCTGAATAGAAAATGAAGTATTGTAATAACTTTATCAATGTTTCTTAAAGTTTATGAAAATAGCTGTATTCAACATTCATATTTCTATAACAAGTAATCTGAAGAAAAACACAAAGAAGAGTCTGTTTTCAGAAATGAGGGGAGAATACTAGCTAGTATACTGATATGATCTATACTTTGAATGTTAGGCTTCCTGTGAGTAATTTCGATTTGTGAGGAAGTTTTGGCTTGCTCCCATTGTTTCCAGTTGGTTTCTTGCTGGTTACAAGACTCTTTTTGACTTGTTTTTAATCACAACATTGAACAAGCCATCTCTATTTACTGGGTTAAAGCAACAAATTCTCACAAAACGATCTATGTACGTCTTTACAGTAACAAAGAAACAAAATATATATGTGACCTTTCATGCTTCTTTCTCTGTACACGAAGACACAAAAGAATGTTCTAGGTAATACTACCATTATTGAAAACTATGCTACAAAAAGCGTTTAAGTAATCTGTATTTTACTGATAGTACAAATAATTTGAGATTAAACCACTTTGTTTCCTCCAAATAAACTGAACACAGACCAGCAATACATTTTTAACCCAATATATACTTAAAAGCCTGTTATAACAAATTGGAGTCGTGGCTTTGAAGAAGGCAAATCCTTAAACTTGGCATCACTGTAATTTGGAAGACAACTTGAAGTGAGAGAGTTTAAATGATCTTACGAGAGTAAGGCTGTTTCATCGCGGTGCTCATGAATGCTTCAAGGTAGGTTTTTCTTAAGGTATACGGCGTGACCTTGAAAGGCAGGTTGACATTGTTGAATCTCACCAGGTCATGAGGCTCAGACATGGTGAGGTTGACCTTGTCCAGGGAGTCATCAAGGATAGCTGACAGCAAGATCTATATGTTTATCAAATGAGATGAATAGAAGTGATATAGATTTAACTAACAAATTATGTAGAGGAGAATGTTTTTTTCAGAAGACATAATAATCTAGCGGCGATAAAATGTCAGTCTGATGATGCCTGCAGCAACGAGTAGGCGAAATTCTCACAGGTAATACAAACTTTTTGATCGTAACACTATGAAAATTCAATCTATGGAATTACTGCCAATCAGATGAACCTTTTCAATGACATTAGGATTAGATGTTAGGCACTATAGACATTGTTGAATAGCACCATGTCATGGGCTTGACATGGTTAGCTCGACCCTGTTTAGGGAAGTTTTTCTAGATAGATTCAAAACATACATAAAATTAACATCAAATATCAATTCATTGAATTCTGAGGTCATGATTATTTGTACTGAGACCCCTTTGAAATGCCTGTTGAATGTAAATGATTTCATGATGTGAATAAGACATATACCTGTCCATGTATAGATCTGTACCATCAGAAGATTAGTTGAACCGAGACCCCTTTGAAATGCCTGTTGAATGTAAATGATTTCATGATGTGAATAAGACATATACCTGTCCATGTAGATCTGTACCGTCAGAAGTCTCTGTCTCAGCCTTGTTCCACATGGCATGCTTCAAGTTCTCAACGGCATTAGATATACCTGTCTGCACAGAATAAGGTAGCTACAAAATAAGAAGAAGAAAAAATATATAGATTAATATTACTTGTAGTAAATACTGTTGTATAGACAAAGGTCAGTTCCATTTTGATCATCACATGTGTGGTTTTCTCCAATGATCATCTACATTATTGTGTTACAAGGCCCTTGCATGTATATCAAGCATCAATTTTACAGACATAGAGACAAGTATTTTGAACAATTTACATCTTCTTAAATTTAGGTACCACTTTTTAGTATAACCCAAACACAAATTATGCGATACAGTATAAGAGAAATATTAACCCATCGACTACTGAAATATCTTATTCCCATAGATTTCATACATGGGCCACCAGGGGGGTGTTTCACAAAGATCCTAAGTTGAACTTATCTCTAAGTTGGACTTAAAAATTATGGAAAGCCATTAGCAAAGTTATTTTGAAAGGCATTAATTGTTTATTCAAATCATTCATATTGTCTATCATCAAGGAGATTTCATGTTCTGGATGTGGAATTCACAAAAAGTCTAAAATACTTGAATTTCTGCTTTTGAATATATTTCATTTTAAGACTCCAATGGCTGTCCATAATTTTTAAGTCCAACTTAGAGTTAAGTTCTACTTAGGATCTTTGTGAAACACCCCCTGGTCCCCATAGTCATTAGGTTAACTAAACTACTGAATGACAATTCTTCAATCACATTATGGTAGATTGTAACACTGCCAATTTGATGGCAGAACATTCAGTAGACTCCTACAAGAACTTACATGCTGATGACTAAAGCTGAGATGCATGGCTCTAAGCTGTTTTTTATCATGTAGATCTCTTTGCTGGCTCCTACTCCTTTCAAACAGAGCCTATATTAACAGAAATAATAATAATAATAATATAAATACATTCATAGAGCGCAGAAACTATCCAACATTAAGTATATATTCTACTGCGCTACAAGAGCTCCTGATATGCTTAGATTTACGGTTAATTGAAAAGATGTGCTTTCAGGGTCGATTTAAACATATTCACAGATGGTGAATATAGCGCAGCAAACAAATGATTCTTAGCAGTAAGCCCTACGTGAAAAAGTTAAATTGTTGTTTTGATTTGTGTCTTTTATAATGTTCAGTAACAAAAATGTTTTTTATACTTTTTATCATAAAAAATGAGTCAACCTTTATATAAGGATTATATGTTTCATTTCAGGTTGCAGCCTATTCAGTTTATTTTTATGTCCTTGTCTAACATGTTCTTAAGTTTTATTTTATGTTATATATCTGATTGTTGTATGTAATGTTGGCTTTTTGACTGAATGAAATTGAATTAAAAATTAATTAAAATATTACAAAATCGAGACAGAAATAGCGAAGAAAAACTCTGAGTCTTATACGTGAGGGTATAGAGGGGGTTTGGCTATTGATGGCCGAGGCACTAATGTCGGGGAGGGGGGGGGGGGGTCACCAATCTTACTTAAGAGGAATCCTTGAGAACAAGGCCGTCAAATGTGAGGGGATGATTTGGGTAAAATTAGACATATATGAATTGATAAAAACATGAATGAGATATAATTAGAAGTGATGTAGATTTAACTAACAAATTATGTAGAGGAGAATGTTTCATCCAGACTGTGTACATTCATGATGCTCATCACTGTGGGGTTTTGTCTTGTGCAGTCGGCTAATTAGCTGGTATATGAGTAGCTATACCACTGATAATGACTATAACTCCTTCTTCTCCTTTCATAGAGTAGTGAGTTAGATACATTCTCACCTTGAACTGGACTTGTTTGTCCGACGAGCAGCTTCTTCCCCAGCCCATCTTCAGAGAAAACTGAGCCTGAGGTCCGATCTCAGCTACGGGCCCATGTCCATGGCCGTGGAGGATTGGTAGAGGATGATCATGAGAGTCATTGGACGATGGGTGGAGATGATGATAGTCATCATGCTCGTCACTATGGCTGTGGTGATGGTGGCCTCCTGCAAGGAGACGATGAGCTTGATGATAAGACGTATTGGTTGCTGGATGGAGATGCTCATCGTGGTGTTCGTCACTATGGCTATGGTGGTGAAGGTGTTGATCGTTCAGCTCCCCGACATGGTGGTATTCGTCGCTATGGCTGTGATGATGGTCATGGTGGTCTCCGGAAAGGAGACGATGAGCTTGATGATCTGACGTATTGGTTGCCGGATGGAGATGCTCGTCGTGGTGTTCGTCGCTATGGCTGTGGTGGTGTAGGTGACCCTCCTGGAGGTTTCCAAGGACATGTACATCATGGTGCTCATCACTGTGGCTATGGTGGTGGTGGTGATACAGAGCCTCTGGGGTGGTGTCATTGGTATTGGGTTGGGATATCCCACTCCTGACGCCATGGTGGAAGGTATCGTGGTCATCATGACCATGAGAGTCATGATGATAGAGTGACACTGGAACTTTGGTTGGGGTCTCAGACTTGAAAGATGGAAGATCAGCTTCAAATTGCATGCAGAATACCTGTAGCAATAATAATAGAAAGAAAAAAACAACATAACAAAGTGTAAAAAAAGAACTTTCTAGCTCATCAGAAGCCAGTGAGTATTCATGCCCACTAAACTCTGCAAAATAATGTTAAAGGAACATCTATATCATAACTAACATTTCAACTCTTATTTGGTACATTTCATTTAAGAAACATGGACATAATGTATACCTGATGAATAATCAAGACTGCAAGGACTTTTGAAAATCAATGACCATGTCAATCCTGAATACAGAAACTAAAATGATGTTGGTACACTCGGAGCTTTGCTACAATGCAATTTAAACATATCTCAATCCATATCTATAATTTATATGAGTCATCATGCTTATATAAGAACAGGGTAAATTTGATTAAGAGAGGGGGAATTTTGTTTTCAGCATTACTGAATACGAACCTGCTTTTGGTCTTCATGATGATGGTGATCATAGTGATCATGGTAATGAGAGCTAAAAGACAATGGTGCCTCGGGGTCCTGTAGGTCTGTTGGAAGCTGGACAGCCGGGAAGACTTGCATGTTGACTGCCTTGTGGCTACGACCCTGAAGGTCAGCATTGACCTTGACCATAACTGTGCGGTCATCACTGGAGTTGTGACCTTTAGCTGTGATCTACAGAGCGAGGAACATCCAAAAGATATATGATACTTTTAATCTTATTGTACCTTGCATCCTCTATGAAAGACGCTGTTTAAATTAAATTATCATTATTCTTCTTTCCATCTTTGTCTTTACTCTATTTATTCATTGTATTTTGAAATGCTTCATACAAATGATAATGACACAAGTAGGTAATTTATTAACACAAACATTTTATATGAATTACCGTTTGTTATTTTCTACATATTTAATCTAATTTGAAGTTAGTGCATGAATACAAACTTGTTAAACTATTATATTGTTTCTATATATCTTTACAAATCATTTTTTCCACATTTGTATAATTATTATGCCTATATATAGTAAACAAAATATTCATGTACTATGTGAAGTTTTCTAATTAATACAAAATACAAAGATATTTCAGTATTTAATTTAGGCAACAGAGAACATGGGAAACACTTAAACTGTAAACGAATCCCAATAAAACATGATGAAATTTGGACTTAAAAATCAAAGAACTTACAGTGACTACCGTAGCAATGACCTAGAAATGTAAAAACTGTGTGTAAATGAGAGTACTTACATTCAAGAAGAAGTTCCTGGTGATGATCTTGGTGTACTTGCTGGCATCGAGGTTACCAAAGACTTGGTCAAACGCTTCACTCAATGTGAGATGGGTGTGGTGATGATCGTGGCTATGGTACTGATCATGGCTGTGATTGTCATGGACATGTTGGTGATGCTTCGCAGTATGATGGTGGAGGTTATCGTGGTGATCATGCCCATGGCTGTCATGATAAAGGCTGTCCTGGTGTGCATGTGACTGGCTATGGAAACGATGCAGTCCAAACCTTTGATTTATAACATCCATGACTCCATGTAGCCATGCCGTCTCCTTAGTAGGAGTAGGTTGGTTTGCTTCCTGAGTGGCATTCTCTGTTTGAACTGGTGCTGAGGGCGTGGTGATTCCAGTTGGCTCTACATCAGATTTACCAAACCAATAATCCATGTAGCTGCTGATTTGATCTCGAAAGGTTAAGTGCGCCTCGGTGACCTTATTCAAGACGGCTTCTCTTAGAGATGCCTTGTCAGTTGAAGATAAGTCTTTCATGGGAAGATGATCATGATGATGCTCGTGGCTGTGATAATCGTGATGGAGATCAGAGGCTCCTTTCACAGGCACTGGGTCTATTTTGTAAACAGGATGGGTGTGTTCGTAAGTTTTGATTTCAATGTTGCCATCAACATGTTCGTGGTAGGTGTGGTTGTGCGTTTCGTCCACTGTAGTTATATTGTAAGGGGAGTGATGATGCTCATCGCTTCCACTGTGGTGACCGTGATGATTATCTCCTAGAAGACCATGATGTTCATCGCTACCACTGTGGTGACCATGGTGATGGTAATCTATCTTGTTTGTCTTTTTCTGAGGCAGAGGCTCAATCTTATACACAGGATGACTGTGCTGGTATGAGATGGGTTTACCATTCTGATCTACATGATGGTAATCAGTGTGATTATGTTCATAGTCCTCTATCTTAGTTATATTATAGATCGGAAGATGATGGTGCTCATGGCTATCGCTGTGACTTCCACTGTGGTGACCGTGGTGAACATCTCCTAGAAGACCATGATGTTCATCGCTTCCACTGTGGTGACCGTGGTGAACATCTCCTAGAAGACCATGATGTTCATCACTTCCACTGTGGTGACCGTGGTGAATATCTCCTAGGAGACCATGATGTTCATCGCTTCCACTGTGGTGACTGTGATGATAATCTCCTAAAAGACCATGATGTTCATCGCTCCCACTGTGGTGACCGTGGTGAACATCTCCTAAAAGACCATGATGTTCATCGCTACCACTGTGGTGACCGTGGTAATTATTTCCTAGAAGACCATGATGTTCCTCACTGCTACTGTGGTGACCGTGGTAAACATCTCCTAGAAGACCATGATGTTCATCACTGCTACTGTGGTGACCGTGGTGAACATTTCCTAGAAGACCATGATGTTCATCGCTTCCACTGTGGTGACCGTGGTGAACATCTCCTAAAAGACCATGATGTTCATCGCTACCACTGTGGTGACCGTGGTAATTATTTCCTAGAAGACCATGATGTTCCTCACTGCTACTGTGGTGACCGTGGTGAACATCTCCTAGAAGACCATGATGTTCATCACTGCTACTGTGGTGACCGTGGTGAACATCTCCTAGAAGACCATGATGTTCATCGCTTCCACTGTGGTGACCGTGGTGATAATCTCCTAAAAGACCATGATGTTCATCGCTCCCACTGTGGTGACCGTGGTGAACATCTCCTAAAAGACCATGATGTTCATCGCTACCACTGTGGTGACCGTGGTAATTATTTCCTAGAAGACCATGATGTTCCTCACTGCTACTGTGGTGACCGTGGTAAACATCTCCTAGAAGACCATGATGTTCCTCACTGCTACTGTGGTGACCGTGGTGAACATCTCCTAGAAGACCATGATGTTCATCACTGCTACTGTGGTGACCGTGGTGAACATCTCCTAGAAGACCATGATGTTCATCGCTTCCACTGTGGTGACCGTGGTGAATATTTCCTAAAAGACCATGATGTTCATCGCTTCCACTTTGGTGACCGTGGTAATTATTTCCTAGAAGACCATGATGTTCATCACTGCTACTGTGGTAAACGTGGTGAACATCTCCTAGAAGACCATGATGTTCATCGCTTCCACTGTGGTGACCGTGGTGAACATCTCCTAGAAGACCATGATGTTCATCGCTTCCACTGTGGTGACCATGGTGATGGTAATCTATCTTGTTTGTCTTTTTCTGAGGCAGAGGCTCAATCTTATACACAGGATGACTGTGCTGGTATGAGATGGGTTTACCATTCTGATCTACATGATGGTAATCAGTGTGATTATGTTCATAGTCCTCTATCTTAGTTATATTATAGATCGGAAGATGATGGTGCTCATGGCTATCGCTGTGACTTCCACTGTGGTGACCGTGGTGAACATCTCCTAGAAGACCATGATGTTCATCACTGCTACTGTGGTGACCGTGGTGAACATCTCCTAGAAGACCATGATGTTCATCGCTTCCACTGTGGTGACCGTGGTAATTATCTCCTAGAAGACCGTGATGTTCATCACTGCTACTGTGGTGACCGTGGTGAACATCTCCTAGAAGACCATGATGTTCATCGCTTCCACTGTGGTGACCGTGGTGAACATCTCCTAGAAGACCATGATGTTCATTGCTTCCACTGTGGTGACCGTGGTGAACATCTCCTAGAAGACCATGATGTTCATCGCTTCCACTGTGGTGAGCATGGTGAACATCTCCTAGAAGACCATGATGTTCATCGCTTCCACTGTGGTGACCGTGGTAATTATCTCCTAGAAGACCATGATGTTCATCGCTTCCACTGTGGTGACCGTGGTAATTATCTCCTAGAAGACCATGATGTTCATCGCTTCCACTGTGGTGACCATGGTGAATATCACTTCCAATGTGGTGTTGACTATGATCATACCCTCCATCTTGCATCACCTTTCTGATATGGTTAAGTGACATCCATCTGCTCTCTGCCGTTCCTAAACTCCAGATGTAGGGAGAGTCATGATGATGATGGTACCTTTCACCATGTGGATCATTCAAAACCATCTCGTACTTGTCTTTGATGCGAAGATGGAGCTGGATCTCTTTAGGGGTTGTTTCTCCTGCAAGGATACTTATGTTAAACTGCATTGGACCCCTTAGTAGACTGCAAGGAGAGAGTTTATCTGATGGATGGACGAAGGAAGCACCAAGCCCAACTCCAAGAGCCTCCACCTTGAACTGTTGAGTTAAAAACATACAAAGACAAAGTGAGCATGCAGACAAATCAATTGGTCGCAAGTCTTCCCATTAACTGCAAAGTTAAACTTCGATATTTCTTAAAGCCACACTGTCCTACTTGTAGCTACTTGCTCCCTCTATATAGAAAACTTCCCTAACCAGTGCCTGTTGGTCCCCCATTATCCTCTGTTTCTTATGTTAATTGAGAGCTGAGTTAATGAGATAGCCACCTGTCACAGTGACCTCGCTGGCTAGATGGGTGGTCTAATCCCTTCTGGCTGAACTAGTACAACCAGCCTTTAAGATAGATATCAAACTGATGTTCAGTTGGCATTCATTCAGATAAATCACAAAGCTTATGACAATGCCAAGCCGTCTGTATCAAGCCAGGTGTGATAATAATTGTACAAGTTTGCTTTTTCCTTCTGCAATGGTGCTTTGTATACTGTAAGCTTTCACACTCTAGACTGATCTCCAACATTATTTGTTTTTTTGCTGGCCATTTTGAGGATTGTTTCTCAATGAAATTAACCAAGCCTATTTTACATCACAATAAAACATCACTGCTATTAACTTATCATGAAATAAAATGATTACAGAAACATATTTATTCAATTCTTCAAATAACCTAAAAATATCATGTTCAACACATTACCTTAGATGGTCTTAGTTTCTCCACACTTGATATTTCTTGAGTACTCAATTGGGATTGTCCAGCCTGTAAATAAAATAAGAACATACACAGTCATATGAAAACTAATGTTTTATTGCCATGGCAACGTTTCAAGCACAATAAACAATAATATGACAATCCATGGTTTACACCAACTTTCTCATTTGTCATCACTTTATATGCCGCATACACTGTTGTAATCCTAATCATAATCATTGACACATTTTCATGAGCCAAGACCATATCTGAGTATTGGTATGTCTATCATCAACACTGCATCTACGATAGATACCATCCATCATCATCTAATTCTTCAAAGTTTTGCAATTACGACCATCATCATCTACATGAAATCCATCTCCGTCAGCTACCACTCATACATCATTATTCCCAAATATCATCACCACCGACAAGAAGACAAGCCATGGCTCAGTGGAGGTGCAGCGGGAGGTCACAACCAAACCCTATTGGCAGTGACCCGTCATTTGCTCCTGTGACAACTACACTGGGCTCTATCTTATCAAAGGTATATGGTTAGGGTTAGGGGTACAATTGGGTTTTATGTTAGGTTTATGGGTATAGGTCTAAGTTAGGGTTCAGGGGTTAAGTTAAGAATTTGTTTAGTGTAGGAAATTGGTGCAGCGCAATTATTCCAGGAGCAGGTGCCATAGAATCCAATGTGCATCTCGGATAGGAAAGCAATAAATCCTAGTAAGCTTGCCTATCAACAAGCATATGTATGTACTTGCTTTCTTACCACTCAGGTAAAATAAAATCATCATCAAATTACCCGTAATATCTTCTTCATTATTCCGAATCTCCAGGACAATTACTCACCTCTTCAAAGATAGAGCTCGTCACATCAAAGTATGTGAAGGGTTTGGTCTTGATTGAGAAGAGCTGCTGGTTCTCCTGTGGAGTGGTCAAGTTGGCCGAATAGTCCTGGCGCTGGAGGTCAACCATGACAGACCCATTGAGGACCAGAGAGGAGTTGAGGGATACCCTGAGAGCTGTTCCGATCTTGATAGATCCACCGATGCTGACCCCCATGTCTCCTACCATCTCCACAGCAAGGCTATAAAGGCAGTGGCATACAATGAGTGAGTTTTAGACGATCATGGAATGAAAATGGTCAAGACATTAATCTACATTTGCCACACTCAACCCAGGTGATGTAACTGGGTACCTGGCAGGAATTAATTCCTTGAAATGCCACGCTAGAGCGCCGTAATGGCAGCCGTGCTAAAGCCAGGGTAATAATCGGGAGCGGGAGAGTGTCAAGTCGGACAGACATGAGCGCTATCAAAGAACCCACTATTATTATTATTATGAAATACCTGACATTTCATAGGGTGGAGGACAAGTCATGTGGGCTAAATTAAGGATGGGCGGTGTCATATAAACGGTTAACAACTAAACTATTCATACCCTTACTAAGTTGTGTAATCATTTTTAAATTATGGGAAAAATGTATTTGTCCAATTTCTTAAGGTTGTGACATACTAAAGCTTACATCGAAAAGTATTAAAGGACCTGAACCAGTCCACCTTTCATTCTCGAGTTACAAAACAAACAAAAAAATTTACAAGGGGCATTAATATTTTAGTTTTAAACTGTAGGTGTATGCATAGCTAATAAGAAATATGTATAAGTGAATCCTATCAAGCTGTATTCATTATGAAGTTAATATGGAATAGGGCACTTTCAGATACAAAATAAAAGCGAAAAAGAACAGTGCATTATTGTTTCCTAGGTCAAAAGTCATATTTTTTCAACTGATTGGCAAAATAGAATCACAATCTATATAAGATGCTTGCTACATTGGCAGAATGCTTAGTCTCAACAACGAACCAGTAAGGTTGTGTAATGCATCAGTAACACCTTTGCGTATTTGGCTTGCGTATTGCTGCACATTTTTTTTTTTTTTAACAGAAAATCATTTTTTGACATAAAAAATAGGAATAAATGTTAAAACGGCTTGCCATAAATACGCAGCAATACGCAAGCCAAATAAGCAAAGGTGTGACTGAGGCATAAGACTTGTGACTTACCGTGGATTGAAAAAGCCTTCAACACTGACTGCATTTGGCAAACGCATGTTGGCGACAATGTCTTCAAGAGGAGGATCGAGGGTGATGGTTCCGGACCCCTCAACGGCTGCGACGGCTGAGCTGGAGAGCTTCAGGGTCAGGGGGATACCCATGGAGGTCGGGATACGCAGGTATCCCTCACTCAGGGTCGTGGCCTTCTGGTAAGAGATGCGGGGATGGGTGAAGAGTTCTTCAAGGGTGCTCAATCTAGAGCTCTCTGTTCAATTTTTTGGAATAAGAGAAAGAGAGAGTGAGAAAGAGCATAACAAGATGGGGGAAGAGAATGGGGGGGGGGGTACAGATAGACAAGCAGAGAAAGAAACAGAGTAATAATGATAAACATATATGTATGAGAGAGAGGGAGAGAAAAAGAAGGCAAAAGGAGAATGCTAGAGTAAAGTAGTATAAAACAAAGGGCAAATTGGAGGGAAGAAGGGAGAGAGGGAAGAGGACAGCAAGCGAATGAGACCGCATAAGAAAATGATGGACATATTACTCAACTGCGACACGGCGTCGTGCTTTCATCCCTTCACGGGCATCAAGTTCACAAATAAAATCCAATGTGCTAAGATTTTATCCTGATTATTTTGTGTTCCTAGATATCTAACTTCATGACTGATACCATACGGTTTTCAATGTGGACAGATTTATTTTTTAAAAATTGGCATTGAAAGGGTATATTATTTACCTAGGTTCATAAATGAAAGGATAGAGCTTTTGCCAATGGCCATTCCTCTGATCTCTCTACCAAACGCTTTCATGTACAGGCTTGCCATAGGGTCTGAGTCTTCACGTAATATGATGTCAAGCTGTGGGAAAAACAAGTTGATTTGATTTAAAATATTTCATGTTAAATTAATCATTTACAAGCTACATGTACATGTATAACTTGAATATTGTATTTCATTTCATGGTCTTGGTCTTCTACGGCCAATACAAAGCTGTGTAGAAGTCTGCAAAACGATCCCCTTCCATCTTTACAATATGTTAGTGCTCTTTTAAATGTGTTCAAATGTATTATGTTTTTACATGAAAGTTTACTGTCAATATTTAACTTATGTCTACTACTACTGTGTTGCTGTTGTTTTTTATGACCACTGCATCTATTACTTTAATAAACATTCTCAATCCATAAGGGCTCTACATTTTTATGGAGCTACAAATACTTGTATTAGAACTATTCTTTCTACTCAAGTACTCTTCATTATACTTCTACTAACTGCTACTTTTACTGATACTACTACTTCTACTTCTACTACTACTACTACTACTACTACTACTACTACTACTACTACTACTACTACTGATACTACTACTACTACTACTACTACATAATCAATCACCTGTCTGTCTATTTCATCCAGGAGACGGTCCCGATTATCTCCATCTCCACTTTCACTGTTACTCATAAACCTCTCCAACATCAGTTTTCTCAACCCCTCAACCTTGAAGCCAACCTCTAGAGGGTTCAGACTGAAGCCCATCAGATGAGTGTTCAGCTTGGCCGCTAACCCAGATGTATAGGGAGAGTCCTGCTCCATGATGTACTTCAAGTTGGCAAAGACTCCCAGTCGGTCTTCAACTAAGATAAAAAATAAGTAGAAAGGAAACCTTCAGCAACACAGGCCTATAACGCATAAAAACGAACTGAAATGCATGGCTCTTGTACTACTGGTTTAGTTGGGTTTGATATAATTACTTAGAAAATCCTTTTCTTTATTAAGTTTGACAGTTGTTAACATTGGAAAATTTGAAGTGTAAATCTCCTTTGCTTTTGACAAATATTTAATTTTGAATTACCTGATTCCAAGCCCATTTTGTAGCTCTTAGAGTACTGGAATCCATAATCTGCTGTAGGGGTTATCTCCAGTAATGATCTTGCCACACTTGACCTAAAAAGAGTAAAATAATATGGGATATTCTGTTATTACTTTTCTTCAGGAGGAATCTGTAAGTACATCAGAATTAAATTGTCAATTTATAAGTTTCTACAAAGGTTATTAATTTTCCTTTTCTTGAAATTGATATATTTCACAGACCAAAATGTAATTTTCCTCTCCAGAAACATATATGTCTATGATTTCATTGTTTAATGTTTAATGAAGGAATTGTATAACAGAAATTTGTAGTGCCACACTGTTTATAGTATGCTGTAAAAGTAGAAATATTTTTGGTACGTTAATTCTCACGAATTTCGCGCTAAGATCGGCAAGCATGAATTTTAGAACTCGCGAAAATGATTTATGCTTATGCACGATTTGAACGGGCTGAATTGCGTGCAACGCGAATTTAAGAACCAGCGAATATATCTTGGGGTCGCTCAGCACAAAAAATTAATCACGCCAAAGTAACATTGTTTAATAAACGTAACTTATATTTTTATGCACTATCTGCATTTTGGGTTGTATGGTCACCTCTACGTACATTTTGGGTTTGTGGCTACTGATAAAAAATGTTTTAAAGTAAACTATAAATGCTTATTAATATGACTTACACATTACTTGGCACCTGCATGCTGCGGTGGCTCAGGGCTTCAAAATGAGAGGAGACAAAGCTCGACACCTGAGCGCTAGTCTCAGACTCCAGGCTGTTCATCAAAATCTTCATGATGGAGGCACTGGGTTTGGCATCCATAAGCACGACAAAGGCAGCGATACGCACCTCTGCATTGTTCTCCTTGTTGGTGAAAACTGTCAGCGACAGTTGGATGATCTAGTGAGTACGGGTAAGAAAAACAAAATCGTTATATTGTGTTATTATTGATAAACAAAGAAATCAAATGTGAAAAATCAAGGTTAATGTTAGATGGAATATGTTTCTAAATGTCATATACACTCTCTTTATATTAATTAATATAAATCACTTGTTCCTTTGTTTGACATTCGATAAATTTACTTCAATTAAAAACAGAATTGAACCACACCGTTGCCCTACAAATAATCAAGATCGTTCGTTCGTGTCTCCTTAGATCAAGATTACTGTAATCTTGATCTTCGGAGTAGTTGCTACAACCGGCCGTGTCAGACACGTTGCCCCGGGGTGCGAGATAGGACTCTTGTAGCGTGCCCCCATTTAAAACAATTATACAGTTACAGTTAACAATACATTTAATTAATAGTATGAAACTATTAAAATTACTCTCATGTTACGGGAAAAAATATTGCATATACATATATTATGAATCAATTGATTTGGTTGATCCAGTTCGATGGCACAAACACGGCTCTACTGGACAGAGATCCTAATAATTACAGAGCTTGGTCTTGTTGCTCTGTTCGCCAGCAGTTTAAGGATGTGGAATCCCGCGGCACATTACTCACAAGAGTTCTAACAAGCCAAGCTTATACAGAGCCTATAATAAGTAATGTCGTACATGTACCACCCACCCGATCGATCAAAAACTCATAACTCATAACTGAAAAAAAGTAAAAAGAAAAGAAAAAACATGAAATGGTAACCATCTAAAATTTCATAGTTGTGATAAATATCTATAAAGATTTATCAAGCACCAAAAATAAATAATATCATGTTCAAGAAAAGGATATATACACTTGTATTCTTCTTTCGTGTCCTCAAATGCTCTGCCAGGCCTTGGCACACTGGAGAGCCTTCTCATTTGCTGCCACCGGGTCTTCCAGGCAGCATTGGTCGATTAGGAGTGGACATCTTAATAGGTGTGACATGGATTGCACGGATGTTCCACACTCGCAGTTGGTGTCTGTGTCGTCAGTACATCCCCATTTATTCATGTTGTATTTACAATCCAGATAAACCACACATTTGAAAATGATGACAAATTCATATTCAAAAACATTTTATTCACAGGCTTTTGTAGTAAAATAATTCTGTGTTACGAGTCCCTTCACCACACTGTATCTAATAAATTCATTGAACCCCACACTTTGAGTTGAACAAAACATTATGCATAATGTATAATCTACATTTACTAATTATATCTTGACTTTGAAACAAAAAACCACAAGTTATTTTAACCTCAAGTAGAATCAAGTATAAAGTTTATGTTACATTTCTTGGAGCTAAATTGATTAAAAATAACTTCAATTTTTTAAATCTTCAAAATTTACAAAAGAAAGTCTTACATATTTCCTGGAGCTACTTCCTGTGAGTTTCCTGAGTGAGTAAATAGCCTGACATCTAAGCTCACATGCAGTGTTTGGATCGTTGATCAAGTTCTTTAGGTTCTGGGCTTGACCGCTGAGACCTGCATTGCCTAAAGCCTTGAGAAATGTCCGTCGTGTTGATAGAGGATGCATGGCACTTGTCCCATTGTATAGAGGCTGAAAATGAAAAAAATTGGGAGACTTCATGATCAGTGAACCCAAGTTTGCTCCTGCGACAACTGCTCCAGGCTTTGTTTCGTTAAAGGTATAGCTAGGATTAAAGTTAGATTTTCAGTCTGTTCAGATGTGTCGGACATAGCAAAACTGCAGCATTTTTTAGTTATGATGATGTACAGTGTAATATGCCTCAGACTTCCGTATCTTGTAAGAGCCCAGTGAATACGCACAAGTCCTTTGTTGCGCGCAGTTGCCATTCAATTTAAACATAACAAAAACATGGCAATTGTTTTTTGGCAGCGGTTTACAGCGCCATTTCTGAACAAGCCTTTAGGATTACAAATAGGTTTTAGGTTAGGTTCATACTTAGTGTTAGGTATACTGTTGGGTCCAGATTTGAAGTTAAGATTTCGGTTCACTAGTGAAGGGTATTGACACAGAGCAATTGTTGTAGGAGCAAGTGTTGTACATGTACAACCCTTCATCATCAAATTATCACCGAGTTGCAGACTTCAGAATCTTTGCTCTCTCTCTCTCTCTCTCTCTCTCTCTCTTATATTTCAATAAATAATTAGGAATTGTTTGCATGGTAGGGAGGATATAACAGTGGAATTCTTGGCAGAAATCAATTAATCTGCCAGAAACTTTTTGTTTCTTTGTCAACTTACACTCATCAATCAGAGATAGAGGAGGGCATAACAGGCAATTTCCACAAACCCACTCAAGAACAGACACTCCTACATGTACTTCGTGAGAACAGTGCGTGATTGTAACCAGCTTAAACCGAAGACTATCGCCCACACTGACCCTGTCAAATTCAAAATAGCCCCGACGTCACCCCCCCCCCCCCCCCCCCCCATCTACAAATTAATCCACCCTATCCGCACCTCCAGTTAAAACTCAGACGAGTATTTTGGAGGACCAACCAACCAAGTACCAAGTATCAAGTTGTTTTCAAGTCTATAAATGAGTCATGGAAAAGTACCTAAAATATGTATTTAGGTCCATCTTCAATTTCAATTTCAATTTCATTTATTTTCACAGATTCATAAAAGACAATGTAAATTACAATCAAATATAAAAGTATTACAACAAAAGATGAACCTGCAGAGGGGGTGATCAAAAACCACAGAGGTTTATCGGGGATCATCCCCTGCTTAAAATTACAATATAAAAATACAATAGTTTTTTTTTAATTAAACAATAACACATACATGTACGAAAACATATATAGATATTACATGCAAATCTATGCACGTACCATGAACCCAACATTCAAATAAAGCAAACTCTATGACTTTAAAAGGGAACGATTCAAACAATGATTGAAAATATATGTATTCATGAATTTTAAACAATTATTTAGCATCCTGAAAACTGTCCCTTTTTTTATATTCTGGAATTCTGATGCTGTCCAATAGAAGAGATCCCAAAGCTCTTTTAACCCGGAGGAAATAGTTAATGGTATCTGTTATTACTGTCATTATCCCTATTATCATCATCATTGTCATCAATTACATAACCATTATCATAATCATCATCATCATCATCATTAATATCATCACCATAACCATCATCATCATTATCATTAACACCATTATATCATCACTATTATCGCAATCATTATCATCATCACCATCATTAATATTGTCACGAAATTGGTTTCATTTCGTAGATAGCTATTTCGGCGTAGATGGCGTAATTCAAGTTAAATAAACGATGCTATAGTCACGTGTCAATTTCAAGAATGTTTGATCGTGCATGTTTTCGACAGTTTTAGTCTAATTACTTTTCTACCATGAATAATTACTTATTTTCTTCTGTTTAGTTTTATAGATTAAAACTAGTGCTTTCATTTGATATATGGTTTGTTTCAATCTGATATTGGAAAGTGAAGTTATATCAATGTTTATGTAATTATTGGAAACCTAACGAGAATAATAAATGTATAAGAAATGTGTATATAAATCAAGTGTCTCACGTGTCTGTGAGTTTCCTGTCATAGTCTACATAATTGCCGTCGCCCACTGGGCACACTTACATTGTAAGGCAATCAGATTATGTTTGGATATTTGCCCAATAAAGTATTGCGTGCAACGAAATGATTGAGATGATCATTTGCATGTCTTTCCATGGGGAAACCTAAAGTTGAAGTCTGATTTTAGGTGACGACCATGGTAAGAATCTAGGTTGTGTTTGTTGGGTCTTTTACGTTCTGGTATTAGACAATACCAGGGACTACTGTGTAGCAGAGCCAGTGGCATGGTCGAGAGTAAGCTGACTGTACGAAGTCAGACGGTCTGGTTGTTTGGAGGTGCATGAAGCAAACTGGTGCGGCCAATTGGAGTTGCATGCACAAGCAGACTGGTATAGACGTCTGGAAGGTGCATGAAGCAAACTGGTGCAGCCAATTGGAGTTGCATGCACAAGCAGACTGGTATAGACGTCTGAAAGGTGCAGAAGCGGACTGGCCTAGTTGGCTTGTGGTATACGACGGTACAACGGTTGGTAGAAGACGGTGGTCGAGAGGTGGTGCGGAGCAATATATCAGACTGGTGTCAACGTCAACGGGGCAGTATATTTCTGCCAAACGGATCCACGGTAAAATTGGTACCGGACCAGGAAAACCTACCAGCAGAAGGCATCCTGACAAGAGAAGCTGCTGGGAAGAACATCGACAGGAACCGGTTTCGTTACATGTGGTGTCAGAAGTGGGATCCAGTGACAATGGCACAAGGAAGAAATAGGCAGAATCGACCAACGCCAGGAGAAATGATGAAGCACTTAGAAAGGAGTATGACAGAAGTAGATCAAATGATGGAGCAACTACGTGCTTCGATGAGTCAGGCACCAGTTGCAGACCCAGAACCAGGCCGCCAGGAAGCATTTCCCCCAACTCTGGGTGGACAAACTGCATCAGGGCCAACTGCAGATTCACAGATGCCAGCGACACAGCGGGTTAGATTTAGTTCAACGCCCCGAGAACAAAGTAGACGGCTGCCCAGTGCAGGAACTGGAGTTCATATTACACCACCGCTTTTCTCTCCACCTATGCATGATGTGGGGAGGGCAAATGATGCATTAATCGGCAGACGACCCCATATGGTACCAGACAGATTTGACGGTCGCAGTCCTGTCGAGGATTACTTGCACCATTTTGAGGCATGTGCTGGAGTAAACAGATGGACCAAAGTAGAAGCAGTGCAGTTTCTTGCTGCAAGTTTGAGAGGATCTGCTGTGAAGTTGTTAACCCAACAGCCTGGAGTGGATCTGACATACGACGAGTTGGTATACAGACTCATGAACCGGTTTGGTCTTGGAAGTAAAGCTGAGGTATACCTAGCAGAGTTGAGACAGCGTCGTCGGCAACCAAAGGAAAGTCTCCAGGAATTAGGACAAACGATACGGGAGCTGTGTGCATTGTCCTACCCCGAGTTCGATGAAAAAGGACAAGACCGACTAGCCCGTGGGCATTTTCTGGATGCCGTAGTAACACCAGAAATAAGAGAAGGATTGTTCCGTGCTCAACCTCGCACGCTTGATGATGCCGTGGAAGCAGCTTTAAATACAGAGGCCTTCCTGAGGATGAAGGATCAGAGAAACGAAGTGAAGCGTTCAACCGCGTACAGTCGAGCACTGGAAGAGTGTGAGGTTTCAGCCATCCGAGAACAGCAACCAAGGAATCCTACTATCGATGAGATAGTAAAGAAGGTATTAGATGCCTTAGACATGAGAAATGGGAGGAATACGATTAAACCAGATGTACCAGATAGGAGACCGGAACAAACCATGCCAACTAAAGTCTCGGAACGGGAAGATAACCGGTGTTTCAACTGTAATGAATTGGGACACTGGAGGAACCAATGTCCTTATCCAAGGAAAGTTAGGGGAGGAACAGCACCACCAGCAGCAGAGAAAGCAAATACAAACTTGCAGTGGGCAACTGCAAATGGGATGACAGATGAAGAGGAGCAGACCAGAGTTGGTTCGTCTCAGGATCTTAACAGGAAAGGACTTTTCCTGGAAGGGAAAATCAATGGACAGTCCTTGAAATTACTGATCGACACCGGAGCCACCAACACTTTGATTTCAGATAAGGTGTTTGACCGGATAGAGGATAATAGAAGACCTGAGTTATTACCAGTGACCAGTGTGGTACTACAAGCAGATGGGACCCCGTTGAGGACCAGAGGTAAATCAAGGCTGGAAGTGCAGATCGGAGATTCACTTGTCACTACAATGGTTACTGTGGCCAGCCTCAAGAACGAAGGCATTCTTGGGCTAGATTTCCTAGTCCAAATTAATGCCGTACTTGACTGCCAGAAGATGGAATTGAGGACCGAATGGGGCATAGTTCCATGCCTAGATAGTGAAGGAGAATCATTCTGCAGAAGGATAGTAGCGGGGGAGGAATACTCAATTCCTACAGGACACGAAATGGTGCTAGCAGACAGAGTAACAGGTGAAAAGATAGCACTGTGTGAAGGACTGGTAGAATCTCCTGTGAACCCAACCGAGTTATGGAAAAAGGGACCCATCGTTGCCAGATCTGTCGTAAAGGCAGGTGAAGATGTGTTGCCTCTCAGGGTGTTCAATTCAACAAGGAAACAGGGGATCACAAAGGCAGGCACTGCCATTGCCTCATTGTCAGCGCTGGAAGAAGTGGGCACAGAAATGTGCAATCAGACGATGCCCATTGAAACCAGTGCAAGCAGAAACTTGCCACCCGACAAGCAGGGAGACAAGGACGTTGATGCCCGACGTACGACTACCCACTTCTTTCAATGTGACTCTTGTACCAAAAGTTATGAGAAGAAAGACTCTTTGCAAAGACACAAGCGGGAAGTGCATATCCTGAAGTATCGTTGCGACCAATGCGATTATCGCACGGGTAGGAAGACGGAGATGGAGCGGCATCAGGGAGCCCACGATGTAGCTGTGGTTCCCGTGAGAAAACACAGCTTAACACCTGTTTCTTCGCCAAGATGCAAACCCACTTCCACGCCAATAACAGGGACCTCTGAAAAAGCTGATGCATCGTGGCGTCATGTAAGAATGGACTGGCGGTCACCACCACGTGATGATCCAAGATTGGACCAACCTCGAGGGAGGTCACCACGTCGTTACCGCTCATCGCGACGAAAATCCAAATCGCTCCAAAGAGACCTGACGAAATCGTCATGTCAAAAGACCCCGGAGTCTCCACAGCATGATGGATCGGAAGCTTCCCCTCGACATAGCCGACAATCTACGCCCGAACCAGGAGAAGAGTTGGATAACGACGAAAGGTCCCCTTCACCACTTGACTTGCGATATTCATCTAGGAAAATGGCGTCGGAGACTGCATGGGCTAGTGAGTGGACTGAAATTGCTAGTAAGAATGCTGAAACTCAAACTGACACTGATAGTTCTCGTTAAAGAATTCAGTCAGTACTGCATTAACTTAGAACCGCTGGTTCCGGTGGGAAGGATACAGATACCAATGGACGTTATTTTCTGTAAATGTGTTATATGCAGTTTGTAAATTGTTGTTAGAATTCGCTCGGGGACCGAGCTAAGGAAAATAAGGGAGTTGTGTCACGAAATTGGTTTCATTTCGTAGATAGCTATTTCGGCGTAGATGGCGTAATTCAAGTTAAATAAACGATGCTATAGTCACGTGTCAATTTCAAGAATGTTTGATCGTGCATGTTTTCGACAGTTTTAGTCTAATTACTTTTCTACCATGAATAATTACTTATTTTCTTCTGTTTAGTTTTATAGATTAAAACTAGTGCTTTCATTTGATATATGGTTTGTTTCAATCTGATATTGGAAAGTGAAGTTATATCAATGTTTATGTAATTATTGGAAACCTAACGAGAATAATAAATGTATAAGAAATGTGTATATAAATCAAGTGTCTCACGTGTCTGTGAGTTTCCTGTCATAGTCTACATAATTGCCGTCGCCCACTGGGCACACTTACATTGTAAGGCAATCAGATTATGTTTGGATATTTGCCCAATAAAGTATTGCGTGCAACGAAATGATTGAGATGATCGTTTGCATGTCTTTCCATGGGGAAACCTAAAGTTGAAGTCTGATTTTAGGTGACGACCATGGTAAGAATCTAGGTTGTGTTAGTTGGGTCTTTTACGTTCTAGTATTAGACAATACCAGGGACTACTGTGTAGCAGAGCCAGTGGCATGGTCGAGAGTAAGCTGACTGTACGAAGTCAGACGGTCTGGTTGTTTGGCAAACTGGTGCGGCCAATTGGAGTTGCATGCACAAGCAGACTGGTATAGACGTCTGGAAGGTGCATGAAGCAAACTGGTGCAGCCAATTGGAGTTGCATGCACAAGCAGACTGGTATAGACGTCTGAAAGGTGCAGAAGCGGACTGGCCTAGTTGGCTTGTGGTATACGACGGTACAACGGTTGGTAGAAGACGGTGGTCGAGAGGTGGTGCGGAGCAATATATCAGACTGGTGTCAACGTCAACGGGGCAGTATATTTCTGCCAAACGGATCCACGGTAAAATTGGTACCGGACCAGGAAAACCTACCAGCAGAAGGCATCCTGACAAGAGAAGCTGCTGGGAAGAACATCGACAGGAACCGGTTTCGTTACAATATCATCACCATAACCATCATCATCATTATCATCAACACCATTATATCATCACTATCATCACCATTATCATCATTATCATCACCATCACCATTATAATCATTATCATCACTATCATCACCATTATCATCATTATCATCACCATCATGTGCACATCTATGTTTACCTTTGCATAGCTGATAAGCATACTATCTTCACATGTCCAGACTTGTCTGTTAATCCCTTCTCCACAGGCCTTGTTGAGCAGGGAACCGTAGGCCAGCCAGCACTCTGGCATACTGGTGCTCTCGCACAGATCCTACACAATAGACAAACAATGCATTATTTTGTATACAAATTTCCTTATTCCATTTGTGTTTTAAATTTTCCTCTCTCTAAATTACGTCCTTCTCTACTGCTACAGTTTTTTTCTTCTTCAATACTTATTTTTCCAGGTACCTATAATATACAAGCACTGCTTTTTAATAGGTTCCTCGCATTCTGCTTAATCTATTATATGAATTGAGAATCATTGAGACGTGCTCATTTATACTACATGTAATGTATCATTTCTTATTTTACATGCATGTCTATATTTTCTGTAAAATGTGGAACAATAAAAACTTGAAACTTGAAACTCGTAAAAAGCAGAGGCTTGCATGACCCCTTTTTCACAATATTATTCCATGGAAAATCTACACTTAACGTAAGAGGGAAACGTCTGTTGGAACTGTTATTTCGGAAAGATAAAGTTGCAAATAAAACATTTCAAGCTCACCTGAACGCTATCCAAGAAGGAACGTTGGAAGGTGGTATGGAATGCCAGCATGCTTACAATCTGAGATGCTCTCTCACCAGTAATATCCTCATTAATCAATTTATTCTTGATGATGGCTACTGACTGGTCAGTTCCTAGTAGTGGCAAGACATCCTCCAGAACTTTCCTGTTGATGAGGGTCAGTTTGTATCAAAGGTCATTTTACTGATCAACTCTCCTAGATCCCTGATATTTCAGGTCATAATGAGTCATTTTAAGATTGATTCATGTCATTATGATGGAAAATAAATCCAAAGTCTAGTAAGTTTACTTTAGCGCACACAGAGTATAGCATTCAGGACTACGTGTGTATTATCTCACAACAACTATTTGCTGGCTTAGAGCACTGGAAAATACTGCATGTTTTTTTATGAAAAATCATGTGATAGTCTCTGTAAATGAGTCACATGTGACTGCGTTCGACCAATCATTTGATTAAAATCTAAGAGTGAGTTGAAAAACACCTGTTAACAAATCTCTCTAACATGGTGCAACTGTAATCATAATAATAATAATAATAATAATGCTTTATTTACCCAAGGTAGCCACTTCAGTTATGAAACTGCTCTTCCAGCAGGCCCTGCATAACATAATATGTTCTTACTACCCTCCTCCAATCTAGTATGCTAAGCGCCTAGCTAGAAGGCAGAAGGTCCCATTGTTATAAGTCTTTGGTATGACTCGGCCGGGGTTCGAACACATGACCTCTCGTTCATGAGGCGGGCGCTCTAACCACTGAGCCTACTGTAAATCTAAAGTAGATGTGAATATATCAAGGGAATACAAAAATGTCATATCCCTTGATATACTTTAAATTAAATATTACTAGTTCATGGGAAAATTAAGGGTACCTCTTTCTCTCATGTTCTTGTGTCTCTCCCTCCATCCTCTGTGCATGGTTGTCATAAACTGATAAGACTTCTAAAGGGGGGGACATGCGTAAGGTTTCTGTGAGCTCAGCAAACTTTCCAGGAATGTTGTTGGATATATGCTCCATTTCAAGGCTGTTTGCAATCTCCTCGACCAGAGCGGCAACCTAAATCAAAGTGAAATGCTTCAATGTCAGCACAGTTTTTGTTTTGAAATTCACTGAAAACAGCCTGTAATTGACCCTACCGCAACTACTAGCGCGGATACCCTAGCGCGGATACCATACAGTGCTTTTGGTCTGCGATTCCCAAATGATTATAACATTCAGTCATCTTCCCAGCGAAGATTTTCTGTGATGTTTTAACTATCTTTACTCAAGAAAAGGACAAGCCTCGGTGCGCAATTGAAGTACTTAAAATCATGATCACTTAATTTTCAAGTTTAAGTTCGCAAGTGGTGCAGATTTTTGAAAGCTTCATGTTACAAAGTCATTGTATTGCAATTGAGACTACACTTTATTACACAACAGTTTTTTTAATTTGCAAACAAAATTTCCTTCCGTGAAAATAGCTCTATATCACAAATCATGAAAATTTCATGTCGCAAAAGTTTAGGTTTAAAAGTAGAATGAGCTTTTAGACTTTACCAAATTGGAGAGTATGCTGGACTCCTCCTCCGTGACCTCTGACCTTTCATTTAACGGAAACTCAAAGGACAGGTTAGTCCAGTACCGCTGTGAGGATCCCAAAGGTCGAGTCGTATCCACATTCATAACTATCCTGGATCGGGTGCGCATCAATTCTTGCCTAAAGAATAGAGTTAATATGGTCATAAAATAAGAATTAAAAAAATGATTGTATATAAAAGAATATATCTAGAGAGCGAAATTTTCTTATATTTTCTTATATTATGTACATGTATATATATATTTATGTTTTTCACTTCTTGAAATAATTATACACATTTTCTCATGAAAAAATATCTCCATCAAATTTTGTTTTTTAAAGTACATTTACGTTGACCAGATATGAAAACATGATTGTTCATTTTTTTTAGAGTAATACAAGTATTTACCATGGAGTAGATATATGAAAGGCTTAAAGATAATTTATCTGTTTCCCATGCAAGATTTAATGATCTAAACCGGTGCTAAAAGGGTTATCATTGAGCTCATAAAGACCAGAAATGGGTAATTTTTACAAAGCCATTGTGTTGCACAAAGCAATATCCCTCCATCAGTTGGTGCCTTTTGTTTTGTGCAAATTAAATGTGGGGCAAACAAGCAACTGTGCAGAAAGGTGAAGTAAGCAATGGAAGTGTTAACAGAACTGCCTCTTCCTAACAATATCTAAGGGCCTATCAAAGATACGTAGCTCAGTGAAATGAAGTGGTACAAATAGAAGAGGCTGTTAAAGTAAAATGCTTAATTTTTGAAAATCATTATTCTACCACTCAGTTTAAAGGCATCGTCTAACAATGTTAAATCTGAGATGCATGGCCCTACGTGTTATCAATGTTTGTGATATGGTGTAATAATGAAGCCCTAAAAAAATCGCGCTTCAAAATGATCATGACGTCCCTCAAAAAAGTAAAAATCTTTGAGTGACCGGTTTTACCATACTCATTTTCCCCAATAGACTGTAGTGGTATGAAAACCGTTAGGAAAACGCAAAATTTACATACATAAATGTACATAAATACATACATGTATACTACCTTGATTAGGCTAAAATATTACCTAAACTGTCATTCAGATATAAATATTACCTAAACTGTCATTCAGATATAAATATTACCTAAACTCTCATTCAGATATAAATATTACCTAAACTGTCATTCAGATATAAATATTACCTAAACTTCCATTCAGATATAAATATTACCTAAACTGTCATTCAGATATAAATATTACCTAAACTGTCATTCAGATATAAATATTACCTAAACTGTCATTCAGATATAAATATTACCTAAACTCTCATTCAGATATAAATATTACCTAAACTCTCATTCAGATATAAATATTACCTAAACTCTCATTCAGATATAAATATTACCTAAACTCTCATTCAGATATAAATATTACCTAAACTCTCATTCAGATATAAATATTACCTAAACTCTCATTCAGATATAAATATTACCTAAACTGTCATTCAGATATAAATATTACCTAAACTCTCATTCAGATATAAATATTACCTAAACTCTCATTCAGATATGTCAAATAGGAACTTTCAATTCATCAATATCACCATCCACTACGTCTTTTACGTTCAGGACGCGTATGTTTCTGCCACAACTTTTTACTATTAAAGCTTCCTTGGTTTAATGAAAGCCACACAACTCTGCCAAGTCTTCTAGACACTCTATAACAACAAACGAACAAACAAACAAACAAATACAATGACGGAATATTGCCTGACCTCACGAAGGTGGTGAAGCTTGGTCCATCCATATTGAGAGGATTAAAAGCATGAATCTCTTCGCCTGTGACAGAGTCTATCAAGAAACTCTTCTGGTCACCTCTAATGGAGTAGGATACCTCTCTGGTAGAGTGCACTAGGTTCTGTGACACATCCAGGCTTGGATCTGACGGAAAACCGCTCAGCAGGAATGCATTCTGCTGTCTTGGTGGATTACTGCACTTGTTGAAGTTGAAAGTCTTGGTAACATTGAGTCTGAATTGAGGACCTGCATAGAAATCCAGGAAATTATACACCACAAGGTAAGAAAATCATGTTTATTTAAGATACATACAAATTATAAACTTTGTGCTTTTTCTTCCATGTTAATTGTCAAGTTAGGGAGTTTCAAGAATTATACTGGATCATTCGCACCTCTATCTAACAAATTAAATCATGATAATATGTCATCTAGTGGTCCAGTAGATAAGTCACCAGACAGTAGATCACAAGGTACGGGGTTCTGATTTTTTGCTATCGCCACTATGGTATTTAGCCATAGAGGGCTGCACTGCATGGCCGTAGGTATATGTGTCCCATATAAATACAATGGGCCAAGAACTAGAAATCATAGTTTTGGAGCCAGTATAATATTAGGCATTGGATCAAGATGGTGCCTAGATGAAACGTGAACAATTTTTTGGTAAAATCAGGAATTTGAAGACACTGCCGGACATCCTCTATGTCATGGAAGCTGGAAGGATCTCATCGTCTTCCCCTGTATCATATCTCTGCATGTGCTGACCTGTGTAGTGTGGGAGGTATATAGTCACCCTCTACTGTCTAATGGTGGTATAGGGACAATTGAAAAGGACAATACATGAAATGAGTTACATGTTTGTATCACTTTCGATCTATTGTCCGTTCTTAATCCAAAAACGCTAAAAATCTCTTGCTATGACCATTGACTTATATGCTTCAGTTATGGCAAAACTAGAAACTCTTGCGGGCAAGGAAATGTTTAAAATCTTGGCAAGTGGTCCAAATAAGTTATTTTTGATATGCATGAATTGATACATATCCTTCCCCTGTCTCTCTCATTTCCTCTACATCTCCTTCTATCTCTCTTCTCTCTCTCTCTCTCTCTTTCCTTCTTTCTTTCCCTCCCTCCCTCCCTCCCTCCCTCCCTCCCTCCCTTCTCCCTCCTTCCTTCCTTCCTTCCTTCCTTCCTTCCTTCCTTCCTTCCTCCCCTCCCTCCCTCCCTCCTCCCTCCCTCCTCCCTCCCTCCCTCCCTCCCTCCCTCCCTCCCTCCCTCCCTCCTCCCTCCCTCCCTCCCTCCCTCCCTCCCTCCCTCCTTCCTTCCTTCCTTCCTTCATTTCTTCCTTCCTTCCTCCCTCCCTCCCTCCCTCCCTCCCCCTCCCTCCTTCCCTCCCTCCCTCCCTCCTTCCCTCCCTCCCTCCCTCCCTCCCCCTCTGTCACTGATAATGAGTTTAGTAGTGTCACTTACTCTGAAAAACATCATTGGTCAACAGCCTGCCCTCTAAGTTAAAAGGCTTCACATTGTACACTGTCTCACATTCACCAGCTACTCCAGCCTTGAAAGAAAAGAAATAAATGAAAAAATGCCAAATACCATCAAATAACTCCAAAGGAAAGCCCAATGATATAGAAATAGAAAAGAAATAGAGGCACATACCAGGAGAAACCAACTGCACATATCAGTCATTGCAAACAGCATTTAAAAAGCATGAGACAGTTAAAAAATTATGAACTTAACTCAAAAGAGGAAAAACAATTTTATTCATTAAAAAAAAAATTCCTACATAGCTTTTTAAAATATCGTTTACATATCATGTTGCATTCTTAACATGCACTTTCAAATCCTTTGGGAGAAATATCATTTATCACTCCCGTGCATTTAATCTCTGGTAGAGAAATTAAAGCGATACTAAAATGAAGAACTTTCTGCACTAGGCTACTGTTTATTGCAAAGCCCCATCTCATGGTTAACTTGCCGACAGTGAAATAAATAAAAAAGAATAATGATGCTTCATATATAAACCCCCATATGATATTTTTCATAACAAACAACACAAAATGATTTGAAACCTCCATCACAGTGTAGAGTGTCTTCTGTCCTTGTTCCTGCAAGGTAGCGTCTGGATCAGACTCGCCTTTTAGATCCAGAATGAAGAGGGATATGATGGATCGTTTGATGTTCACCGAAGTCAGGGACTCACCACTTTGAGGGAACATCATTTCAATCTAAACCATGAAATAAAATTGATAGGTTTAAAACACTCATGCTTTATGTTCACTGAGGTCTAGAATCTTGCTGAGGGAACATGGTTTTGATCTAAATCATGAAATAAAAATGGATACATTAAAAAAATCATGCATATGATCACTGAGATCACGGACTCGTCCCGTCAAGGAAAATGGTTTCGATCTAAACCATGAAATAAACTTGATACGTTTAAAAAAATCATGCTTATATGTTTTACGAAGGTCAGGGACTTCTGTAGTTGAGGGAATATGGTTTCGATCTAAACCATGAAATAAAAAAATAATATGTCAAAAACTTGTGCAAGATGAAGGTTTATTCGATGTTGAGGGTGCCAATGCCCAATGCATAAGCTACAAAGCACATGATACTGAGTTACAATCACTGCCACAGTGCTTATCTCCTTTGGCAAGTCATTAATCTACATTTGCTACTCTCCATCCAAGAAAAGTAAATGGGTACTGGGTTGAAAGAAAGTTATCAAATGCGTAAGTTCAAAATACACCAGTCAGTTCTGGGCATTCATTATCATCTCTTTCAAACTATACATGTACATAAAATTTTATGAAATAAAACCTAGAAATAAACTGCATACAGTACCAGGCCCGAGTCGTAGGAGAAGTCAGTTTGCTCGCGTAGCTCTTCTACGAGGCGTCGTGCCTCGGCACCCTCTACAGGTATAAAAAGAGCAGGTTTCTGAATCCGAAGAGGATCATCGACTTCATCCTGGAATCTCTCTAGGGATATGCTGTTCATCTACGTCCATAGCAGATCAATGGATAATAGTAAAGCAATTAATTATAGGATACAATTAGTTATTTATTTCATTTTTGTTATCTGGTACATGTATGTTTATGTTATCCATATCAGGTGAATTTTACTGTTGTTCAGTCACAGGGCTCTGAATATCATTAATGTAATGAATACCGCTTAAAAAACAAAATAGAAAAACTGTCTGACATGCAAAAACTTAAAAAAGATCCCCACTATAATCTAGTTGAAAATTGGCCCGAAGGAAGGATTGAGACACGTATGTAGATGTACAGTGTAAGTTACTTTTTCGGCAGTTATCAATCCCAAACATGAACACAAAGTTTTCTCATTTTTCAAAAGCATAATCTTTTCATAAGTTGGCCAAAAGAGGTGTGGGGGGGGGGGGGGGTAAAATGTGTCAAAACTCTAGCAGTCTGTTGCCTCCCCCCCCCCCCCCCACCCCCTACCCGACCCAGAACTCTCCTTACCAGCATAACAAAGTGGTTGCCAGGATGCATCATGAGCTTGATATCAGCAGAGATTTTAAGACCGGAGTAATCGTTTGACTCCCCTCCATCTATTCCTGTTAGAACCTGCCCCTCGTAGTGGTACGTGTATTCACATCTCAACGTGTAAGATTCATCTGGATAATGCATGGTGACAGAAAATGGGTTAATCAACTGCATAGTAATTTAATTACAAACTGTTGGATGGACAATAGTGGTGAAAATTTAATCGGATAGGAAGATTTTTGTTAGGGACAGGGAACAGAGAGGGTAGGAGAGGAGGAATCCCACAGACATTTAGTTTAATACAGAAAAGTTAAGTGCTATCAAATTTCTTCCACAGGAAAGTTATTTTAATATCTGACTTGTACATATTATGATATATTCTGTAGTAAATTTCATCTCAATCCAAAAGGATAGATATAACTCGTCTGTCATTTGGAGATAAGTAATTTTACTCTTGCCCCCTAAAATAAAAGGACCATCATACAACATTTCGCACGTTGCATTTACGTACTTGTTCATATGCCAGGGATACATAACTCTTTTAAGGAACAATTAATACCCACTGCCATAGCACCAGTAGAGCTCTTCTAATGAAGAAAGAAGAGATGAGAGAAAATTGAGGAAGATAAAGAGAGAAAGAGAGCAAAAACAAAAAGGAAACAGGAACGAAAACTAGAGAGGAAACAGGGAAGGAGAGAGAAGTTGGAAGGTCCTCCTTCATAGTTAAAGGTAAAGACCAGTATTGGAAACGCCCCAATTTCAAAAAATGAAATGGAAGCTCTCATTACCAATCATGTGAAAGAATATGTTTTGACTAATACATGATGATAACAAACTTGCCGGGAAACTGCCTACTAATTCATATATTTGGTAAATTTGTTTCTCTCATGGTCTGTGAGAGATATAGGGTAGTCCCATATACATCTTTCTGTGTATAGTGCTTGTAACTTTACGAAGAATGGGCCAAATTTCTTATCATTTTGATGATTCCAGAACCTTGCAGATGCTAGATGCTAGATGATCAACCTTTTCTGATCGATTCCACAACGTTTCTTTCACAATACAATCGCATGACCATAACTGGTCTTTACCTTTAACTTTCAAACTTACTTCTAAAAAAAGTCTTTAATGTAATAAAAAGGAGAATGTGGATGGTAAAAATGGTTACAGAGTAGGGAAAATCACAGACATTTCTACTACAGTAGTGATGTATGTAAGTTATCTGTTGGATTTGCACGGTATGAAAATATTCTTGCTATTTTTAATTACTATTGAATTCTCTAAATACGGTAATTATTTTTGAAAAAATTAACATTAATCTTTCTCATACAACATCAAGCTTCTTTTTCTTCTTATCGCTTAATAGGGATGCTTTTCCATATATACCAGGATATCTAACAAAATGATTCAAATACTTTGATGACCATTTAAAAGAGTTGTACTTTAAAAGAAACACAAGAAAGTGTGTCAACTTACCACATGTGTGATTTGATTGTCCAAATCCTGGGGCCACAAAGGCCACAACAGCGAACAAAAACAGGATTATATTCCTCATATTTCTTGGGTGGATAAACATTGTTATCACATCACAAGCAAAGTAAGAAAATAAGTCTCAATCCAGCAAGAAAATAAGTCTCAATCCAGCAAAGAAAAAAGTCTCAATCCAGCAAAAAAAAAAGTTGCCTAATGTATACCAATTACAAGTAGGACTAAATGAATCACATCTGCGAAGCTTGTTTTGCAATCACATCATCTGACAATTATCAGAAAACTTGCGGTCACAGACTACCTGATAGCGAGGAAAATGATAGGGCGATGCTATTAATATGTTTGTATTGGATTTGCAAGGTGCGCAGTTCACTTACTGTTCAGGAATTCTGCCTCCTGTAGAGAACGTGACTTTGATTCTCCTTGTGATGTTCTTCTGCATCAAGTTATTTGTTTATTCAACTTTATTTAAGTTTTGCAAGCTTTTTTATTTTAATGGGTGACATTTCAAGATCTCAACAATAATAGTGGACATGAAGATGTGGTAACACCCCCATGCAAATAAAATAGAGGAAGATGTATATGGAAAAAAAAATTAAAAATACAATATGCAAGATGCACACTATGAGTGTTGAATTACAAGAACATATATTACAAGCCATGCAATGATTGATTAATATATATATATCCGCTTTTTAGGGATGATTTTCCATATAGTCCACGATATCTGACTACATGATTAAAATACTTTATATATATATATATATATATATATATATTATTGGAAAACGAATGGAACTAGAGTACTAATTAACAACATGGTGAAAATAGTAAAGAGTTTATTGAAATATGTGGAATATTTGGGGAGAATCAACAAGGGTTTATGAAAACATATACCTAATTACCAGCAGATTAAAATATTTTCTCTAATGCAATCTACATGAATCTAATGTCTGAAACCTATTTTGAAGCAAAAAACAAAAGAAAATTTAACAGTGGCCTCTCCGAAGTGGATTGGATGACTTCTGATTGATTATCATCATCCCAAGATCTTCAGGCAGACTTTGATCTGCCCTTCTATCATTGTTAAAACAAGGTCTCTGGCCCAGAGAAGATAACAGCTCATGTGAACAATGGTAGTAGGTAAACATGGAAACAGTATCCAATTGATACTGCATTTTTAGTTCAGAAGACAAAGAGCTAGGGGGGGGGGGGGGGGTTATGTCATGTGTCATGTCACGGAACTGTTTCTTAAGGAAGTTTTTCGGCTCTGCTATTGAAGAAAATTTTCTATTCATAGTTCTCCATTTTTCTCCTTTTTCTTATATATCTTTCTTCGCAAGCTTCCAAGAAAACCCAAAAGAAAACCATCTATTATGCCACTAATTGGAATGACCTATATGGTAAACTTAGTGCTAATCAAGCTGTAAAGGTTAGCTCTCTGGTCAGCTTTGGAGAGTATCAAGCGTAATCTTGCACACATTAGAGAAAACAAATTGCAAGAGCTTAACTTGAAATTACTGTATAATATATTGCCAGTAAAAAGTGATCTTTTCAAATGGGCAATATCTAATGACAAGAAAAAAAAAAAAAAGGGGGGAAACAAAATTATCAGTATAATCTTTATGTTAATGATGACTCAAATGTTTCGTAAAAACTTAATTTCAATTCTTTGTTATGCCAATAATGATGCTTTTGTGATTATGTAAGTTTGATTTGTATCCTTGTATCTTTGAATGTAAACCATGTATATCTAATAAATCCTCTGATGAGGCAAAGTAAATATATATATATATATATATATGTATATGTTTGTATATATTGTTTTCTCACTGCGCACTGTTCAGTCCATAAACCGATACAAACTATTTTAAATGACCATCAAATAAACATGTACACTGTAGATACATGTAGAAGCACTTCTTGACCGTAATTCAATATTAAATTCATTATATCCTGTGCAATGACGCTATTTTGTATAAACCGCATTACAAAATGTATTAACCACCAGATTTAGAAATCGATTTACCCATTTGGTTTTTTACTTTTTTAATTATTATATTGGATTGCCGTTTCTACAATGTCTTCTTTTTCAAACTTTCAAACCAATCAGATATATGGGAGGTGGAATATATCTCGCTTAGCAATAAAACTACCCATCTCAAGTTTTATACATGCAAGACAGTAAGATATTACTAATACTTTAAAACAAATTATAGTTTTTAACATGCATGAACATACAGTACCATGTATTATAGAAAATGCCATATTTTTGAGAAAATAGCTTTATAAAAAAGTGGCTAACAGTATAATGACTGAATGAAATATTTCATTTAATTATTAGCAACAAAATTCAACAAGTTGATTCATTTGGGGGGGGGGGTGCAAAAGGAATTAATAAAAATATCACACTTCATAACATGCTTGAAGCTTGTGCAATTTAATCTTGTAAATATTGCGCAAGTTTATTCATCTCCCATGCAAATGTATACTGTTGACTTTTGGTAGGAAATTCAACATTGAAACATTACGACTCAATGTCACTCATTCAAAGTTTCATGACCTTTCCGCCATTGTATTAAAAGTTATCACCAAGGCACAAGTATTATTGTGAACTTAACACACAGCTCAAATCTGAATCATCAACTATTGATTAAAAGTCCTTGAAAGTAACACACAGAGGCCGGTACTTGGATAATGTAATTTTATTTTTTTTTTTAATTTTGAAATAAACAGGTGTATTCTACTATACATTCCTGCTCATAAAATGTATAAATTATGACTTTTTCACATCCTATACTTCTTAAAAGTATTTGAATTTGGAATCTTGTGCAAAAAAACTTTCTGTTGTATTCAATTATTCAACTGTTTTAGGTTCAAATATTCCTTGTCAGATATTTTTTCAAAAATGTGAGGAACAAAAAATCTGTAACGAGCTTGTGTTTTAAAATATATTTCTTCATGAAAAACATCGGTTACCAGGTATTCAAATCATAAAAGCAATTGTTTTCTTCTAACAATACAAAGATTGAGAATGACAAGATGTATTAGCATTTGTTTTGATTTTCTTATTTTCTTAAAATTGTAATGTACTTGGGCGATTGCGCAACTTCTTTCAAATATATCATCTTTTGCGAAAAAGTTCCTGGATGACCGTGCAGTAATTTTTTTACGATATTTCGTGGATCGGGGTACACAAACACTTAAAATGGTAAATATGGATTTAAATACCCACAAGGTAAAGACAATGGATGTCTGCACACAGACCTTGCATCCCACTCAATGCCATTCCCTAATTAAACATCACACTTTTACAAAACAAAACAATTAAAGTTAGTTCATGCTTTCTCTTTAAATATTTAATACAGAAATATTAACATTCTTTTAATATACAATATGAACATAATACAAATATACAATATACTTATTCACAAACCTTTATCTATATATACCTATTTACATAATCATAGAGAATAATTTCGGATTTATAATACAAAAATCAAATGCTACTCCGGGTAGATAACATTCAGTTGAATGTTTTATTGAAAAAATACAAAATATAACTCCTTCGCTTATGAAAGAATTATCTTAAACCATAATGAAGCTGGGGGGGGGCATTATCTCCCTCCAGAATTTTTTGAGCTGCGTCTTAACCGCTTGAATTTCTGGATTCATGTTTCATGACTTTTTTCTTTCAAGTCTCCCGCACATTTTGATACCAAATTTGTGCCATTGGGACTTACGGTAGGGGTGTCAAATCACAATTATTGATCACACGTGACACGTCAATCAAAATGTGAATTTTCTGTATTTGCTAGTGTTGAAGAATCAGTTGATCTTTCAAAATCAGTTGATCTTTGTCATTATTAAGAAGGTTTACACTTCTACTAAATGAGACCTATCTTGGGTTCATCCAACAAAAGAAAACTTAAATTATAAAAAACAATAGAAAACGTAAGAAAAAAAACAATGAAATACAAAGAAAATTGAAAACGATGTATGTTATTTGACAATTAATGTATTTTACATAACTTTAATTTTAAATAAACCATATAGTTCATCTGTTGGAGTGTTGAAATATTATCAAACAACAAATTTTCCCACCATTTTACACTGTAAAACTGCCAAAAATATGTCAGACAACTATATTATACATTTTGTATTCATACAATTATTTTAAAATCTTTTACATAGATATCTTTGGCTTTGTACTCATAAACTGAAGTAAAATTGAAGTTCAAATTCATGATGAATACCAAAAGCTTTGGAAATGATCCAGTCAAACTGTTAAAATATTTAAAGCCCATATTTATAACTGAAAAATAAATCAAGCTGTATGCAACTGTTTTTATCAATGACTAGATACAGCCTCATTAATGCATTGAACATTGCTTTCGGTTTCATAACACTCATGCAATTAGAATGTTTAGTCAATGTGTAAAAACAAGAAACAACAAATCAACTAAAAAAGTCACAGAAAATTCAGATTGTATTATATTTCAAATGTGTTAGAGTATATCAATGATAAATGGGTAACAATTTTATATGAATTTATTAATGAAGTTAAAATTCTGGTAAATGGTGACTGAAATATAGTAAAATATACTCAAATATATTACTATTTTTTTAGGGGTGAATTAAAAGACAATAGGTATTGCAGTGCATTAGTCTTCTTCACCAAAGCTAATAATATATAATCATACAGCACTTCAATATTGAAAATTAATCAGCATACACAAATATTGTAATAATTAACACAATTTTTATTTAAATTCATTCAAATTCCTTCCTCACAAATATTGTAATTCTTTGTGAAAACACACAATTTACATTAAGAGTTAAGTGCTCAAACTTGATATTACATTTAAGTTTAATTCTAAATTGATCTGTAAAAAGAAAATTACAGTGTTTATAGAGGAGGGGGGTGGGGCAAAACTCCAAAAATAGAATCCATCATGCAATGTGATGTCTGATCCAAACATATGGTGAAGATGATAAAACATGCAAGATGAAGGTGGGTTTACTTTCCTGGCTTTTAACCTCGGTTTGGTTTGGCTTGGTCTTCCATTGCGAGGCACTTGTTGGTCTACTCTTAATCCATGCCATCCACAACTGATGAAAAGAAAGTAGATTGGAATTAATGTTACATTCATTAACCTGGTCATTTTTCATATACAAATTTTTTTATTCTTTTTTTATATACAAAAAATACAATTTTGTGACAGTATTTGCTCCATATTTTTGTGGTTTTTCCTAGAAAAATAGATTATTTCTTTTATTTTCTTATGGAAAAAATGTAAAATAGACAAAAAACATATTTTTAAGCTTAGGATTTGGAGCAAAAGATAAATGAAAATATATATTAAAAGTTGAAAATAGTATTTATTTGTATTTGTATTTGTGCTGTGGTTTCACTGTTTTTCAACATGTTTTCAACTTTTTTTTTTTGTGACAAGGACATTAACACTTTCCATGCCAACAAGTTCATTTGTTGTAAGTGAACTTTCATGATTCTAATTTTGAACTTCTTATGCTTTGATTTAGTATTGAATTAGGAAATAAACTCCAACTGAAGACCATGTTTTTGTTTCAGACATAATTAAGGTGGCAAAATCACTGCATTGTTTTTATGATGACATACCTATTACATTTCTATATGTAATAATACAGAGCTCAGTGACTATGTCCTTTGTGCATGCAGCTGTCAACCATTAACACGTTAAAAACTGAGGCATAATTTTTGGGGTAGTTTACTGTGCAAAATCTGAACAAGCCTTCATGATTTTCTTCAACGTTAGATTGGATATAAGATATCTTTTATAGGAATGTCTCCACTACAACGATCTATGTTTTTGTTTCAGGAAGAACAATTAACATAGCCAATCTCAAGGCTTGTTCAGATATGAATGGCGCGTAAACCGCTGCATAATAGCCGTTATCTCATATCTGAACAAGCCTTTAGTCCAAATGCATTGTTAAACACTAACATTCTGGAGTAGATTTTGCTGCCCCAGGTACAAAAGGAGTTAAGTACATGAACAAAAAAAAAGTATTGGCAACGAATAATTGACTACAGGTCAGTTAAAAATACTTCTTGCAATGAAAAAAAAAACAGGGATCTGTTCATTCACATAGGATAAAGAAAATGATTCATATTACAATTAGCAGACATGAGCAAAGGTGATTTTAAAATAGCTTTTTTGGCATAATGCAGGTAAAAGACCTGATACAAAATCAGTACAACTTTTATCCCATTTAACTTAATATTTGTGTATTCTTTTGTTCTGGAAAAAAAATATTCAGTCATTGTAAGAAAGGTAGGTTCATATGACTTGAAGCAGCATTTTAAATTCCTGAGATATGCAGAAATTATATATTCCCTTTTGTTTCAAGAGCATTGTTCTTCCCAAAAAATCAAGATCAATTTGGTCCTTATCTATTTAAGTAAAGGTGAAGAAACAAACAAGGCATGACCTACTTCCTGGTATGTTGACCTTGTTTGAGCGAAGTACATCAGCTTGGACTGGGCTCATTACCATGTATAGACTCTCTGGGTTGGACTAGAAGGAAACACAATATAATTACATGTATACATGATTAAAGTATGAAATCAACACTACACTGTATATCATTGAAACGCACAAAATCTTTCTTTAAAAATACTTACAGAAATTTGAATGAAGAAGGATTAAAGTATGAAAGTATGAAATCAACACTATCATTCAGGGGTGATTTTTTTTTTCCCTCAACCACGCACCCTTGAGTGAAAAAAGAAAGAAAGAAGTTCCCCCTTTTGAGTACCGGTAACAACAATTGGAAAATAATAGGGAAGGAAAAAAAATGGGGTAAAAGAAAAATAATAATCAGGAAACCGATTTAAATCTGGTTTTTATCAGGCCTGATCATTACAACACACAAAATCACCCTTAAAAATCCTCCCAGAAATTCGAAAGAAGAAGGATTAAATTGTTCCAATCCCTTTAAAATATCATTTGTGTTCAGCAAGGATGTATGAAATTGATCAACACTGAAAAAAATTGACCTGGCACTCTATGGGTTAATGGTTAAGAAGTATGAAGAAAATAAAGGATACCATGAAACTTGATGTATGGAACCAAAGTCGGACAAGGTTTCATGCGTCAACTTGTCTTTTCACTAGTCACTGTTTTTTTTTGAGAGAGGTGCATTTGAACTTGTAATCTCTCTCATGTGTTTATGAATTATAACATACAGAGTAAGATGGTTTATGGAGATTGGTAAACTAAAAAATCTGAGGGGGAAATAGTTACATTTTATGATCTGGATGGAAGTTACACTCGCTTTACATGTGAAATACAGGCAAGCCTGCATGCCAACAAGCCTAGTCACAAGTCAATAGTTTACACTTTCCACCTACAATATTTCTTTGAGAAAGTAAAATTTGAAGCCCATATTTTCAATATAAACTGTTGCTGGAACAATTTTGTTGTTACCTTTGTTGATAAAATGATAATTGTGACATTATGGTTTATTTTTGATAGATTAAATTGATATATTCTAAGAAGTTTATTGGTCACTCTAAAGATTCACAGAGATTGATCAATAAAATTCTGAGAAAATTATAAACAATCACTTCACAAAAAGAGATCAGAAAAAATTATTCCAATTCAATGGGAAACAGAGTACATGGACTATTTTTGACATGAACTCCAAATGTACAGATCAAAATATTTTATATTTCATGGTGATTAAGGCCCTTAAACATTGAGGACAACACTGACAAAGTATAAGCAAAAATTCTTATTCCATCTTCCTCCTTATCTCTCCAAACCTCTCATTCTTCTCATAATATTTACTCAAAATTGTGCAGAGTAATCTTTGGAACTAAGATGATTCAATGTTATCATTGCTATCATGATATGCATGCATTACATGCAACGTGAGCAAAGACTTGCAGTATGTTTCATAGCATATTACAATTATAAGTTCTTTGCATACGAAACAAATTAGTCAATGCATTGTTCAAATGACTTATGACAAATATGACAATGCAAACACTGTTATCAAAGTTGAATGGTCTGAAATTATAATCATGATTATTATTATTATCATAAGAATAGTTTGATGATGCACACTTTAAACAGATAACAGCCAAAGAGGTAGATATGACACATCAATCACTGTCAAACTAGCTAATTACATGGATGCCCTCCCGAACCATGATGACCTTGAAATACACTTTGTAACTCAAAGTGTATTGTCTTTCATAACTGCTACGACCCCTCAATAACCCATGTCCAAATTCCACAAAGACTCTGAACAAGTTTCTCCCCATCGATCCATTTCAACATTTCAATATGTGATTTAATACTTAGTCTACAGAGTTTGTCTTGTCTCCATTTTCAATTATTCACCACGAACTGATAACAAGATGAGCTAAGGTCTAGACCTCTATTGTTCTGGAAATTTACATGTGTTTACCAATTTCTCTGGCAACATTGCACCATTCTGTTTTGGAAAGCATAATACCATGAACTTTATAGATATTGTTAACTGTTATCATTATTTTGATAAGATCATTGTGGTGACATTGTGGTGACAATGAAGAAACACAATGTAGAAAACATTAACCACCTTTGGGGAAATTTTGTAGTCATTCAAATTGCCAAGTTTTGTGCATGCTACTGCTCATAATAACAAAGTAAACAACAAGAATAACAAAGTAAACAACAAGAAAAGAAAATGACAACTTTCATGGACTCAATCCCCCTCCCCCTCCCCCTCCCCCTCCCCCTCCCCCTCCCCTCCCCTCCCCTCCCCCTCCCCCCTCTTCTTCCCCCCTTCTCAAACCACATTGTATGCCATGTTGGCATTTGGCATTTTAAAAACTTATCCCTTTCTTCCATGAAATGTTTTTTACCTTTTCCTTCGGACAACTTTCCACCTTCCAAAATTTCAAACAGGTCCGCAGATTTAACCACAAAAAGAACAAAAAGATAGTAATAATAATAAATCACTGAGGAAAGGATTGTCAAAGCTTACCATGAACATCTGATATAAGGTGTCTCCCATTGCTTCTCTACAGTTCTCATCCACAATAGGAAATGTGCTAACCAGGTACTGAAAATATTTTAAAAATTAGATTGATAATAAAATGTCAATTAACATCAGCTGCGCAATCTGTAATCTGCATAAATCAAAGGGATGTTTTAGGACATTCGGTATGTTTATGTCCCAGAATCAACATGGATGTACTTTCACCACAAAAATGGAAGAATAACCCCCTAAACAACTTTGATAGAATTTCAGAAATTCACAAGGCCATATCATTCTGAAAACTATGCTATTGTTTTTAATGTAAAGAAATTGTTTACCGTCTTTACAAATTAAAATTGCACAGATTTATCACTTATCATTGGTGCTACCACAGATGTCTATTTCTTTAATTAATCTATGTGGGTGGCCAGCTTTGCACAAATATTATTCAACGCCTGGTCCAACTTTTGATTTGTTATGACAATATCAAAATTGTTACACTAAGAATAATAAATGCATTATGAATACCATCCCATGTTAATGGATCAAATTTAATAATATGTTATTTATTAAACAAGTGAACTTCTGTTTGATAACATGATTAACTTTTCATGATCATGATCACCATTTTATTAGAGTCAGCATTTTCATTCTCATGGGGGTTTACTGCTCTTTTTCTTCACCATATCTTTCAACAAAATCTTTGATCTTCCTTCCCTTCTTGCGCTATCCACTTCCAGAGGACCACACTCTTTTCACAGGTTCATCATCTCCCTTCTCAACACATGACCCATCTATCTCAATCCACTTCTCTTTTCAACGTCCACTGCAGTTTCTTTCCAGACCCAACCTTTCCTTGAGCTTACTTGTGTGCTTTCTATTGGACAGTTTCACACCACAAAGTTTTGAAATCAGTGTGAGTATACGGTAGCTACCTCTAATGTGATGCTAGCCTGTCTCTGGCTGTCTGCATGGTCTTCATTGCCCATGGCTATGAGAAGGTTGTGCACCACTCGGAGTTGGATTAGTTTCTCACAGTTCTGATGCGACTCCCTGGAAAGGATGCTACAAGGTAAAGGAAAACAGATTTACAATCTTTTGGGTCGATCTGCAGGTGGGGTCTTGCGAAATTTGTATATGTTTGCAATTGGCCGTCGCTGCCTTTTTACCTTTTTTTTCTTAAGTTCAAGTTCAAGTTCAAGTTCAAGTTCAAGTTCAAGTTTATTTTCCACATGTTCATAAAAAAACAACAAGTATACATACATGTTCAGACATATAAAAAAATACAGTATTAACAAACAATAATATTAAGAGAAACAAATAGCGAACAAAATCTAAGAACAACTAAATACATGTATATAAAAAACATGTGGGGGGACCAACAAAGGCCAGGGGCCTGTCGAGGCTAATCCCCAGTACAATATTAGATATTTTATATATAAAAACAAACCAAAAACAAAAACAAACCAAAAGCCCACAAACAAAAGCGACGTACAGTACATAATAAAACAAAATTAAGTTGGTAAATTAGACAGGCAAACAAAAAATTATATCGTACCACTATAAGTTTGTGAATTGTTTTTATGTAAAATATACAGTTTAAATTTACGTTTAAAATTAGAAAGTGTCGGACTGTTCTTAATCTCTACTGGTATTGAATTCCAGGATTTTACACCAGTGTAAGAAATTGTTGTTTGAGAGAAACTATATTTATATAACGGTAATCTTAAGTGATTTGAATTTCTGGTACTATGGCTATGAATTGTACAATTTGAAGTGAAATAATTATTAAAACTATCTGGTAAAATGTTCTTAAAAAAGGAGTACATAAAAATTGCAATTTGCAAACTACACATTTGATCCACTTTTAAAATACTCAGCTGCTGAAATAAAGGGGTTGTGTGGGCAAGAGGTTGTGAATTGCAAATAACACGTATTGCACGTTTCTGGAGTACTCCAATTCTATTTCTCAGATACAGTGCACTGTTACCCCATACAATATTGCAATATGATAAATAAGGTAAAATCATTGTGTAATACAGAGTTAAAAGAATCCTCATTGGAACAACACTTCTTAATCTATTCATTACCCCTACGGCTTGAGAAATTTTTGCACAAATGTCATCGATATGTAATTTCCATGTTATTTTATCATCAATTGTAACTCCTAAAAATTTTGTTTGTTTAACTTGTTGTATTAAGCAATCTCCAATAAATATTTGTATTAAGTCTTCATTAATGAACTTATTCTTAGGTTTGAATATCATGTAACAAGTTTTATCAGTATTTACAGCCAATCGATTAGCAGAGAACCACTTAGTAACATTTTTCATTTCTACGTTCAATACATTATTAACTTCTGCTACATCATTACCTGAAATAAAGAGACTTGTGTCATCGGCAAAGATAATTGAGTATAATACATCACTAATAAATTGAAGATCATTTATAAACAATAGAAATAATAGGGGCCCCAAAACGGATCCCTGGGGCACACCAACAGATATATTACATAAATCAGATTTGTGGTTGTCTATAAATGTATATTGTTTACGATCACTGACATAACTCCGAAACCATTTTAAGGGTGTACCTCTTATACCATAGCGTTCCATTTTGTTTAAAAGTATTTCGTGATTAATGCTGTCGAATGCTTTCGATAAATCTAAAAATATACCAATTAGTAAAGCAAATTAATTTAATCTGTCACTAAATTAAAATAGAATGTAATAACATAATTAATAAACAATAATATAACTATGATATAATTATGTTATTATGGTAATTTAAGGACATAACAAATTATTCAAAAAATATATTCATATGGACACTTGGCATTCCATACTTGGATTAAACCATGGACTAAAGTTAGTCTGCTTTTGAGAATACCACCCTATACAACTAAGCCACTCACCCTATTACTTTAGCTGCTGATGCCTGCTGTACAAACACTGCCAGAGGGCGCTTTAGGTCTGGAGCACTTGGGTCTAGTTAAGAAAAGATTGAAAAGGTGAGTCAAGTATAATTCATATAACTATATTTAACATAAGACAATTTATTATGACAATCGTTTTGCGTGTACTTGAGCCCTAGGATCAGTAATGCTGTATATATACAATACAAGCTGACTATTATTTACTTAGAAAATGAATTCATTTGCTTCACTATGGAACTTCTCACCAACAAACAACATCATTATTCCAGGATATATTCAATGAGCTGCTGAAAACTGGGAATTTTCACTTCAATTCTCAAGATTTGCATGAAGAATTTTTTGTTGGGGGGGGGGGGGTAGGGGCGGGAGGGGGGTCTTTATATTGTCTAATCTCTTGGAAAGCCCTCCTTGCTTTATGCATGTTGAAAGTGCAAGGCATGGCAATATATAAAGCATGGATAGCATTCTGAGAGCAGTGCAGATTATAAATCGCACTGTTTATGAATATTTGAATATCATGCGCATTTTTCCACACTCTGTCTTTTACTATGTTATCTTTCCAAAATGTACATGCTGTGTTTGCTGTAACAGCGCTTTGATCAATCTTTTGTAAAAGTGCTCAATAAGAAACAATATCATTACTATTTATCTAAAAATGAGAAGATAAAAAAAGGCTCTTACCATCAAGGATTTCTGGTCTTCTGAGAATCTCTTCCCTGGATGGAACCAATGCTGCTACCAGGTTAGTTAGTAACTGGTCCTGGATCTCATAGTTCATCAAGTCTTTGATCAACTCAGTACCTGACAGAGAAAGAGAGAGAGAGAGAGGTTAAAGGTTGTCATAGTCGACAGGGTTCTTGTTAATTTTTCTGATAGCAGGCTATTTATGATTTACAGGAGGCTACTAAAATTGCAAAAGAAAAATTTCTGTGCGCGTAGCGCACATCACGAGCGCGAAGTCCCTTGCGGCCGGGGTCCAGGGCCCGCCCAAGGGCCCTGGAAGCTTTAGGGTTTTAGATGCTCTCTGGTGCTATCTTAGCCTTATTTTTGAAGATATGACCACACTGTATGAGCCATAGTTTAATGATAAAGATCATGAATATTTTGGCTGAATAACTTACTTTTCATATGATATACAATATGAAATGAAAATGCTCCATTATTGTTTCTGATAAATCAATCATATTTGTGATGAATCTACAATTTTGAATTACATGATAATGATACAAGGTAGTCCTGGGCAAAAACGGTTAACTGACGTGTACAGGACCTTGTCAGTGAAGAAAATCGTTTGCGATAAAAAATTTAAAAAATTGGAACACACATAAAAAAAATATGACAAAATTGGATTGGTAAATGGTTTGCAGTTATGTGACAGCTGTCACAGGGGTCTGGGGGTGTTACGAATACGTTATCGAATCGTGCATCGCCAAATCAATCACAGTTTCACACTCATTATTACTACCGGTATTATTTATAATTTAGCCTACATTATTATTTACATTTCAAATAAAAAACTTACCTGTACGTTGCTTCTTACTCTTAATAGTAACAGGGTTCGTACGGTCAGGGAATTTCTGGAAAGTCAGGGAATTTAAAAATGTTTTTTCCAGAAGTAAAAAGTCAGGGAAAGTCAGGGAATTCATCCATTTCTTCTGGAAAGTCAGGGAAAATCTTTTTTTTTCAAGATGTTTGTTAAAATGGCATTTAATTTGTCTTGTGAACAAAGGAAAAAACATTTGGTAAAATCTGTGGTTCACAGGACCTTTTTCGTAACACGCAATATCTTTAGGACCTACTGGTACCGTGTCTATTGTGTCTTTCATACTGTATGCAAGATGTTTGTGCGCGTGAATGACTTGCAGTGACAGGTGCGGTGCGTGGTGCCGGTGTGTGTACATACAAGAATGCTGCATGCACGCTGTACGATTACTTTTTGATCGAGCTTGTGCTTTGATTTTGATTAAAAGTTTGAATGAAGGTGTTTTACCCTGGGGTTTTACCACAGAATATTCATGAAACAATAATTTAAATGTAAATAACTATGTATCATGAGCCACTCGTGTTTTCTTAAGAACCCCTTTAAAAATTGTGTTGCTCTTTACTCGAATATCGCAACCCTGAATCGCATTTGATATACATTTGGCGTCCATTGTGCGAGCGCGAGCATACAGCCAGTAGTTAGCCTAGCCTCGTGGTTGCTGCTTTCCCCAACGTCCGCAATGAAGGCACACTTTTTTTCCCTCAGCAAAATATCCAAAGTCGGGGATGGGCCTTATATAGTCAGGTACAGGATATTTGAGTCCTCAAATGCTACTTTTTAGTGGTTTCAAAAAATCTCTGTGTCTCAACATGAATTACATAATGCAAATAAAGAATAGGATCTACTATTTGAAGTTAAACTACGTTCCAAATTTGAAAGGAAGAGAGTTTTTTTTCCAGTTTTTTTTCTTCAGTCTCGATAAATTATGCCCTGTCACAAGGACTTTGCCGGCCGAAGCTCTCCCGTGTCTCCAGCTCACTCACCTGTATGATGCAAGCTCACTTACACAGGGGATAACGAATCACCACGTGAAAACTAGCCTGTCCACATTTCTGTTTGGACTCGGAGGAAAATTCTGTCATCTTTAGTTTTAAAAACAACATTGTTAAATGGGTCTAACTTAGTTCACAAGCACTTCAACTGTGCCTCGTAATAAAATGAAAGTATTTTCGAACGCTGTCACTAAAATAAGAGCCGATCTGATGTTAACAAAATGACCAATGTTGGCTTTTTTTTGGTGGCTTTTTGTTAACCAGATCAGATCACGTCTTATTTCAGTGTTCGAAAAATACTTTTACTTTTCATTATACAAGGCACAGTTGAAGTGCTTGTGAACTAAGTTAGACCTAGGTCTAGTAACAATGTTGTTGTTTTTTTCCAGATTTTTTTTCAGATTTTTTTTTAGATTTTTTTTTTTTATCTTCGAAATAGGGGTGCGCCTTACAGTTTTGTAATTTGCTTCCTAGTATTGCGATGATGTATAGTTGTACGCTTTAGATTAAGACATGTTCATCATTGAAAATGGTCATGGAAATTTACATTATCCTGCTCTGGAAAGTCATGGAGAGTCATGGAATTTTTAAAATGTGTAAGTGTACGAACCCTGTAGTAAGGAAGGAAGACATCGATGTCTGCCGTTTCAATTTCATTTTAATTCGACTGGCGTGCGATCTCGGAGATAAATTCACTCAGCTAGCTCAGCTCGGCTCACAACGCGCGCTTTTCTTGCGTAAGCTAGCTTGCCGGCCTGCGCTTGGCTCTGGCATATACTAGATAGCTCTGCCCCCGCGTGCGCCACGCCGCAAGTCCATATTTTAATAGGGTTTTATTTTACGATCGTTTCGGAGACGTTTCATCTCATTTCTTTACGACCGTTTTCACAACCCCGCGCTATGAAAGCGTGTCTTCGTGAAGCTTGTGATAACAGAAATTTGAGATAGCGACTTGACCGAATATGATGTGATTTTTGTATTATTATTATTTTTTTTTGGAGAGGCTTACAGCCGGCTACGATTGCCGTTACAGCCGGAAAAAATAGCCGGTTGCCGGCTATTAACAAGAACCCTGAGTCGAGTGGTTTAAATACTAGACTGGAAATGCAAAGAGGTTGTGGGTTTGAGCACCGTCAAATAGCAGTTGAGTCGTTTAGATGAAGGACATTTTGATTAATTTTTCTCATTAATTTTTTTTTTTAAATTTTAAATGCTGGAAATAACATTCCTAGAAAATCACAGGAGACCTTTGCATAATATGAGACCACGTGTTGGAATTGCCAGCTCAATAAACTTGGATATTCCATTAAAGATGCACCTTCATGTAATAACAACTTTCCATAATCTCATGTATCTCAGGTTATGAGGGTCTAAATACCCTTTATATCTACACATATAGACTATAAGTCATTATAAGAAGATGATGACGTGGATCCTATATGATTGGTTGAACACGTACATGTGACTACGCATTTATTTTGCATAATGAGTAATTTGGATAATGACTGGTCATTATCCAATGGTAATGACCAGTCATTATCAAAATCATGTAATAAAAACATCATTTTATAAAATACATAAAACATAATCTTATAAAACAAATAATACACATCATTTTGTTCGGGCATTAGTAAAATTACCCACACTCGGTACCTTCAAAACAGCCCTCGGCTATCTCCTCAGGCGTGTTAGACTAATCCAAAGGTACCTAGTGTGGGTAATTCTTACTAGTGCCTTCACTACTGTGTATCATTTGTAAAATAACCTACCTTCAAACTGTACTTCTAGATGATAGGATCTCAGGAGTGCTACTGCAGGTTCCACTATATTGGGATTGGCATGCCCAACTATTTTCTGTAAAGTGAAATCAATTTCATTTTAATCCATTAAATGAAAATATTTTCACCTACAACTAGGATGAAATTTGTATGAAGTTACTGATGGGAACCTGGTTTTTTAAACTAATAAACATATCATTTTAACTTGAGATGTCTAAGTGAAAATATAAGCATCACAAAAAAGAGATTCCTAATATTAAGCCTACATGTATGTGTTATTTCATAAGGGATTGAAAAATACAGTATTAGACTTTCCATCAGTAGATTTACATAATGGGATTGCAGGGCACTCACTGAAAACAATTATATATTAATACTGAAGAAGCTATGCTAGGTAAACCAGACACAATCAATACTATCATATTTATTATCATTACTTGGGAATAATACAAAGTTGACCCCAGTAACATTTGCTTCAAGCTATATTTTGTACAAGGTATAGCGTAAGGATTTGGGTTGCAATAAATCTTTTGCTCAGATTGAAGTTAGCAATTGTCCACAAAACAATTGTCCTTGCATCTCAGTTAGAATCCATACAAAATATGAGAACTTTAGAAAGAGAAATATGAAGAGTTATTTCAAGAGTTATTACACCTTAACAAGGGTAAATCAACATATTGTCAGTCAATTGTTAAATTCGACCCCCTAAAGTGCCTTGATCCTGGAGGCTACAATGCCTGGGCCCAGTAACACAAAGCTTTATTAGCAATCGATTGCACTATTAGTTTTTGTAATTGATTGCACATAATGGTGCAATATAAATATAAATTCTGTAGATTTGTGACCATGATTTTGTATGTCCCATGAGAGACTAATGCTAGTAAATGGTGAGAGCAAACAGTGGCTTTAAGTCGATCTTAGTCTTTGTGAAACACCCCACAGGTCACTTGAATAATTTGAATAATCATAAAGAGAATGCTGTGTACCTGTACTATCCTGAGAGTCTGCGCAGCCATCTGCTGTGCCTTGGGTGAGCTGCATGGCAAGAGAGCGATCAGACCCTTGTAGACCTGGGACTGGAACTTGGGGTTTCCTTGGGCAAGGTTCTGAAGCAGACTCCTGGCACATTCTTGGGTCTCTTCTGACTTGGACCTAGCCAGGCATTCAGCCACAGCTCTGATGCCTAGAAAAAGGACGGTGATGGAGGGAGGGAGGGAGGTGGTAGTTGGAGGTGGAAGGAGGTTGGAAGGAGAGAGCAAGGAATATTATTATTATCTTCACAAAGAAACCACAGATTAAGAATATGATATTGCTTGGTTAATCAAACACAGAATTGGGCCCTGAGTTAAGCCTATATGAGAAAGAAATTTAGCAGTCTCAAAAGGGTATACTTCAAATACTTGAAGATTATCCACATTCTAGGCATAACTTTTGAAAAGTCTGTCTCCTCTATTAAAAATGTAATGATCGTAATGATAAATGTCATAAACTCAAATCTAAAATACAGGGATGCCTGTAAGAATTGATCAGAGAGCCTGAAAACCACCTAAAATGAGGTATTTTGTACACAAAAAAAGCCTAAACTATGGCCTAAAAATCACAAGGGCCTGAATTCAGGATTGCCTGAAAACTGGCATCCCTGAAAATAGATGCATTCCTTACCATAGCTCTCACAAATGAGTTCCTTGTACTTCCTGCCTGAGTTGGCAACACACTGGAGGAGGAGAAGTGCTTGTGTCTTGTCCTCTTCCTTAGCTTGCTTGAGACCAAGTATCTCAAGGATTGTCATCACTCCACCTACCTCTAAGAATTCAGCCAGGAACTTGTGCCTAGAGATTGGAAAGATGGGCATAGATTGAACGCTTCTAAAAAACCAACTATGGTACATGATACACACTGAACCAGTGTAATAGGTAGCTTAAAGGTATAGACCGGTAGTGGTAAAATTGCGGTTGAAGGGTTTTGAATGCAAAATATCCATTCAATATTGTTTAAATATTGCGTTCAGATGTTTAAATGGCAATACTTCAATTCTCCAAAAAGCAGAAATATATGCCCAAATGTTCAATGTCGAAGTGCATTTGAGATATCTATCCAGGCCGGATCGACATGATAATTTACCAAATATATCAATTAGTAGGCGGTTTCCCGGCAAAGATTGTAAACCGAATCATTATTTAAGCAATTAGTATTGCAATTAATTATCAATATGGGAATATTTATTGGAATATATGGAGTAATAATTCAGGCAAAATCAAATGGATTTCATATATTTTCTAACTGTAAGGATAATGTATTAGACATGAATTTTCAATATCGCTTCAGATCCAATTTCCTACATAGTGACACAAATTTAAATTAATGATCTGATTCATTTACAATTGAAATAACTCATGAGAAATACTTACCCACTAGAGGCTGACAGGAAGATGGTCATAGCCTGAAGCTGTAGATTTAAACATGTGCCCACCATGTATCTGTTTGGCATTCATGTTAAGGAATATTAACATTCACATATTTACCTGAAAGTAATCAATTACAAATTGGCCTCAGATTAATTTGTTGGTAGTCTTTACATGTAAATAGTGTCACAACCAAAAGTGTAATTAATAGCAAGATGAAACAAAAATGATTAAATCTACGGGAAGTATTTATCTAATAAAAGGCGCTTTAAAAAAATATATATCAAATAAAAACCGTTCTTGTCAATCCACTTTTCAAAATAGGTAATAAAAGCACAATGAATGAGCCACAATAATCTTTTGATATTGAAGTATACGCTCCATACGCTCATTTCAATCACACTAAGATTAATTGAGACGAGTAAACTACTCATGAATTATACATTATAAATGGAGAAAAGTAATTTTTTATTTAATGATTTTTTGATTTTTGTTTTAATGAATATTTCTTCTTGACACAGATCTGATAATAACTTTCCACTCCTAGTTTTAAGTGAGAGAATGAAGACTGTTAGTGTTATGTTTAAAAAAAGGCGCTATCAAATTACACTTGACAGACTAGATTGAGTAGGAATTCGGATTTAGGTGGATTAAATTTTTGAAAGGATACGTGAGACGGAGCCAGGCTGTCAGCCTTGCCAAGAAAAGACTAGCACCTTGAGCAAAGCGGGCTTCAATCTCTGGCCCGGTCTTGTTCTGGTTGTTGAGTACAAACTCCAGGAGAATTTGGGCTCGGACTGACTTGGACCCTTTATCCCACTCTCTAAGCAATGAAAGCATGTTGCTAGTTGCGGTAGAAGCCGACGCCATTTTGAGCTCAACGTGTAGTAGGTGCTGATGTAGGGCATGCACTCACAATGGGTTGAATTCTTCAGGAGCTACATGTAAATCAACAAACAAAAGTTATTCATTAATTTGAAGCATAAATGGGCCCTTTGATTTGAAAAAAATATTCATGCCAAAAACCTAGAGAAAAAACTAGGAGCCAAATACATACAAAAAGTATACAATTTTAGCAGCAAGCATACACATGTAAGCCATATTTGTAATCATTTATCTGATGTCTCATCTTGAGTGATAAATAATGTGGAATTCAAGTGTGAGAATAATTAGATGATGGTGGACTCCTTACCTTTACCAATTTTCTTGAGGAATGATAATTAAGATTCAAGAAAAAAAATTGAAGTGCATATTGACAGTGTATATTGATAATATCTAGATTTTCAAAGATATTTCATTGAATTGTCAGATGGCTCAAAGCTAATTACTGTAAGTAGATTAAGTTTTTAATTCAATCTGTTTGGTTCCTTAAAACTGAGCAGCCATGTTTTTACTTGTACCTTTCACTTTTTACTGTCTATACTCTAATTCCACTGTCAGCCATTCACTGCACGTGCCCCATTCCAGGTATACGGATTAACACTTAATTAACGCTTAATCTTAATTAAACTAAAGTGTCCAAGCCCAAGATCATATGATTTTCTGATTTTTTTTTTTTTTTTTTTTTTGGGGGGGGGGGGGGTGGAAACTGCTTTAATCTGTTCAGACTAGGCTCTGAATAATTCTACTCTTTCAACTTAAGATAAACAGCTCAGTCCGCCCACAGATAGGGGTTGAGTGTCTGCACACTTAACAAACATAAAGCCTTCTTTTTTGCCTTCAGATTTAAACGAAATATTCATCAAATCGTACGTATGCACTAACCATCTTACAATCATGAATATTTGTCCTTTTCATATTTTCCAACACAAGTCTAAGAACATTTCTGAAATAGAGCTAAAAAAATTCTTAAAATTGCTCATTTAAATCAACTGTCCGAAAAAAACTCCAGCTACAAAACGACACATCTGTTTATTACACTGTAATAAACAAAATTAAGACACCCTCTAAACTCTAATGATTCTCAAAACTTCTCACACACCACATACAAAACTCATCAGTATTCATTAGAAATCAGCACTTGTCTTTAAGAGTTTAGTGAAAATTATTGAACCTAAATACAAATTATAATAAATTCAACTCATTGATGCTGGAAAAAATACTTGTTGAAAATTCAAATTAGAAATTCAAATTGGAAATCTATCAATATTAATATCAGCAGTAGGGGCGCTGGTCCAAGAATGAGGATCGTCCTCATAAACGCAGACAAAAATAAGGATCGTCTGCATTTTCGCGGACGTTTTTTTTCATTGGCCCTCTGCTGGTTTTGGGTTACCGAACCGCCTGCTGGCGATGCCAAAAATGGATCCCCCTGGGGAAAATAACCCTAGTTCACCGTCTACTTTCATGGGTTGTCCGTCTTCCCAAGGATTTGTTGCTCATGATGTGAAGGTCTCTGTACAAAGTCAATGTAAAATGCATCAAGAAAATCATCACAGAATCCGTTTTTTGCATCGCCAATGCGCCAATCTAAAATAGCAGGCCTTAAATTAATCGACGGCCATCGACGGCCAGGCCGTCGATGCCCCTATGACTGGCCGCGGTGCCCTCCCAAAAAAAGATAAATTCACGGCCAAAAAGGCCGTGCCCTTTTTTTCAAACTGGCCGACGTGCCTTTTTTTCCAACTGGACGTGCCCTTTTTTTTAAATTTGCGCACATAAAACCACCAATTGCGCCCATAATCATCTAAAACTAGACGGCAAGGCGCAAGTGTTTTCCGTGAAAATGCGCCCATAAATTATTAGAACAGTAAAAATACACGAATCACGAACAGTCTGCCGCCCACGAGCTCTCTTCTAGCTTCGTATTTAGTGCTTTAATAAGGCGCAAGTGCCGTGAAAATGCGCCCTTTGTTATTATATAGGCAATGCGCTAGCGCACGTACAATCACGCGATCGCATGATATGCATATGGTGCATGCTGTTGACGCACGCACGTACGTACGTACGTACAAATCGAAGGCCAGGATCAAGAAAACAAATCGTCAAATGGAGAAATAAACAAGCATTCAAATAGTCATTAGAGATCTGTCGAGGTTTGTTTGTAGGTCTAGTTTATTATTTTATCTCAAATAGAATTTAGAATTATCTTATTAATAAGTTAAGAACACCTACGATGTTCTCGATCGTAGTTACTCTCATTTTGCCACCAGCCGACCTCGCTTCAAAAAGCTACCCCGCCAGCTTCCCAAGACGAACGTTTCGAGTCCCGGTAAAATTACGCGCTGCGAATCTCCGAGGGTGCATCGGTTTCGCTGGCAAACTTCCAGCCCGACAGCTTCCCACCAAAAGTGGCGAGAGTGTGTGTGCGAGGAACGATTTTGGTTTCGTGAATGCACGTTACGCAACTGAGCTGAGCGTGTCACTTTCAGCTGTCGAATGTCTATAAGGACATTTTTACATCTTATTTCATTAGTTAGGCCTATCTAGACCTTTCTATACAACAGTTAAAAAGATAATTTCTTCAAATTTGCTCCTACTACCGAGAGAGTGGCGGAAGGTTTGTGTGTGAGGTGCGATTTTGATTTGGGATACCCGGCCCGGTAAACTTGCCAAGTCCTTCTGACTTTCGTGTTTGTGAAATTGACAATTTATTTATTCATTTGCTCATCAATATTTTTAGTTACTTTAAAATACTGTTTAATGTGCAAGTTTGATGTTCTTAATCAATCTTTCCTGTTCATATTGTTAAGATTAAAAAGTTATTAAATTGATCGTTCGATCTATTCACATTATGAAATTAACATTTGTAGACTCTCTTTGAACTTATGATTAGATAAGGGGGCCTATCTCTTTTTGGAAAATTGCCCCTTGCTCTGGTAAATTCCCGTGGCAAAGGGCAACTTAAAAAAAAAATTGCCCCTTGCTCCTGGCTGCTAAATCTAAGGCTTGCGGGCCGCCGCCTTGTTTGTATGTACCGTAGACCTCTATACATTCTGTGAAGAAGCTGGTGCTAAAAGTCATGGGAAATTGATCCCGCACAAGTTTCATAAAATACACATGACATCTAACAAAAATAGAATCAATTTTTTTGGCCTCATACTCGATGCCCTTTTTGTAAAATATTTTGGCCTCGATGCCCTTTTTGTAAAAATATTTTGGCCTTGGTGCCCTTAAAAATATGAGGTACTCAAGGCCAAACTGGCCTTGCCCTAAAAATGACGAAATTTAAGGCCTGAAATAGAGTCTATAAAACGTCTGTGAAAATGCAGACAATCCTCATTTATGAAGACGATCCTTATTCTCGGACCAGTGCCTTACTGATCAGCATCATCATCATGATCATCACTTGCACAATTTAATTAATTATAGACCTAATGCAGTTATTTTTCTATTTTCTAGCTGGCTGGTGTGACAGTTATTGTCATGGATGGAGCATCCATACCTCCCTCCCCAAGCTCATAATTATCATTCCCTTGTCCTCAAGTTCATAAGAATCTTGCAGGATGTCGAGTGCTCTACCTCTGCCGTCTATATAGCGTCTTTCACCTCGTGGGATGAACGGCTCGGAGATGCAGCCCGCAACCGGGGCGGGCGCGTCCGTTAAGCTCACTCGTGCTCGCTCAATCTCAATCACTTAATCTCTTCATCACGATTCACACACATCGAATTAAACATGTGGGGACAGGCTTGATCAAATTCGGCGGAGGTGGACAATAAATTAAACAAATCGTATTCACAGTCGTTTCAACATGACTATCCTCTTTCTTTCTCACTGAGATGTGTACCCATAACTAAATGTCACCAATATATGTCTAAACTCACCCAAACTGTAGAATTGTGTGTATTTTCTAGTAGTAAACACAAGATTTTCGTTTCCAAAGAAACCTCAAACTTTGTTTTCTTCGGGTATGCGCATGCGCAAGCACATGTACCGGTATTTTTGTAGTGGAGTCGAGTGTTTCGTCTCTCTTGCAATACAGTACGTGCGTGAGCGAGTGCAGTACTTTACTTCCAATTCCACACAGCTCAGGAGCACAGTGACACTGCCTCTGTACTCACTACTGCTGACATCCCAGTTAATTCCCACAGACTCATACTATAAAGTAATAGTCATGGAGGAATTAGATTATCATGTGACTTTCCCAACCAACTTTTCAAAAAGCAGGGAAGTTTCAGATGTCTCTGAATCTGATGTTAGAAGTAGATCCATCACTGGTGATATGAGGACAGTTCCTGTCATTGTTCTGCTTGGATGGTATGGTTGCCAGGACAAGCACCTTGCAAAATACAGTTCAATTTACCAGTCGAAAGGCTTCATCACTATGCGCTACACTCTGCCACACGACTACCTTTTCTCAATTAAAAAGAGCTCCACCAGGGATGTGGCTCTCAAGCTCTTGGAAGCTTTCTTTGACCTAGGCCTCCAAGAAAATCCCATCTTCTTCCACGTTTTCAGTAATGGCGGCGGATATGTGTACAGGCACATAACAGAGACAGTGAATGGACCAAATCCTGGTCAGTGTGCTGCACTTAAGATCACAGGAGTCCTATGTGACAGCATGCCATCGTATCCAACGGCAACCTCGGCTTTCCGTGCGATTGTTACAGCGATGCCTCAGTCACAACACTGGTTCATCTTGTACGTCAAGTCTCTTGGGGTTTGGATTTTCTTCATGGTGCTCACGCTCATTTCTTATATACGGAAGGGAGGAACGTCCGACCAAGGAACCTACTACAGAGCAATGCTTGCTGACAAAATGCAGTGTCCACAGCTGTTTTTGTATTCAAAGAAAGATGCGATTGTCCCTTACAAGGATATCCAGGGAATAATTAAAGAAAGACGTCATAGAGGGTTTGATGTGCAGGAGGTAGTATGGGAGGACTCGGATCACGTTGCTCATCTTCGAAAACATCCTGAGGAGTATGTTGCTGCTTGCCTGAAGTTTGTGAAAGACTGCTTGGAGAGGGTTGATTGAGAGATGTAGGAGCACTTTGGGAGAGGGGGTGGGGGAGTGACACCCCATTTAAAACTTTAAAGTTTGGCATGTAAATAAAAAAACACTTATGAATCTTTTGTCTGAAAAAAAGAACATCTGTTAGCAAATTTGGAAATGGAACAATAAGATGACAAGGGCCCAGGCTCTAAATATCTCTGTTGATGGATTGGAATGCTTAAAACAAGGTTGAACAGTAATAATAGGCACATGGGTGCCCAAAATCTATATCTAGCTAGGCCCTTCCCCCTCCCCCTCCTTACTGCTAATGTTGACAATTTTAGCATGGGGAATTGGGGATCATACATACAGACTTGAAAAGCTGTAATCCTTGCCTCTATCTTAATGTGAGTGTGGAGCACTTTAAAATAACCTAAATGTATGCAATGTAGATCAGCTTTTATTTTAACTATAGACTTTGATGAGGAATAATATTTTAGAGTAGGATATTACTCGCATAATAAAGTCTGTATAAAGGTTTCAAACCAATATTTGCTCTGTGTTTGGTTGATATGAACAACAGTCGGTAGATGAGATCATATTTGCAGAGCATATAAGTGTGGGTATCTTCAGAGGCCAAATTAGCCAGGCCAAAGTTGACTTGATTCAGCTCTGATAAAATAACACAAATGCACATATAATGTACATGTATGTAAAGTGTTTACACAAAGAAATTACTTGCAATATCTTACAATGTACGTCTCTAAGTCTCATATATTTTGCAATATTTAGTCAATAGTAATGTGTATTGAGATGTATGTACATTGTAAAGGGCATTTACTTTACCCAAATGGTCAGTTTGGTTTTAGCTCAGTGAATATTTCAACTGAAGCCTGTGTAATTGTAGGCCCAGTTTAGAAACATTTGTGACATAAATATCCTTATACAAGTAATACAGTAATAAATTATCTGTGTACTATATTGAAGTCAAATCCTACTGCAGTCCATGCATCCTGAGCAATAAAACAAATTATAGATGCACAAACTTTTGAAATATTTATAGAGCAAAAAGATTAATCCTTTGATGAACACTTTCTAAGAGAAGAAAATTAGAATACACTTGTCAGAGAAATTGAATGGTGAAAAATTGAAAGGTAAACAAAATACAATGAAATGCATTATGCATGTTGTTGTTTAGTGTTATGGCAATTAGTCAATTTTGACGATTATCACCAACAAATTTATCACCAACGAATAAATACAATATAGAGATCTTAATCTAGAAAGTCACTTTGATGTATACATGTAAGGATGATATTGTCAGTTGTTTCTGCACACAGAAATATGTGTATTAAGTTAACCAGTGTTGGTGTCAAGACCAGAGATTCTGAGACCAAGATCAGGGGCGGTATTCCTATGACTCACTTGGCGGTCAATTAATTTTAAGCCTATTTTCACATCAAGACCAAGAGTCCAAGACACCAAAATTTAGAGACTGAGATTGGTCTGGACTCCATCACTGTTTCACCTTTCACCTTTCTCAGTGTTATGTTCATTAGTGTTCATTAGTTCATTAAACTTCATTCCTTACTTTAGAGACAACTGGATAAGTTTAATGATGTTAATAATTTTAATGATATTGGATTGTTCATTTTCCCAACATAACATCACTGTCATATTTTTACCTGTTTTAGATTTCTGTAGATTCTTTAAAAATTGTTTTTAAACATTATTAAACAATTGTATGTTTATTTATCTTCAATTTTTTTTTAACCTAAAGGGTGATCATCTTTATTGTTATTACTTTAATATTTGATTCATGTTTGTAAGATACTGATTATTTAAGATCACAGTGAGATTTTAGAAATCTACCTCGGAATCAATTGTAATTGAAACAGAAAAAAAGTCTATCTTGTACAATTTTATTGCATTGATCTTGTATTGCAACAATGCAAGGTGTTTTTTATGCACGGTATAGTAGTATATATTAAACTTATCAGATACCAGTACATATATACTCATTCTTTCAAAATCTGTATGGATCATGTGGTTGATCACATTTTGGGGTGCCTTAAAGGATCTCAATTATTCACAAGGGGATCAAAGGGTGGGGGGGGGGGGGGCTCTTATTTGATCTTTCGATATTCCAAAAATGGATTGAGGGAGGGGGAGGGGTGGGCGGCAAAGGCAAATGTCACATACTAATCAACAAGCCAGAAGCAATAATATTGTAGAAGCACCCGATCGAACAATTAAGATTATTATTTTAATAGAAGGCCATCAAGATCGACTGTGGCAAATGATGAGAGAACGAAATGATAAACATGGATAAAGAAGGTGGAAGCAAGGGGGAGAGGTGGGGTGAGAGTTGGAGGGGGAGTGAAAGAGAGAGGAGAGGAAGAGAAAGAGGTAAAAGAGAAAAGAGAGGAAGAGAAGAGAAAAGTATGTATGTGAGAGAGAGAGAAGAGGAAGAAAAAAAGGGGAAGGGTAATCTAAATTGTAAGAGAGAGAGAACAAGACTAAGGAGAGGAGAAAGACGAGAATGAGAGAGAGAGAAATGGGAGGGGGACAGGTAGAAAGAAATGCCTCTGTCATATGAATTTCTTGCCTATTTCTGACATTGAGCGATAGAAACACACTCTCTCAACTTACACAACAAAGTTTGTCTTTGGAACTACTTCTATCGTTACGGATGGGGGTCCGGGGCCCACCTTAATAATAACAGGGCCTCTGGTGGGCTGCAGGGATAGTGCCCCTGCCAGGGATCCATGAGTCGGAACCCCCGGAAGCTCTTGAGTTTTAGCAATTCAGAACCTTCAACTTCAAACTAGCCGTTGTGAGCGATGAAAACTCTAATCCATCCCTTGAAATTTGAATTTGCCCCTTATTGTGGCTCTTTTTTTTTAAACAGCAAGTGCTCCCAGAATGAGCATTCTATCTCATTCAGCTGTAGCAGAACAACTTAAGATTCCCACATTTAACATTTAGTTTGAAACGCGAAGAAAGGTGAAAAAAATCCATGCATAATGAATGAAAAGAATTAATCCCCCACTGAATAGGGAGTCTGTCTATTCATTAATATATCTTTGCTCCAGTTATCTCGAGGCATCAGTCAGCAAGAAATTCTGTGGATAATAAAAAAAATCCACAGGATTGAACTCCTTGAACTAAAGCTCGCCTACTAAATGTTAGAACTTGGTAGAAGCTTAAACTACATGAAACACACACCCTTTCCTAAACCTATACAAAAACCAAAAAAATAACGGTGAAACAAAAGAAAGAAAAATGTAGGAGGCGGTGTATTTTGATGCCCCGCGCTCTCACAGCTGATCGTGCTCACGCTAATTAATCGGGGATTTCCCTCCTCTAAGCTATCACACGTGATCTCGAGCTCTCTTGCGCACTCAAGTTGGAGAGACTCCTAAAAAATTGCGTTACTTTTTAATTATATCATTACAAATCTTTATCCTCAGTTTTCTTATTTATAACTGATTTTCCTTATAAAATTAAAAATAATTATGGCGTATATATTCAACATTGAATGAACGCCAATAAACAATTACCCAACAACAACAACAACTCAAGTTGGGCGCCAGCTTTGACCGGTTTCGGCTTCAATTCTCTCATTGCTGTGTTTTCTGTGAAAACCTTATGATGGAAGTTCAGTCAACGTATCCAATTACTAAAAAGGTTGGTGATTATTTGTGCTATATTGTGAACACAAAATATTAATAATTGGAACGAAAATTGAAGCACCAAACCAAGGCTTCATTCAAATATGACTCATCATGCTCGTAGTCCCTTGCATTCAAAATTGTGTGAGTTTGTTTTTAAAAAATGAATGAATTAAACCTACCGGTGGCGGAAGGCGTACTGTCTTGAAAAGTAACATGCATGACTGAGCTATATAGTTCAGGCCTGATAAAAACCCAATTTACGATTTTTTTTTTTTTTTTAATTTCCCCGATTTTTTCCCGATTTTTTTTCTTCTTCCTGATTTCAAAAAAAAAATAAAAAAATTCTTCTTTCCTCTTTTAGATCTAGACCTATCCTGATTTTACTGATTTCCCCATTATTTTCTCTAATCTTCCCTATTTTGCCCTATGTTTTCCCCAATTTTCTCCCCAATTTTCTTACTTGAAAGGAGGGAATGTTGTTAGATGCCATGTTTTACCCGCGAATCCTCTTCTCTCTTTTTTACTCAAGGGGGGCATGGTTGAGGGGAAAACAAAAAAACTTTTTTTTTTAGTGCTCACTATCACCCCTGATAGTTTACGAGTGCTGAAAAACCCCAAAATTCATTTAAATGTCGCTACCCTGATGATCGTTTATGTCTCATCATACTCCAACCATCTCACTTTCTGTAGTCCTAATCTGTGAGCGATCCAGACCATTCAATATTCATGTTAAACATGTTAAAACACAATTATTAATCATTATAGTTTCAGGTTCATGGTGTGAATTTTATTTCATTTATATGTGCATTATTATACATTGAAAAGAGCCCTTTTGTATGTAACTGTTCTAAACTATTGTTTGGTTTTATTTTGTCTGTGATTTCTACATTTAACTTGCATATAGTTCTTACAATTGAGTTGACTGTCTATCAATTTCTAAAGCTTGCTTTTCACTTGAACATTTTCTTTGCAGTTTTTAATGAAATTTTCTATCATTTTAAATACACACGTAATATTATGTATGTTTTGAATTACTACAGGGGGCTGTTCTTCTTGATGGAAAACATGTTGATGTCGCCTTGACAACGTTTGAAGATAGATTTTTACTTGTTATTACCCAGTATCAAAAGTTTGGTACACTGGTAAGTAATTTGTAAAGAAAAGTATATTTGAATATTTAGATAATCCTATTGAGACTACACATTTACAGTAAAGTTGATGATGATGGTAAATATGGTTTGAAAAAATAAGTAACAGGCCAAGTTTCATACTACACAAAGATAGCAAGGTCATCAACACTTTTTGAAATGTTGAGGTTTTATTCTCTGGTTTGTTAGGATATATCAGATCTGCACAATATGTGTGAGTGCATGCACTTACCATATGCAGTTTCCTTCTTTTTTTTAATTTCTAAAAGTCCAGATAGTATTAGATTGAATATTTTGGCCTTGTGAGAACTAATTACATTTAATACATTTCCAATATTTTTGCACTTATGCTTTTTGCATGATTTTGTAAATTCCTTCTGAATATATACATTAAAAGATTAAACATTTTTCACACTTTGCACTCTGATAGATGTATCAACTTACTATCATGATAAATGCTTACATTTCTATTTTGTTCTTTGCAGGTTCATGTCACACGAGACAATCTACCATTAGATAAGAGAGAAGAGATATACTCCACCCGGGTATTACTTGGAAATGATGAGGTAAACATTTCCTCTTCCAATCTTTGACTTAGGCCCAATTCTATCTGCCTCCCCAGTTAATCTCTAAAAATGTATCACATTTGCAGTTGAAGTATTCAAAAAATACCCCCCCCCCCCCCCATACATTTTGTTTCTGATTTTGTTGTTGTTGAAACACCTGTATAACATTTTTACTTTGCAATTCCATTTACAATATACATGTACATTACTACATGTACATGTAAATGTACACCTATTAGAATAAGTTAAGGTGATATTGATTTTTCACATCTTCCCAGAGGATTCAAGCCTTGTTTTAGCATTCCCAGATCAGCATTTTTGTTAAATTTGTGTGTACAAAACTTATAGAAAAAAATTAGGGGATGTCATCATGTCTCTAATTTGCATCCTATGTTATGCAAAACTTTGAAATTCCATAACTTTCCTATTTTTCATCTGATATTGATGAAACTTTCACTGTAATGTTTGTTTATTTATTTTTTCTATTCAATTCAAATTGCCCTTTCATGAAGAGCAGAAAAATACATGTGTCAATCGTTGTGATGTAAAATGACTTTAAAAACATTTTTATTTCAACAGCCTGTGACACATGTATTTGCAAGGAACATTGCCAAACATGTTCTGAAGACCCATTCTAAGCCTCTTCTTCTGAGTATAGCATTGGAGGATTACACACCACAAGTAATGAAGGGCATTGAGAAAGTCATACAGGACTATTTGATATGAACTGAGAACTGTCAGACATGAGAAGGTCATGAACATGACAAGGTCGTTTTAACCGATACTTTCAGCTCCGTATTGGTGTACATATGTGGGGGAAAAGACTGTTTAGGAATTTTGCACCAGACATTTGGAAGGTCATTGAGAAAACTATACAGGAATTAGGAATATGTTATATGAAGCCAGAACTGTCGGACATGACAATGTCATCTTAACTGATGGTTTCAGCTCCGTATTGGTGTTCATATATGTGGGGGAAAATAATGTTTAGGAAATTCACACCAGAAGTATTGAAGGGCATTGGGAAAACCATACAGGAATTATGAATAATTATGTGATATGAACTCTAGAAGGACGTGATAACATCATGGAGACACTTATCCCGGCTTTTGTGTACATATGCGGAGGAACAGGCGGAAGATGAAGGACAGTGAAGGACCGTTACAGTTACAAAAGAATATTTGCCATTCTCCATTTACATCATACCTTTAAAGCCCATCTGTACTAGTTTGGCCAGGGGGAATTAGACCTCCCTGCAAGGTCACTGACAGGTGGTTATCTCATGAAGTCAGCTCTCAATTAACATAAGAAAAGGAGGATCATGGGGGATCAACAGGCACTGATAAGGCATTTTTTGCTAGGGCGCAAGTAGCTACAAGTAGTGCAGAGGGGCTTCAAGACCTGTAACTTTAAAGGCACCTTATGCTCTCCAAATCATTCAGTAAGATACAGTATACATGTGAATGACCCACCTTCATATCTATACCAATAAAGAAGGAAACAACTGCAGGAATATATCACCTGTTTAGAGCCAGAAGAGCGTTAAATTTGTGGAAAAATATATGAGTTGATACGCTTTAGGCTCTAAACAGACGATATATTACATCAGGGCTTTGTTCCAGTCAAGACATTTTGTTCAGCCGGGGCAACTAAATTGTGCATTTTTTGGTTGTTCGTGATTAAACATATTGTTTGTTTGTTTGTTTGGGAAAGTCTCCATCCAATATCATTCCCTCTCTCTCAGGCATCTCGTAACTCAGAAGAAAATAAACGTATATTTCATTGCGTATCATTATAGAGTCCATACACTTGTCTCATCCATTTTGGTCACTTCTCAAACAAGATAGTAACACTTTAGGCCTTCTTGTTACCCAGAGTCCAGCATTTGCATATACATGTGCGTGTAGTTCTTCTACTTTGGCTCATTTTAATAAGCCCTCTGTATGACTGTGATCACATTTGGGAAAGTGATTGCAGCAAATTAAATTAAATTGTTTTTATTTACATTTAAGTTTGTTATATTCCTATGAATATTGTCGTTGGAGTAGAGCCAGTTTGGTCTTTCCTCCAAAAAGCCTACACCATTCAGTTGCACTATTCATTTGACTGTAAGAAACATTCCCCAGGTTTTAACATTTCAATTTTATGCACAGAATACATCTACAAACTGGCTTTATATTGTCAAGTCCAGTTTTTATGTTCAAAATTCTTTCAGAATGTTAACATCTAAAAGTTTTTGTCTACTGTGCTGAAAGCCTTTAAAGGTAAAGACCAGTATTGGAAACGCCCCAATTTCAAAAAATGAAATGGAAGCTCTTTATTACCAATTATGTGAAAGAATATGTTTTGACTAATACATGATAAAAATTTTGCCAGGAAACCGCCTACTAATTGATTTATTTGGTAAATTAGTTTTATCTATTGGACTGTGAGAGATAAACGCATGTGTTGCGCACGTGTGCGTAGTCCCATATACATCTTTTTGTGTACAGTGCTTGTAACTTTACGAGGACTGGGCCAAATTTCTTACCATTTTGATGATTCCAGAACCTTGCAGTACACACCAATACTTATATGCTAGATGATCAACCTTTTCTGATCGATTCCACAACGTTTCTTTCACAATGCAAACGCATGACCATAACTGGCCTTTATCTTTAATATTTTCTATTGATATCCCTCGGCTGGATAGTAACAACATTCAAGTTTTGCATAAATTACTCAGTAATAAGGTAATTTTGCCAATGAAAATTAAAATGATACTAGTGTTAAAATGTTAATGTAATGGCTATATGTTTGTCTATTTCATTGTAGAAGCTCAAAATAAACACAATGTCGGTAATGATGAGAGAGAAGCGAACTGGATTCAGTGAAAAAAATTATCATAATTTATTGCTTGTAAGTACAAAAATTTAAAAAAATGAATGGTGATACACATAAATTGACTATTAAATAAAGTGTAGGTGACCATGCAACCCTGTAGAAGCCGGATAGATAGACTACATTTAACATTTTGTGGATGTTTACATGTCTGAAAAAAAATCACCAACCAAATGTAGTCAATTAGACGTACTGTAACTCATATTGTCGGACTTTCGATATATATACTATGCAAGATACAGTATACCCTGTAGGCCTACAATTCTCGCTATCGCCAATACTCCCAATTGCCCCGATGTAGTCTATTGGATGTAAATTTGATCCACTTCAGGTACTTACATACATCCAGTGTACGGTGGCTCGTTTCATGCATGCGCATTGTACGTAAGAACCTGTCTGAAAGCTTTTTCTGGTTCATCATTTTTTGTGTCAGCTGCAACGAAAAACAAGAGAAAATACTCCAAATCATGTCAACGACTAGATTGAATTAAGCGGTGGAAGGCCATGCATAGTAACTTTGAGAAAATGACGGGCATAAGTAACTTTAGAATACCCTACCAAAATGTATAGTAAAATGTCTGTTGGTCATCCAACATGCCTAGGAAACCTATATTGTTATATACGTTATTTCTATGCCTCTACTTGCTCTTGCCCATCACACATCCAAATATCTTATTTTAGTATGTTTAACAATGTTTTTGTACATTTTCATAATGATCCACTCTTGAAATCGTGTGAAAATTGTAAAAAATAACTGTGATTACTGTCGAAAAACAAAGTTTACACACACAATCAATGCACAGTACAGATCCATGAAATAGACCGGAAGTGACTAAGTCACCAAGCTATCCCAGAGTGCATTTAAAGTGAAGACATGAAAGAAACATCCAGGCATTTGGGGGTATTGGGGATAGCGAGAATGGTAAGCAGCTACATTCACTTTCCAAATGAGTCATATTTTGCCATTTTATGTAATCTCTTAATACTAAAATAATCCAAATTTGTTACTAATAGACCCTGACATCCACAATCAGCACCATGTGTGATATGTCTTAGTTTAACACTGTTGACCAAATAATACAAATACACATTACAAACATGACTTTAAAGAATGAAAAGGATATTGCAGGGTAGAATATCTTGAATGTTGATGAAATGCGATTACATGAACATTTATAATCCACTAGTGTGAATGAGTACTTGCTTAGCCCAAGAATAATACTCTCTCTCTCTATCTAAGTAAAGTGCCCTATCGATTGACTTTGGCGATCATGCTGTTCCACAACCCTCGGATCCTAGCCTTCTCTATTAGCACCACTCCCAGTTCTTTCACTCCTCTCTCTTCCAACAATTTCTGCAGACTGTCCATCCACAGTATCATTATCATTTGGAATTCTTTAGAATTAGAGGTTATACAATACATAACTGCAAACAACAATGCCCCTTACATGTGAATTTGGTGTTATAAGTTTAAGATAAAGAATGTAATATACAATCCAACCTGTGTGAGTGGCCACCTCTATATAAAGGCCACCTGTCTACAGTGGTCACTTTCTCTGTTTCCATTGGGTGGCCTTAGTAGACAGGTTTGACTGTGTACATGTACTCGGGGGGGGGGGGGGGGCACACTGCACTTCTCTCATTTATTTTTTCCTTCTTTTTCTTTTTATTTTTAGAGCAGTTACATGTAACCCTCCGCTCTTTGGACAAGGCTTTTGACATCCTTTATTTCTTTTAAATATTCTTCCTGTCAACATTTGTATTTTAGGAAATACATAAACATGAACTAAATTAACTAAAACTCCCTGCTTGAGCAGTATGTGAACCTTCCTGATGAGAATGTATTACCGGTACTAGGAATGTCAATTAGTACAATGATGGCTATATATGGAACATGCATTTATATATCATCATGCTGAAAGCATCTGAGTATACATTAACAAGCAGTTTGGTTATATGAGGTACAAGTACAGTAGTACATGTCGGGTATATACATCTGCGGTGACAAACAGGGAGTTCATAATTTCAACCGGAGCCTCTCAGTGCATGTTTGATTAATATTTACGCTTGATACAAAAAGGTTCTTGTTATCTATGAATCTGAGGAATACTGAGGAATAAGGATCACCCAACTACCTATGCATATTTGATCACATAATAAAACCACTATTAGACCTTGTGTTACAGACTGCAGTAGAGAAGTTGTGTATTGACTACCGAGGGCGGGTTCAGTGACACAAAGACATAACTCCATATTTTACCAAAATGAGTATTTAATAACAAAATGTTCAGAAAAATGTGGGCTTTCCAGGAAATACAAAGACCCAACTCCACCCGACACCCCATTACAGTCAATGGCTAATGAAACATAGACTCAACTCTTTAAGGCCCAAGTGGACCTCTATCTTTAAACCACTTTTTCTCAAAATGGAGTTACGTCTTTGTGTCACTGACCCCTCGATATGTAAGGCTGTTTGCATAACATGCCTAAAATGATATAAGCAAGATCATGGTTCACCATCAATCCTATCCCCATTTCAAATTAAAAATTGTCTCAAATTTGTAACAATATCACGAAACATGAATATAAAGTGAATACAGTCTACATAAATATAAAGCAATGGTGATGAATAACAGTGCATTAATTTGTTCAAAATATACAGAAATAGCACTTTTCTGGAATGATCGTTATACAATAATTCACAATAACTTCAACATCCCAACATTTGAGTTCATTTTGAAGTTATATTTCATTGCACAAAAATATAATTTAATTTATGTACAGAATTGATATGTAAATCTTGGTATCTGTCTAAGCCAGGCCTTCTCAACTGGCGGCGCTTGCGGTTAGTCGGAGTGGCACGCGACTGTTGCAACAACAAAACAAAAAACAGAAAAAAAGAGAATGCCTGTTTTATTAACAAACAGGAAGAAAGGGGGAATTTATCGTTTTTTACCATTTTATACGAATCTAAAAGGTCTGAACAACAATTAGCTTACGATGAGATATTTCAACATTGCCAATATCTGGAAACCTCTCGTTTTTGTTTGTTTAATTTCACTTTATTTTGACATTTCCCGTGTTTATTGCACACAAAAAAACTACATATAAATATACCTCCAGTGTAATTGTACTATTTTTTCACATCAATATGAAATTATGAGTGATTATATTGTGGAATGAAATGGTGCTAAAAATGCCCCATTTGGGCCTTTAGAAAGCCCTAAATCTACAAGCTTCAGGGGGCTCAGCCCCCTGCTACCCCTGTTAGGGCTTCGCCCCTGGACCCCACCCATTTTCGGCTCGGTCACTACACTCCCTCGCAGCACAGTCGACCTTACAGGGTGGCACTTCAGCTACAAATTCTTTTCGTTTTGGCACTTCTAATAAACTAGTTGAGAAGGCCTGGTCTAAGCTATCTAATATACTAAATTGAAAGATACAAAAAAGTATTAAAGAAGATAATAGAAGTGTAATAAAACTGATTTTCTTTTAAAAGTGCACAATGGTAAAGTTTTCATTAATAAGGGTTTCATCAGCCCATGTACATGTATATCATAATCTGTTAGTACTCCTCTTTGTGAATTCATAATATATTTATATAAAAAATGTGGATATATATATGCTTTTGTTTCATACATGGAGTATCATAATAGTATATTTGTAAAGCGCTTAGAGACATTTGTATTAAGCGCTATATAAAAATTAAATATTATTATTATCATCTGTTAATGGCCATATTATTGTCTATCATTTTACCAATCACCTACAAATATTATTTGTCTACAGCTAGACTGTTTAAAATACTCCCCCCAAAAAAATTATCTGCCATTATATAGGTAAACGATGGAGGAGTAATAGAAGGAAATAGAGGATAACATCAAACCCTGCTCGCAGCAGAATAATATTATAATATTCCGCCTTTATAAAGCGCTTAATACATCTATGATGTCTCTATTAAAACGCGTTACAGATTATACAGAGCCCAAGTCTACTTGTTCACTCAGAATGTATTTAAATTACAACATCTCTTTGCACAGAACCTATGCAACTGCATATGCACGAATTAATTAGTCTACTCGACAAGACTTTTTACTGATCACTTAAAAGTATTTAAATTGCAATATCTCTTTGAAGTAGTAATATGCGTGCACCAAACCCATGTTGGTGTCAAACCCAGGCTTATCAGCGTTCATGGTCAAAAGACATGTGCAGAGACGTGTCAGGTGATGCTGGATCGACAAGAAGAACTAAGTGTTAGTTTTGAACCAAAGCAAAATACATTGGTGCTGCATATTACAGTAAAGGCTTGTTATATGACGCAACCGCAAACAGCCGCCACAGATTATTTAACATGTAAATGAAAGGAAAGAAAAGCCCTGCGCATATTAATTGGGCTCTGTGTTATAAGATACAAAAATGTGAAGCATATTACATTGTCATCCTACATTAAAAAAATGCTGTGGTTTTGGTGTGTCATGTCTAAACAACACTTTTTAAGTGCTACCAAGTCTTTCTATTCCCTGCTAGTCAATACTGAATGTACAATATACCTATGGCGACTGCCATAAAAGGCAAGTGGCACAATCAATTTGTCCAAATCTACTTTCAAACAGAAATTAAATTACAATGTACCTCCTAGAAAATGAGTAAATAACGTTAACTTGCACCATTCAAAGTCGAAAGCCTACTATAAATACTGTCACTTTTTCAAAAGGCACATAAAATACCCAAAACATCAAAACTATTCAACAAATTACTGTTACTGCAAAGTTTGTTAAAGCTTATACTGAATAGTCACTAGAAAATTAAACAATTAGTATATAACAATGTGGTATTTTTTTTTACCCAGGGCAGCCACATTTACAGTGTGAGTCAAAAAACTAGGTACCTATTTAATTGACCTTTGTCGAGAGGGACAAACTTAGGTAAAGCACCTTGGCCAAGGATGTATAGCACCAAGCAGGGATTGAACCTGAGACCTCTCAGATGAGAATCTACAGCCTTCACCACTTTCATTATACCTTGTCACATAGGCCGTTTCAGTAATGTAACCAAATTGAATGCATGTGTAAGGTGCCTTGATACCTTGATACAAATTATGTCATTTACCCATTACAAATTAATTGGATTTCAATATTCAGAATGCAAAAAGCATATATTAACTGATGTTAGGTAGGACAGGCCATAATGTCTGTCCTACCTAACAACAAGTAATGAGAGAATTCAGTAGTTAGAGGGTTCGACACTGGTAACTTACTTAATCAATGATCTAAAAAGTGCTCTTTCTAAACGAATCAAGACGTTATGATAAAAGTATCATGACTTTCCAGACTTTCCTCATCTTGTGCTTCTAAGACTAAGATCGACTTTAAGTTGGACCTAACTATGGCAGGCCGTTCTGGTTCATGCCACTAGTTGTTCTCACCAATGGTCTCTCAATTATGATCTTTAAATAATATTTTTTTTACTTCAATAATGAACTATCAAAAAATGTAAATTCTGTAGATTTGAGACCACGATTGATACGTCCCAAGATAAACCAATGCCAGTGAATGATGAGAGAAAATAGTGGCATGAGCAGCCTGCCATAGTTAAGTCCAACTTAATTTGATCTTAGTCTTTGTGACACACTGCCCTGAAATAATTTTGATTACCCTACTTGTCCTGATACTTGATGCATCAAGTTCAGAGAAGACATGGATCTTTGTACTGTGAAATACTGCTTCTTTCCTCCACTGCTTTTAAATACTTCACCAAAAATGTATAATATATACAATATTACAGGCAAACCGTTTTTGTCTTACTTTAAGTTTAAGTACACTTTGATGCTGGGAATACATGTATATTCATAATAAATAATGGTGGCTTCTAGTAAAGTGCTTAGGTCTGTCAAGCACGACCCTGATGGTGCTATACTGTACCTATATATACATATATAGAAGAAATACATCATAAGAAGAAGCGTTAATAAATAAGGATATAACAAGCGAGATGTTTTTAAATTGTATATGATAAATAAGTGTAAATCATTTTTCATCCTTCCATTTTCTTCCTTTTCCATTATGTATAAATATAGATGTGACGCATACACATACAATACCTGAGGATGTGAAAGAAATATCATGTGAAATATATTATTGCATGTTTCAGAATAAACAACAAACATTTTTTAACCAACAAGATTTAAGCAACATCAGAGAGGTCGGGATGCTGGGCATGATCGTTAAGTCGATGCAGGAGAAACTGGATGGAATTGAAATCTTTCTCTGAATCCCAACCTGCTTGCCGTTCCTCCCCAGGCAATGCGTTGCTCCTTGGCGATAGGGGAGTGTTGGGATGCGACAGCTTGGTGTACGACCCCACCCCATCACCTATCTCTGAATCCGATGGGGACAGGCTACCGGAGGTCGCTGTGTCTTCAGAGTCAATGGATGCCTGCTTCCTGGTTGCTTTCAACATGGAGTACTTGTCAGGGAAGGGCGCGGTCTCTGGATACATCGAAGCAGAACTCATTGGAGTTCCTGCTACATAACCACTGTCTGTATACTGTGGAATGGATGACATCACCGCATCATCATGACTTCTATTGTTTGCATCACCTCCCGGGTGAAGCTTGCCGTTATCTATCAAGACCTTGCAAAGATGGTTTGTGAAGGCATCGAACCTAAAGTACCCATTGTCTTCTGCAGGTTTAGCTTGGTAAGAGGCTGGCTGCATCTGGGGAGGAGGAGACTGTACATAGCCCGAGTCAGTGGGAGATGGGTACCTTGGTGGAGGACATAAGCTGTCCTCACTGCAGCTGGTGTCCATACTGCTACCACTGCACTGCAAGGATTCTTTAAAGACCATCTCCCTAGAGCCATCATCAATTCCGCATGAAGAAGATGAGGGTGCTAGAGATTGTGCATTTCCTCCATCTGTTTCCATGGCAACGATGGGATCGCATTCCTCTGAAAGAGAGCCCTCTGTTGAATGAGGCGGAGACCGATCAGGAATGGGAGCGTGTGGCGATGCATCTCCGCCAACTCTTCCTGCAGGGGGCGTCTCGATCAGAGCAATTGTCTCCGTCTCATCTTCACCATCATCACCATGTGGAGGAGGAGGAGGGGGATGAGGGGGGATACCTACCAGGGTATCAAATTCTTCTCTCTCTGGTATCTTGGGTCTAATATCTCCCATGGCAAGAGCTGCTTTCTGCAATGTAGGAAAATGGAAGGACAACTGTGATTAAATCATAACCTCTTTAAAAGTATTCATTTGGTGTGGCTCAGCAGTAACAGAATAGAAAATCACTATAATAGTATAAATTGAATACACAGTAAAGCTTTACAGGAGTAACATCCTCCACTGTCACTGGGAGAAAACTTGGATATCTATCAACAACTTTCTTTAAATATTTGAATACTTGCAATACTTCAGGGTTTATTCTCAATTAGGCTTTAAAGGGATCCGGTAACTTTGTCTAAGATCCTTAAAAAAAAATCCTTGATTTAGCTCATGCTGCAATGGTAATTATACACCTTTAGGTCAGTCAGGAACCCCATGACTTTTACAAGCCGATCGCCTGTCTGATTATCAAGCTATTTATGATTGAAAATCAAAATCAAATTTTGCGTTTGCCAAACAGTTTTTTATAACACTATAGTCTATTGGGGAAACTAGTATGGTAAAACCGGTCACTCAAGGTTTTTTTTACTTTTTTGAGGCACTTCTTGATCATTTTGAAGCGCGCATTTTTTTTTAGGGTTTCAATATATAACACCATATCACAGACACTAATAACACGTAGGGCCGTGCATCTTAAATTTAACATTGTTAAACGATCCCTTTAAGTACAAAAGGTTTCAAAAGAGGGTTCAAATGAGCCATGTCACAATATTTTTATAAGGGCCTGTTCAGATATGGCAAGAAAAGAAAAAGGAAATCTTACAAGAACCACATTATTGCTGATGTCAAATGGCTGTGTTGAGCGAGGCCCGTGCTTTACACACAGGTAGGCACATACAATCAACAAGAAAATGAAGACGGCTAGCAGTATGGATAGGATGAGTATAAATTTGTTACTAATTGGACTACTCCTGGGCATCGCTTCTGGGGGTAGAGAAGAAAAAAACATAGATACAAAACTGTATTAAAACCAAAAAAAGAGACAACTTGAAGTCTCTTTTATGTTCACACACAGTATATTCTACCCTACAGTATAGCATATAGCATTATATTCCACATACTTAAAGAATCTTGCTTTACGATTGGTCAAAAGTAAATCACTTGATGAAAGATAGTTTGCCCATCATTGATGGGAGAAGAAAAGTTTGTTACACTGTGTAGATAGTGCTTGTATCTTCAGTGAAAGTGTGTTGCACTGTGTAAATAGTAGTACTATCTACATAGTGCAACGCACTTTAATTGTATACATTGCGTATACGTACGTAAGTACTGCATGCACTGTACGTATCGTACACCATTTGCTAGCTGTTACTTGATGACTTGTTGCTCTAAAATGACGGAAGAAGTGAAATGTTTCTGATGTGGAATATAAAGCAAATAATCACCTTTAGGTTTCAGGCGATGGCAAACTATCACTTCCTCGGCGATCTATTATGTGTACGCTATCTGTCCTCAGCTTCGCTTCAGAAAGATAGCTACATCAAACAGCCTTTTCACACACAAGTAAAATTCTTTAAAGCACTTTAAACTAATCAGCTTTACATATGACATTATTCACACACAGAAATTTCGGTGCAACCGTTAATCGTTTTGTGATTAACTACTGCTCTTAAAATGCGCAGTAGTGCCATTGCGCATTGAAGGTCATGTCATATCAAACAAAGTGCACGCTCCATCCAGTTTACACACGTATAACAACCGTTCACACACAAAATGTCAAGCTCTTTAGATACAAACTTCGTATCTGCAGCCTGCTTTGAGGGGCGTATGAATCGCGACTTTGTATCTATCCGAACATCGTATAAACGATGTTCACACAGGGAAAATTTTCTTTAAAGCTGTTTAAAACTGTTGAGTTAAACAGCTTTAAACTAATCAGCTCTAGATACTATGAATTTTAGCTGTGTGTAAAAAGGCTGCAGATTGCCTCGGAAGTGATAGTTTGTCCCATCACCTTCACCAACGGTAATTATTTGCTTACTATACAACTCCTCACATGCAGAGCAACACACATTTAGGTGATTGGTACACTTTAAACTAAACATCAATACTGACAGATACCAATTAGTCTTACTTAACAAGCCTTAAAAGGGACCTCTGCCCCATAAATTCTGTAAACTACGAAGCTTGAAAGAGCCTGAAATCACACCAAAGCGTAAAAACTGGCATCCCTGAATACTCAGTACAAACAGATTGTAGGAGCTACACAAAACATTTTTTTAGGGGTTTTATTCCTACCTGTTGAAATTTCTGAGCCTTTGATTGCTGGTCCAGTCCCGTTGTAAACCATCGGCGTAATCTTCACTGTATACACAGGGCCAATCAAATGAGTGTCCAGTATGTAGGATGTAGTGTTTGTGAATCCTAAGTGCTTTTCCTCAGTCGATACAGCATAGTTCTTGATGCAGTCTCCACTGTGAAGAGACCATGGGTTTTCCCATTTCAACAGCCAGACACCCTGCTTGATTTCTTTGGTTGTCACGTTCTGAGGCTGGGACTGTGCTTGTTCTGCAAGTAAATCAAGAAAGAGACAGAAAAATAAGGAAAATAGTTCTAGACAAGTATTTCTATGTGACAAAAATTTAACTTCACGATAAACTAGCTGCCTCCTGTAGATTTATTTTCTCTTTTCAGTTCTTCATCAAGTCCCACAAACTGAAAGACATCAAAGAATCCCCCTTTTCTATTACTCTCTGAACCTTCCAAAACCAGATCTCCAGGTCTCCTGGATAAGACACGCAGAAGGAATATCACTTACTTGACTTCAAGACCTCAAACTGATACACCGAGCTTGACATCCCACCGACGGAGTTATTGGCGAAGACCTTGACCTCGTACGCATCCCATCGGGAAGTATCCTTTAGGGTCACTATGTTGGAGTCTGGAGGAGGGGATGGCAGGTTCAGGATCTCAGAATGCCATTCTTCATCTGGATTGCTGGAGACAACTCGGTAACAGATCTCATAGAATAGGAGTATGCCATGGCGTTGGTCCTCTGCAGGAGGCTAGGAGCAAAGAAATAAAGGAAATGTCAGAGAAAACAGAAGAATTATTCGTAAGTGGTGACCAGGAGGGTGTTTCACAAAGATCCTAAGTCGACCTTAACTCTAAGTTGGACTTAAACATAATAAGGGCCACTTGTAGCCTTAAACTTAAATATTTCCAAACCTTTCATAAATTCCACATGAAATCTCTTTAATAATAGAAAATATGAATGATTTGAAACAACATTTATGCCTATTAAACTATCTTTTACAAGATACTTTCAAAGATGGTAGCAGCTTTCCATAATAAGTCCAATTTTGAGATAAGTTCAACTTAGGATCTTTTTTATATATGATATTTTATAGAATTAAAGAATGTAGCATACTTTGTCAGTGGAGGGGGCTACACTTGGGGAACAACATAAGAAAGGAACTGAATTTTCAATATAAAATACCGGTAGTAAATATCATACAAACGTAATGCCATATCATTGGCATATTGGAAAGGGCTAGTAGCAAGGAATCACGGAAATGTAATATAAAGACACCTGAAGTTTCAGCCTTTTCTCCATCTCTCTCTTTCTCTTTCTCTCTCTCTCTTTCTCTCTCTCTCTCTCTCTGCCTTTGTCTCTCTAGATGTCTCTTTCTCTCTCTTTCTCTTTCACTATCTCTTCCCTTGGTTCAGTGGCACAATATTTTTCAATGACTTTTCATGACCACTGGCCAAAGTTCTGCACATGTTCATTTGATGACCGACTATTTCTGTTGCGACAATTGCTCCAGGCTTTTTTTCATCACAGGTATAGGGTTGGGGTTCGGATTGCAATTGGATTTCAAGTTAGGTTTATGGTTAGGTTTATTTTAGGATTAGATAAAGCAGAGCTGCCAACCCCAACTAAACAAAAATCATATTGTTCCCCCCCCCAAAAAAAAAAAAAAAAAAAAAAAAATATATAAATAAATAAAAATAGAAAATCCTATTTTTGAATGTTTTTTTGTTTTGTTTTGTTGGGAGTTGGGGGGGGGGTGCCAATTATGGACCAATGTTTGAATAACATGCATGATTTTGTCATGACTGGTGGGTTCGATGAACCAATGAACATCCCCAAATTGCTGATGTAAGATGCTTGTAGGATACTTTACAGGAAAGATTGGGCTATTCGCCATTAAAAATGGCACACACACACACAAAATAAAATATTCAAAAAATAAATAAATGAAAAAAAATGGAAAATCATACTGTCGTATTTACTTCTAAAAATCGTAGGAAATACAATAAAATCGCACTGATTGGCAGCTCTGATAAAGTGATTGTTCCAGGATTGAAGTTAAGAATTTTGTTAGTCTATTGTCGCAGGAACGTAGCATTGTACAACCAATTAATTACATAGATACTTACCTGGATCGTGAAGGTGATATTTCTCAAGTCCGGCTTATCACATCCTAGTCCTTCAGAACTTGTTTTCACAATAGTCGGACCACTTGAAGGGACTATGTTGAAGAAAACAAAAGGAGTTAGTTAAAGGGCATGTTTACCGAAGAAAAATAAAAACAAAACAAAATATTACTAACATAAACAAAAAATCTTGATGAAATGGAGGAGAATGATCACCAAAGAAAATGGATATTTCAATTCGATTAAAAGACATATCAACATAAATTGGTACATTACAACACAAAGCTGAGGAGCCTAGCACATCTTCAGATCACCTTGGGGTAATGGATTTAATCATGGCCCTCAAAGTAGTCGAAAATTGTAAACAATTGAGGAGGATGGGGAGGATTACAATAATACTATTGAAATTCTCTTACCATCTTCCTTTGTGGTGAAATTGTAAACTGTGCTTTTCCCGTCCACATTATTTAGCTTGCACCATATCACTATGCTGTAGTTTGAGAAGGGCGTCAGCTTGTGTAGGAAGATGTGCAGTTTTCCATTATTTTCATTCAGCTCACCAAAGTAATTCTTCAAACAAACAGAAAGGAATAACATCAAAAATCAATTTTTGTGGTATGCCAGTTATATGCTTATGCAGCAATTGCTTCATAGATGGTCCATTTCCCAAACTAACAACATTTCTAACTTTGACTCTAGACCAAACACTTGACGTAACCCTAACCCCTAAAAGCAAGCTAAAAAGATACCAGAACAACACAGAAAGAAAGAACTTTGAGGATCATTCAGGTGCCACGCCAGCTGTATGTCACACGGTAGCTCCCATAACTTTTGAATAAGAGTCCTAACAAATATGCCAGATGCACCAGCAGAGAGGGCAATTTTTGTTACACAGGCTGCATCCATTTTTCTTGCATGATCTTATTGCAGCTATCTCATTTAAAGTGCCAAAATAAAGGAAATATCACCACTGGCAGTAAATATAATAACAAAGTTTTAAAACCCCTAAAATTGCAATGGGCATCCAAAATTGTCCCGAGTGTGTGATGTAGGATAGTTCATTTGATGACGTCACACTATCGCATATGTTTTGTCGCCGTCATTTCAATTTGTAGGTGTGGATCTGGAAAGGGTATCAAAATTGCATTTAAATTATTCCTCACACTAGTGAGGGCTTAAAAAGTACTCATAGTTATTTTCTTAAGGTCCTCACCAATTTGTAGATGTATAATTTACCTATTTTTCAAAATTGCATTGAACCTTCTCTTTAACAGTCAGTTAACAAACAAATCAATAATAATAATAATAATAATAATAATAATAATAATAATAATAATAATAATAATAAATTACATTTATATAGCGCTTAATACAAAGTTTCTAAGCGCTTAACAAAAAATAAAATTAAAGTAATGTTAACTTACAAATTACAAGAATATAATACATGATACATAATTATAATAACAAATTCTTAATAACAATAATACAATAATAATAGTTAATATTTACATAAAGCTTTATAGTTAAACAAACAAAATATGATTACATTACATTACATATTAAACAGATAAGTCTTAAGTTTACTTTTGAATGTCTCTAAGGTTGGGGACTCGCGTATTTCATGGGGAAGATTGTTCCAAAGTTGGGGGGCACAGACAGAAAAGGCACGATTTCCATAGCGGGTGTGGGTGCGAGGGCCTGGGGCAAGATGAAGATGTGCTGTGGATGACGATCTGAGACGCATAGATGAAGTACGAGTTTTAGGAGTGATGAGTGCCGAGAGATATGAGGGAGCAAGTTTGTGAAAGGCCTTGTATGTCAGCATGAGAATCTTGAATTTGATACGTTGTTGGAGGGGGAGCCAGTGTAGTGAACGAATGATCGGTGTGATGTGTTCATGTTTTCTTGTACATGTGATGAGGCGTGCTGCTGTGTTCTGAATATGTTGAAGAGGGGCTAAATGAGAGCTAGGGAGATCAAGCCACCAAAGGGAGCTGCATTTAATAGGTATTACACAAATAAACCAAGCAACCAAAGGAAACTGGTCAGAACTCATGTTTCTCATTATGCCTATATGTACATGTTCAAGTAATTCATACTTTTGATTTGCATACAAGTACAAGTACATCCTTTGACATACCGTACATGTACTGTTGGGCTCGAAAGTTGACAAACACATGATATAATTATAGAAAGCAATATATGTTTTCACACCTTCGCTCGTTCATGTCAACTTTTCACCTCAGGAGAAGACAGACAGATTAGGTCTCTGTTTTATATATACTGCACAGTATATCAGCTATAATCACTCTGAGACACTTACAGTATGTAATTTGAGAAGTTGACAAAAATGTGAGTAAAATGTTTTTCTTCCAGGTGTATGTAAACTTGTTGGCCAAACTGTATATATATGCGTATAGTTTACACAGACCCAACACCTTGCCTTTATTCAGCAATGTGAAACTCTGCAAGCACACATAAAGTTGACACAAACTGGTCCAATGTTATTGAAATTATCTATTCCATTGACTTGTTATTTAAAATCTGCATATCTTACACCCATACCAACGCAACACATGGTTTACACGGCAAGTTCTTTCACATGGAACCAAAAACCACCATTTTTCCCCCATTACCAAAGCTTAACTTTCACACATATAAATGCGCCTGCTACATCATTAGACTCGTCTAGAGTGAATGTTTGGATGAATCTTAATCGCTTTCTTATGTTCATGTGGAACAAATAAACTTCAAACTTTAAACTTCATAATTCCCACTTCAATATCAAAATCGGGAAAACAAAGTTTGGGTACATGGCAATGTTTTCGCACAACATTATGAAAGGTCTGTACTTAGCTTTGCAATAAAACCTGCACATAAATAAGCCGCATGTTTTTACAAGGCACTGACAGCATCATAACCAATATACACGTATGAACTTCCAAACAACACAGAGCAACACTGAATGCCAGGCAGCAGCTTGTTTGCATGCACAAACCTTTTTAAGTCAAGGGCATAATCCTTCACAAAGTGTCTGAAATACAAGACTATGCTGACTCACTGCATGGTCTAGTGCCCCCTATAATAGTATAGAGCAGTATACCGGTAGTACATTATAAAGCAGCTCTAAAGAAAGGCTCGTTCATACATGACACAATGTTTACATGTAGCTTGTAAATAGACTGCATTATACTTATCCTTTTATTATTGTCAGTTTGTCACTATCTACATATTCATTGTACATGTACATGTACATGTATTTGTGTTTACTAGTTGGTTCATTGTTCATGTTTGTACTTTCATACACTATATACCTATTATCCTTTTTATCTTTGTGTCATTATCTATGTATAATGTATGTGAATTGTATTCATAAGTCATGCATTGTTATTTATACTTTTATGTTTGTTTGTACTCTCATACCCCGAGAGGGGGTCAAAGAGTCAATAAAATTCTACAAAAATTCTACAATAAATTCTACAAAAAGGTCCTTTAGTAAACCACAGCAAAATAAGTCAACAGTTATATTACACTATGCATAATCCTTTTGTTTTCGTTTCCGAACTAGGCAAACACTTCTTATTTATACTTACATGCATTTACAAGAGCAATTCTGCGTATTAAAGTCAAACAACAAGAGATTCGTCTGTATTTCTATGGGTTAATAAAGCGAAAGTAGGGGCGCAGAAAAGGTATCTGCATTTGACTGCATACTCCCTTTATCTGTTTGTATTAAGATACAGAAGTGTGAGGCTCAAAACATATGTAATGTTGTTTTGTTGTGGGGCAATTTTTTTTTTTCTTTTCTTTTTGAGAGGTGGTTTACTGTACCATATGTCAACAAGGTATAAAAAAAAAAGCCCATTCCATAGCTACTTCATAGACATAGTTACGTCACAGGAAGTTGCTTGTGATTGGTCAGACATTTCATGAAGCTCCAAAATAGTTCCCTCTCATAGAGAATGCTCATGGGAGGGATATATTTGACTTAGCAACATGACTTAACCTCTGACCCATCTCGTGTATGCATACATTCATGCGTCACAACTGTCTCTCTCAATAGGCTATGGCCCATTCCAAGAATAAATATGTTTGAAAATCAACTTGCTGCATCTTTTTAAATATTTCTGCAGTTCACACATGTAGCCAGGGTTTTTGCATGTACGCCTGTAACAAATAATTGATGTGATACTCACTCTGTTCAATGGCTGTGAATTTTTTTCAATCTAAAGTAAAGTAATTAGCAGAGATTTTGTGAAATACATATTCATCACAAATGGCAGCAAATTGAGCTTGTTTTTTGGTGAACATTGGTCACACAAAATAGGAAAATATATGTTGTTTAGAAGATGTCTACTTTGAATAATAATAATAGTAGTATGATAATAACAACGCAAAATGAGCTTCCCCTTGCTGAGAACAAATGGCCTATATTTTGCAATTTTTGTATATTTAATGAGCTGTGACCTTTGACCTTTGACGCACATACTCAACAACATTACTACGTTGCATATTTAATGAGCTATGACCTTTGAGGTACATACTCTGAAATCGAACTTAGGCTGTGTTTTGATACCATGTACCTTCATATCAAATTTCATTAAAATCTGTCAAACATTACTAAAGTTATTGAACGATAACCAGATTTGTTACAGAAGTACGGACGGACGGAAGGAAGGATGGCACAGTTACTATATATCCCCTCCAACTTCGTCAGCGAAAGAATAATAATAAAAGCATACAAAATTGGAAGGTTAGTTCATTATAATTCAACCAACAAAAAAATGAATTAGTAATAGCACAATACAAATTAATTTTCCAGATGGAATGCTTTACAAATGACTTCTACATGCAGTTATTCCCAAATTTCTAGTTTGAAACTGTTGACAAAGGGTTATCAGGCAGCCAATTAACTGAATTAAGACTAGAATTGGTTCATCGTGACAACGTTTTGCACAAAACAATCTTTCTACTAATTGGTGCCTAATGTTACGCATGCTAGTATTACAGAAGGAACTCACATAAACTCGAGACCAAGTTACCATTTTCTGTAAAGCAACAAGGAATTTTCATAATTTTAAAATTTTAAAATTTTAAAATCCACACTTCCTTATCAGTGTCTTTACTTTCCTTAACACTTTCTTTTATCAATCTGCTTCTCTGATTCTAATGAAAGCAAGTTATTCTGGGATTAAGCGGCCTTTAATATACAACAATGCAGTGTGTGAAGCTGTTTGGGCTACTCATGGCAATCATGAGGTTAATAGAAATTAATGCCTTAGTACTGATCATTCATCAAGAGCTGTCTCTCAAACTAAGTTTCACTTCCAATTGAAAAGGAGATAAATTGATATCATGTGGGAAGCCTTAAGAGTCTCCATACAAATGCATTCAATATTGAAAGTCCACCTGAACAAGGGAAATGCCCCTTTGCTTCCCCGCTAGAAATGAGAGACAATAGCATCTACTATTTAACAAAAAAGTAGCAAGACCCTTGAGGGATATTAAATTTTATGTGCGATACAATTAATACAAGAACCAGGGAGATGCTAAGTCACATTTCTCAACTATGAGCTACATGTTAAAATGCTCTCCTGGCTCTCAACAGACTTAAAAATGCATTCAAAAATACAAATTTTAAATGCAGAGGCTTTACTTGAAAAAAGAAAGAAAAGAAAATACCTTGAGATCATGATTGGCTCTTGATCCATAAGCATCGGTCAGATTATACTCGCACTTAACCCCATCTTTTGATACTCTCTGGCCCATATAGATCGGGGATTTCTCCCCCTCCCATGATTCCCCTCGACATCTCCGGTCCCGATGATCATAATACAGCGGAGTTTGAGCCCCTTGGATGACGATGGTGATGTTCGTGGAGTCGATGAGAATGTCTGGAGAGAGGATGTTTGGTGCCCCCACTGTGTCACCAAAGGATCACAAAGTGTTAATTGTCACTGAAACAAATTGCGTGCTTTGGCAGTGCTTTGGCATTTCATTCTTACAGATTACATTACAATGAACATAAAAACTTGAACTTAAACTTGAACATTTGTATAAAAGAAGATAATGATAACATTAAAAATAATAATAAAGCTAAAAATGCTAATAATAATAACAGCACTTTTTCAGGAACACATAACATTACATGGTACCATGAAAGTTATAACAGAAAACAAGAATCTCATATTAACATGTATTACTGCTCTCACACAAGGCAAAGATTGTTACGTTTCAAACTCCCTAAATTTTCTTTTCATTAGGAGTCTCTTACCTCTGAAATGGCTATTCAAGATCCATTTACTACTTGGCGCTCTCCCATCTACTTCAAGTGTTACAGCTAAGACAGAGATCAATGGACATGGTTTGTCTTCCAGCAGTTTTCCTCCCAGGAAACAACTTGTAGCACTGGTGTAACAAAGGTTTCTACATAAAGAGACACAATACCAGAGAAAATACATGTAGCAGAATGGTCCACAAACAAAAATGCAAACCTTTCAAATGACCATTTGGAGTATGAAATCTGAGCCTTATTTTGAAGCATTGTCAAACAAATTATATGACTAATATTTTAAAAATAATCATAATGTCACTTTTTTGTATATTTTCTTTCTTAAATTATCATGGTGATTTTTTTTTAACCTGTCACTTTTTCACTTAACCTGTTGATGTTACATATTAAATACCCATCATGGACTACCTGGCATTTACAACATGTAAGCATTGATAATAATTTTAAAGATAACAAACATCTATCTTAGCATGCAAAAATAGGAAAAAGTGTGTTTACTCTTCTGTAAGCTTACAAGTAGCATGGGAATCACTACATTGCATTCCATTTGTTTAAAGCCTCATAGAGGTAGGCTCACACTGGTGTCCATTTAAATACAAGGGCAAATAATGAAGAGTGATATTACCATGGTCAAACCCAAGGTTTTCATCCAAATAAAATGTCACAATTTTCAACAACACAACTCAATCATCAATTAAACATAATTTGTTAACTTAATAATAATATTTAGCTTTATAAAGCGCTTTATGTCTCTAAGCGCTTTACAAATACACTAAAGGGATTGGATATCTTTGTCTCAGATTCTAAACAAAATCCTGGATTTAGTTCATGCTGCAATCATAATTATCAACCAATAATTATAATACCATTACGCTTACAAGCAGATCGCCTGTCTGATTATCAAGATATTTATGATTGGAAATCGAAATTTCAAAAACTGTTTTCTCAACAGTTTTTATAACACTACATTCTATTGAGGAAAATGTGTGGTAAAACCGGTCACTCAAAGATTTCTACTCTTTTGAGGCACTTCATGATCATTTTGAAGCGCAATTTTTTAAGGGCTTCGGAAAAGTTCAATATTACACCATATCACAGATGCTGATAACACGTAGGGCCATCCATCTCAGATTTGGCATTGTTAAACAATGCCTTTAACATGATTGGAAAAAAAATAATCATCAATCTGTGAATAGATTATATTATAGATCATTTACATGTACCGGTACTCACTTTTTACCAGGATCCGATGTAAGGTGGTACATGCCAGTATAGTTTTCTATAGGGTTCCATGATGCCTCAAAGTTGAGATTCCCAAGATCAATTACTCTTAGCGGTGGTGCATAGAGTGAATACACATACTCTGCAGGGGTGATCATGAGAAAGGGAAAGAAAGAGAGAGATAGATAGAGAGAGAGAGAGCAAGCAAAGAGAGAGAGAGAGAGAGAGAGAGCAAGCAAAAGAGAGAGAAAGAGAAGGAAGAGAAACAAGAGAAAGAGAAAAGAGAAAGAAAAAGAAAAAGAAAAAGAAAAAGAAAAGAAAAAGAAAAAGAAAAAGAAAAAGAAAAAGAAAAAAGAAAGAGAAAGAGAAAAAGAGAAAGAGAAAGAGAAAGAAAGAAAGGGAGAGAGAAAGAAAGCAAGAGAGAGAGAAAGCAAGAGAGAGAGAGAAAGCAAGAGAGGGAGGGACGGAGGGAGGGATGGAGAGAGAGAGAGAGATAAAGAGAAAGAGAGACAAGGGGGAAACCAAATTTAGAGCAAAGCTGATTCAATTTTAAAAGAAATTGAAAATACATTCCAATATTTTGATCAAAAGATACATGCAGTACATTAGTGCAAGAAGGCACATGCAGAGATGGATGTGCTAAATTGAGCAAACCCTGTGCGTGCATCTTATGGAGCTCTCACACTCTGCCGTGTAGGCCTACCGTCCAACTGCCGGGCTATTAAAAAAAAAACAGAGTCCAGAACGTTGGGTTTTAAGCGAACTTGTCCCCGGCCGCAAAAAAAAATTCATAAAATTAATCTTTTCACCGTTTCGTTGCCATCTTCTGACCGTTCTCACCGGGTGCATACCGGGTGTTGAACGTGCTTCTACCGTCTTCACCGCCCAGATTGACTTTTGTTGAAAATTTTGGCCGTTTCAATACCGGGCCCATACCGGGTCTCGAACGTGTGCACCGGGTTTGTAGCAGCCACCTACCAGTCACTTAGCGTCCCCTCACCACTCGGAGCGTCCTGTGAGCGTGTCCCCGGACTGCTGACGTCGTGACACGACTGCCATAAATACTCCGATTTGAACGGCAACGGTCAGTCCGCTCTCCATTTTTCATTACCGTTCTGTAACGGGTTATGAGCGTGTTGTGAACGTGTTCATACAGTGTGACCGTTTTCATAACGTATTCATACCGTCCTCATACCGTTCAACACCGTCCTCTTGCCGCTAATTACTTGCGGCCGGTGCCAGCCGGCCAAAGTTTTGAACATGCCCAAAACTTTCGCCGGGTCCCACCGGGTGTAAATAAGCGCCAACGCCCTATTAACGTGTTGCCCGCTTTGATAACGAACCACCGTGTGCCCTCGCCATTCTCCACCGTCCGCAGACATTTTCGCGCACGGTGGCACACGGTAGGCCTACACAGCAGAGTGTGAGAGTCACTTAAGGACACTATACTAATCGCTATTATCATAAAGTAAGTATTGCCAATGTGAAACAGCAGATTTGTGTACTTGCTTTTTCCGGCAGAACCAACATTGCAAACTCTTATGAGAAGTCAGTGTTTTTGTAGTGTAAATTTGCCTGTTAGCTTCTTAATATCAGGAACATGTGCATTGTGCAGGGTAAGCAAATCGCTATCAAATTTCACATTTTTTGTTAAAGTTCTTGACCGATTTCAATATGCTTCATCTTTCATCTCCGCACCATCACTCAATTCTTTAAAAAATAGTTCGGACAAACACTGGTCATCCCTACACACCAAATTATTCCATAAAATATGTGCTTCCACCCACCATGCATGTACATGTAGGTTTTAACCACTCCAGCAAAGCCTAGAGAGTCGATGCTAAGGCCATGTAAAATTGATTTCATGTTGATCGTCCCCGCCCGCTTCCTTTTTGGGGCCGCCTCCTATTTTTTGTTATTTGTTATTTTTTTTTTTATTTTTTTTTTTTTTTTTTGAATTTTTTTTTGATTTTTTTTTTTTTTTGAAAGAAAAAAACATGAAAAACACTGCTAAAATGGCTCTATTTCTGATTTAAAAAAAAAAAAATTGTCGGCGGCCATCTTGAAAAAAATAGCCTCAACTGTCAGGGAAAATGTACCGAGCAGCCATTTTGAGCGGCCATTTTGAAATATCAAATATCAAATAACATGGTACACCCCTCCTCTTTTTCAAAAAATCCGGACGATCAACATGTAATCAATTTTACATGGCCTAATGCGTATTGGGTTTTAACAGGATCACCTCTCACTTCTGTACACTAATGCTGAGGCTGATGCTGTTTTGTAATTGATAATAATCATTCCTTTGAATGTTTCCAAACATTGAATTTTGATAAAATTGTCAAATCAAAGTTTCATTTTTTGCAATAATGAAAATAAATTTAGTTTTTTTAAATGATCGCAAAGCTACATGTACTTTAAGGCTGGGTGATATAACTATCATATTTCATATTATCAGTATATCACCTACATGTAGATGATAGATCTAGCCCTTGGCTTAAGCAAGGCTACCTCTAGGCTCTATCCAAGAATCAGATTTAAAGTTCTTCTTTTTTTTAATCAAAATTTACACATTTAGTCTACAAAAAAACGATTACAAATAAATGTTGAACTTGAAAGATTTTTTTTTTTTGCAAAACAAAAAATTGAATTAAAAAAATATATATATTGCTTCAATCTGGCTGAAACTTAGCAAAAGTTAACACTTTGAATTTGGCTTTGCTTAGTTTTACTATACCGGTAGAAGAATAAGAAGAAGAAGGTGTAACTGTTGTTAGGGCCATAGGCCTAAATCATTTGTATGTGTTGACAAAAGATAACTTAGTTTGAGTTTGACAATCAAAAAAACAAAATATGAATGTGAAATTAAATTAAAGTTAAAAATAAAACACCAAAAACATTAAAGTAAAGACAAAGTAGGCTGTAGGCCTATGGTAAACTAAATCTTCTTCTTCTTCTTCTTCTTCTTCTTCTTCTTCCAGTTAAGTGCCACTTCATGGTGATGAAGATAATCGCACTGGTTTTGTATGTATATGTGGAGACTTTCACATGTCCTGTTATTCCACATTTTAACTTGTTGTTCTTGTTGTGCAGGTGCATAGATTCTATGAATCTATTTATTTAAATGGTCTAGATCTAGATTCTTTCTAGTCTAGATCTGAAGTCTACTTACCATTATATAAAATGACAATCAACACAATCAAAATACTTCCAAACGCCACCATCTTCGTTACAGAGAGATGAAACGTCAACGAAAACAAAATTCAAGTCTCCAAAGTCACCAACCACAAGTGCCAAATGCAAAGCCAGGCCAAGCCCAAGGCAAAGCCAAAGATGAGCACTTTAACTTACACTAAAGTTAGTATACGGGACTGAACTAGCTGAACAGTGAATTCTGCCATTATAGCAAGTAGCATATTTTGGCACGATTCCTGCTGAGAGAATGGAAGTAACATTGGTCGAATCAATTCAGTTGAAATATAAATCAGGTGACTCCATCAGGAAATTCAAGAAGCGAACATTTTCTCAGCATCTTGTAGACTGTCTAGTTGTGGTCAAGCGAAGGCAAAGGGGCGAAGGCATATTACAAGTAGATTACAAGTACCGTAGTAGTACGGAGTGTATACGGCGCGCGAGCGCGAGCTGTAAACATGATGTAGGCTAGGCCTACTGTAAATTGCGATAGACACCAGTGGCGGATCCAGGGGTGGGGGCAGGGGGCACGGGCTGGTCTAAAAAAAAGATAAAAACACCTTTTTTGGAGAGGAAAAAAAAAGGAGACGGGCCCCCACACCTGGCAAATAAATGCTCATTACTCCCCCCCCCCCCCCCCTTCCCCGCTTATTCGCCGGCTGATTTGCCGCAAAATTTCTCACGAGTTGGGGAGGGGGGAGAAAAAAATTAGTGCTCTTTACCCACTGAATAAGCGGGGGGGGGGGGGGGGGGGGGGGGGTAAGAAGATATTTTTTTTTTTTGGGGGGGGGGTATTGAAATTTGAAAATCTGACGTTTTGCACAGTAGGGGGGGGGTAAGGTCACCTTTTTTTTTTAGGTCGGCCATTGGCATAATCTTTTTTTTATTAACAAAAAAAAAATCCACAAAAGGGGGGGTTGCTCAAAAATACACACATAATACACCAAAAAACAAACTTAAGGGGGTTTAACCCCCCCCCCCCCCCCCCCCCCCCCCCCCCCCCACCCTGCGTACGCGCCTGCGTACTATACAAATATACCAAGCTGTGAAAAAGTATAACTTATTATTCAGGTCAAAACGTTCAAGCCGCCCTCTAAAGTAATTGGAGCCCCGAATTCACCAACAATTTTGATGGCAAAATTTCATTTCAATTGTATTATTATGTGAAAGAGGATGTCATTTAATTAACACACTATTCTGCAAAGATCTCCCTCCCTAAAAAGACAAATATTGATAAAACAATACATAATTTGGGTTTTCTGTTGTAGCTAGCCTACGCAGAAAACCTAAATTTGAAATATATCATCAATATTCGACTTCAAACACGTTTGTTTTGAAAATCCTTCCATATATATAAATGCGTTTAAAATGACATCCTCTTTCACATTATGATATAATTCAAGTGAAATTTTGCTATTTGGGGGCTCCTAGATTTAGAGGGGCTTAATTGTTTATCTTTCAGTGCTAGATGTGTATGTCGATCTCCAAGAATAAAACACACCAAGGAGCATTTTTTTATAAAATATCAAAACAAAAAAATAATTTATTATTGAAAATCACGAAAACAATTTTAATGCACCCTCATTAAACAAACTTGGTCGGTGTTTACTAGTCTATAGGGCGCATTTTCCTGAAGAAAAAAATGTGCCTATTTATTCATCTCTTTTGACCATCCGCGCTATTTATACATGTGCATATAGGCTTACATCGAAACTAAAACGGTTCGGGCTAGCGACAAGTGATCGCGGCATGCGCATCATCATGTAGCCATAATTACCCGTTCAAAGAAATATAGATTTCATGTCTTTAACTTATCAAACAGCTAATACCTTCAAACAGTTACAATTTACTGATTTTAGGGTTACATCATTTTTTTTATAATGACACAAAAATTGCGTTTGCGAACTAAATCTTTGTAACTAAAAACCTTTTTAGCTATAGCCATAGACTATTTGAATTTTCATTTGAACAATCTGTGGCTTATAAAATATCAAATATCAAACTTTACATGTATTATATGTCAAGACCCGCGATAACGACCCAACGCGATAAGATTTACGTATACTAGTTCGTGCTGAATGGGACATCGTATATAGTTAGCATAATTTATTATTGAATGATTGGATTGTTTATTGAACCGAGTTAATTCTTTCATGTCTGATGTTCGATGCCGCCAAAACAGACGAGAGGCAATGATTTATATTCAAGAATGAAAACGGTCGGCCTTCATAAACCTATTCGTTATATTTATGATCTACACTATAAAAATCAAAACATAATAGTTTTATATAATAAATGTATATGTACTAACAAAACAAAAAATCTTGATTTCACGAACCGGTGCACCGCGGTGATGCCTCGATCCGCCGTCTCTCTCTCTCTCTCTCTCTCTCTCTCTCTCTCTCTCTCTCTCTGTCTCTCTCTCTCTCTCTCGCTCCCCTCTCTCTCTCTCTCTCTCTCTCTCTCTCTCTCTCTCTCTCTCTCTCTCAAATAAAAGCTGTCTAGACGAAACTTTTCACCTCCCCTTCCGTGTTATTTTAAGCAGCAGGATGTTTGTTTGCTCTGTTTGAAGTCACTTGCTTGTACAAAATTATGTTCATATATTCTATTAAAAGGTGTCCCAAATATATCACGTCCCGGTAACAATTTCATAACTCAATAGGCCGTTTTAGTAATAATGTAGAACCAAATTGTGAAGTGCCTCGATACAATTGATTTCATAACAGAATTCAAATTGCATATACATGTATTAGTTGTTGCTAGGTAGGACAAACATTATGGCTTGCTTTACCTAATAAACGTAATATATATGGAATTCGCATTTTCACTCTTGAAATAATACTTTTTTTGTAACAGGTAAATGAAATCATTCGTATCGATAAACATAATTTGGTTACATTACGAAAATGACCTATTAAAGAAAAAGAAAAAGAAGAAGAAAAAGAAGAAGAAAAAGAAGAAGAAAAAGAAGAAGAAGAAAAAGAAGAAGAAGAAGAAGAAAAAGAAGAAGAAGAAGAAGAAGAAGAAGAAGAAGAAGAAGAAGAAGAAGAAGAAGAAGAAGAAGAAAAAGAAAAAGAAGAAAAAAAAAGAAAAAGAAAAAGAAGCAGAAAAAAAGAAGAAAAACAAGAAGAAAAAGAAAAAGAAGATGATTAAACGAAGAAAAAGAAATACAAGAAGAAAAAGAGGCAGAAAAAGTAGCAGAAAAAGAAGCAGAATAAGATGAAGAAAAAGAATGATGAATCTGACTAAGAGGCAGAGGATCGAAGAAGAACAAGAAAGCAAAAGCATCGAAGCAGAAGTAGAAGGGGAAAATAGAAAAGGGAGAAGAAGAAAAAGAAGTCAAAGATGAATCAGAGGAAAGAGAAAAAGAAGAACTTGGAGAAGAAGTAGTAGAAGAAGAATGAAGAAGTAGTAGAAGAAGAATGAAGAAGTAGTAGAAGAAGAAAAAGAATTTAAGAAGGAGAAGGAGGAGGAAAAAAGAAAAAAAGGAAGATGAGGATGAAAGGAATAAGAAGAAGAAAAAGAAGAACACGGAAAAGAAAATGAATAAGACTAAGAGGAAGAGGATCGAAGAACAACAAAAAAGCAAAAGCATCGACGCAGAAGTAGAAGGGGAAAAGAGAAAAAGAAGTCAAAGATGAATCAGAGTAAGGAGAAGAAGAAGGAAGAGATGAAAATTAAACCCCATTATGATTGTTTACTAATGTTCTGCATATTCATACATCACAAAATCCCAATTATATTGCCAGCAAGATCATTGATCATAAAAAAAAAAAAGATTATTAAAAAAAAAGTTTTTTGATTTGCTTTCCTGGCAATGAAAGATTTTATTTACGTCAAGAAAAGTGAAATTAGAGCTTAGAATGAGACTGATAAATTGCTATGTCTGTCTGTTGTATGGAGCAGAGACAATGAAATATTGCACGTGGCATAGCTTATACAAAATATCGCTATAGGAATAGTTCAAGAAAAAAGAAAGGCGAAATAGTTTGTTCATATTAAAAGACAACAGAGTCTCTCGAAATATTTATTAGAAAGAAAATTGGAAGGTGCGAGAGGGAAGCTGAGAAGTTGAGAACCAACTGGGAGGCATTTGCATATCATGTTGGTGGTACTGTAAATGCAGACCTGCCAACCTCTGGAGTTCAAAAACTGTATTCTTTCATCCCAAAAGTTGTGTTTTACTGACAAAAGTTGTATTCTTAAAAATAAACACGGACTGTACGCGGATCAATGCCTCTTGCAGTTCCTACATATAGGAATAATTTTTTTATGGATAATTGGTTGAATATGCATGATTTCGCCACGACTGGTGTGTTCGATGAACCATTAAAAATCCCCAAATTGCCAATGTGAAATGCTTCAAGGATACTTTACAGGACAGAATGGGCATTTTGCCATTGAAAATGAATTAATTAATGAATAAATTTAAATTAAAAAAATTAATATAATATTTTTTTTTATCGTATTTTATTGAGGAAAATCGTACTGTCGTATTTGCTTCTAAAAATTGTACGAAATAAATGTGCCTGCAAGAAGAAGTTGTTCAGGCACATTTACAGTACCAGCAACATGATATGCCAAGCATACCTTACCCCATACCTTGTGAGTACAGTGACTTATCCACTAGACCACAACAAAAGACAACACAAATCTCTGAATCTTCAAGAAATACATGAAACAAAATTATCTAAGCATTCAGTGACAGACACAATATAAATGTCCTTTGAATGTGATCCCATTCCCACTCAGTTCATTCACATCTTTCGTTTACGGATGATTGTCAACGAAATGGTGTCAAGTCTTTTGTCAACTCTCGTTTGTTGCTACGGCAGGCACCCAGTGAAAAAAAATTCGTTTGATAAAATTATGGAAATGCAAGCACGGCTTTAAACAAACAGAACTTTGTCATTCCTAGTCATTTTTCCTGATCGAGGTGTCATATGAAAGGGCAGAACCTCAACTTTCTAGAAATGTAATTTTCTTTTGAAATTCAGATACCGTCTGCCAAATGACTTTTTGGTTTCCTCTCTTCAAATTCATTTTAATCACTCATGCGTGAAATATGCATCATATGAGTTTCATCAAAGAAAGAGGAGGATCTAAGCTTTCCAAATATGTGTCTTTTAGTAATTACAAATGTGACTAAGTTATGATAAAACATTGATAATTCTCGGTTTCGTTTTTTCTGGGACGCACTGTATAATCACAGGGATTCTCAATAAGGCCAAGGGTCTGTCACATCATCTGTTCTGAGCCAGAAGGGCATTAATTTGGTGTTAAAGAATATGAGTTACTGCCCTTCTGGCTCCCACCACATTTTAAGAAAACTAACATATTTCCTTAAGAACAACACTTTGAATGCAGTATTTCAAGTAGTGAATACCATTTAATATCTCCATTTACATTATATATTACAATATACAAACATTATAATGTGCACATACATGCATTTATATATCATCAACTGACTTACACACATCTAAGGCAGGAATATCATTTTAAAGCTTTTCTTTAACTATCAAAAAGAACACAAATGATTGAGGCATGAAATATCATGTTTTAAAATGAATAAAATCAAATGCATGACTGGACACATTTAAACTAAAATGGTGATAACGCATGTACAGTAGATACCTGTTTATGAATATAACACTTCACAAAACATCTCCTATGAAAAATCTGAATTAAAGATGAAATTTATATTATATAAATATCAGCACTATAATCAAACTTCAAGGCAAATTTCATTAAAAGTATAACTTACCATGCAACCTCTTTTACAATGAAACGAAAAGATAACAGAATCTACTTCTTCGTTAACAGCTTTTATCGGATTGAAAGGAATGTAAGACATTGGAATATCAAGACAGGAGAGAATAAAATCTTATTAGCTATTAATTTGCTATGAGCAAATTCATTTCATCACATTTTTCTCTGTGTGTTTGATGATCAAAGATACTCGCCTAAAAAATACTCCACCACAAACAGCATTTTATAATGAGATCATCATAACTAATTATCAACCTTCATTTGTTATACTTAAATTCTAAGTACAAGTATCAATAATGACAACTAAGAAACATTTATAAATAATTAACCGTTTTACTCAAGAAAATTACAGTAATTGAGAATGGGGTGAGCTTGCAGATACAGTGAAACCTGTTTATAAAGACCACTCAAGGTAGACAAGAAAGGTGGTCTTTATAGGCAGGTGGCATTCATGAACAGGTTCTTGTAGTACATATTTCAATGAGAAACCATCTTAGATAGAAACCAAAAGGTGGTTTTTATAGAGAGGTGGTTTTTCTATACAGGTGATCACTAAAGCAGGTTTGCCTCTATAAGTTCTAGCCCTTTATATAAAATCCCTGTATTCATCCTCTTCTATTAAAATAGTTGAAAATCTGCTTATTCTTAAAATGTTTAGCAATGTTTTGCCACTCATTTTAGAACACACCTTCACTATATCACCCATGCGATACTATCAAATGTATTCAACTTGCTGATCTCTATCAAAAGTGTGCCACTCATTTGTTTGTTTTTTATTGTTTCACAGAAAGGTTCTAAGGGAAACAAAGATGGTGATGAATGAATGCTCAGATCAGGACTGAAACAGAATAAATGACCCTCATTACCAAATGGATTTAACATGCTAATCTCTATCAAAAGTGTGCCACCCTTTGGAAAATTGTTTCTCATTGTTTCATAGAATAACTCTGACGGGAACAAAAATGGAGATAAATGAATGCTCATATCTTGACTGAAACAGGATAAATGAGCCTCGTTACCGTAACAAAACCAGATCAGTCAATATCTGAGAGCAATTTCCTCTCCAGCTTTCTGTCAATTCTGTCAAGAGATCCAAAGGCTGAGCATGATTTATCAAAAATACATTTATTATCGGCCCTTTGTCTTGCATTTAAAAAGAAATATTAGAGCTACCTTTGGGAACCATTATCATAAACACGCATATGGATTACCTCAGATTTCTTGGATATTTGTTTTCATCCACATTTCCTTGTTTTTTTTCCCTCATTTTTTTTGATGAGAGATTCAAAGCATGACAGGTACCTAAAGTACCCCAAAGCATTTTTATTTTCTAGCTGATGAGACCAAAATCTTTCTTCACACCCTAAAAGCTTGTTCAAATGTGATGCAGCAAAACCACAGCGGTTTTTAATCTTTAAAAAAAATGATGCTGTAAAGTGTGATTTGCTTCACATTTCAATAAATACGCGCAAGTCCTTTGTGTGCTCAGATGCGGCATTCATTTACATCAACAACAAAAAAACTTAATTTAATAATTCTGACCTTTTTCCTGTACAATAGGACTGAGACCCTCAAAGAATTTATAGGGAGAAATTAAAGCCCCACTGCACTAGTTTGGCAAGGAGGGATTAGACCCCCCCCCCCCCCTCCCCTGCATGGTCAATGACAGGTGGTTATCTCATCAAATAAGCTTTTAATTAACATAAGAAAAGGGGGATCATGGGGGACCAATGGTCACCGATTAGGCATTGTTTGCTATATAGAGGGTGCAAGTAGCTATAAGTAGTGCAGTGGGGTTTTAAGGGAAGGAAACCTAAAATGCAGACTAAGTTAACAATTTAGACCTCTGGAAGTGGCTCTTCTTCCTCCACGATGAGACCGAGATCTTCAAGGAACTTCTTCTCATCATCCTTGAAGTCCAGGAATTCAATCCTCTGTTTGTTTTCTACCTCCTCGGTGCTAGGCTCTTGAGGCGGCGCCATCTGTTTATGTAAACATACAAACAAATAAACAATCAATCAATCGATCAAACAAATAAATCAATACTGCATGTGAGAGCAAAAATTGCTTGAAATTAATATAGGGACCACATCCATAAACTGTCTTATAACGAAATCTACCTGTGTAAGTACATTGCTTAAACCTATATTGCCTTGGATTGCTCAAGAAAGATAATGATACGTTTAATGTATTGTATTGTTTTTAATCAATTGTTATTATTACTATTGTGAATCTTAACATATTTTTAAAACGTAAATAATACATAGTGATTGATTTTAAATAGCTACACATGAGTAATGTTAAGTATTACCAATGCTGTTTGAACGATTGTAACAAATGAAATATGATTTTATGTAATGGAGCTCATGTATATGTAAACATGTACAATTCAGCATTTTGGCTACAAGGGTTTTTAATAAAAGCATTATTGAATTTTTATTGAATTGAATTTATATTGAATGGCACATACAAACAGGCCAAGTTGGGTCACACGACCGATGAAGGTTATACTTAACTGAATATTTTAGAGCTAAATACTATTGCATTGATATCAAAAGTTTAACTCTCAAACAAACATATATATATATATATATATAGATATATGCTTTAAAGCCCCACTTTACTACTTGTAGCTACTTGCTCCCTCTATATAGAAAACAATGCCTAATCGGTGACCATTAGTCCCCCAAGAGCTGAGTTGATGAGATAGCCACCTGTCAGTGACCATCCTGGGTGGTCTAATCTCTTCTAGCAAAACTAGTACAGATGGCCTTTAATAGTTGAAGGCAAATCTGGAACTTACCTTCTTCTGAGCTTCCTCCTGATCCAATTTCCTCTTGTTGTCCACATGGAAGTTCGTCCTGCTTTCCTGGAACTCCAATCTCTGAACCTCTCTGTCCAGGTAGTAGGTGAAGCTCGACAGCTGAAATGAAAATAAAAGAATGTACAGTGTGGGCAAATGAGGCCATGCAATCCAGCAACCCCAAGGTGTATAAACACACATTGGTGATTTAGCGAAAGTCTCCATCTCATGTTTAAGTAGTCCTGGGGGAGCGTTTCACAAAGACTAAGATCAACTTTAAGTAGGACTTAACTATGGCAGACCGTTTTGCCACTGTTTGCTCTATATCAATATAATATTTTTCCTTCAATAATGAATTATCAAAAAATGTATATTCTGTAGAAAGTGCACATGAGCATGTAGATCAGAACACCACTTAACAGACTGGAGCTCTATCTAGGGTAAATTGTCATCCCTTCAATGAGAATACACAATGTCAATCATATAAGTTTGTGCAATGATCAGGTGCCTCGATCACCAGGCAAATCAAATCCTGATGCAGCAATGAAGTATTTACCTCATTAGGAGTTGGGTTTCTGAGGGTCCAGGGAACCTCCAGGATGTGCAGTGTCCCAATCTTATCAGTCACTGCAAGAAGCTGTTGCTTGCCTGTAATCAAACAACAAGAAGCGTATACAGGTGACGTTACTCATGAATTTCCATACATATCTTAACTACATTGAAACATCTTTTGTTACAGGAATTGGCAGGTATTTAGCCAAGGATTAACATTCTTTATAAACTGCAAAACAAACTTAACAATTTTCATTTATCATTTTATAAAATTATAACTTGACCAGCATTCAACACACCTAATATTTTGGAATGGTAATACTTGTTACACACAACTCTAAACGGAAAACAACAAAACAGAAATCATATGTCAAAATGTTGAGGTTTGGGTTAAGATTAGGTAAAGTGTTGGGTCTTAATTTCAAACTGATTTTTTTTTTTAAATAGTGTATGAAATTAATCACACAGCAATTGTTGCTAGGGCAACTATTACTAAGCATCTTAGAACTGACAGGATATATCCTAATATTTGACCAATCTTACCTGACACCACCCACGGGTAGATGTTGGTGATCCCCGCGGCCGAGATGTTCTGAGAGAGGGACGGTTCATGAGTCTTGTCCAGGAGATCCCAGACGTCCACATTGCCTTCTGCCGTGCCGATGTAGAAAACAGCAGGTCTGGTGGGTGACCAGTAAGCAGCGGTCAGGGGCTTGGCCGCGGCGCTGGAGGTCAGCAGAGGACCAAACTAAAATGGAAAAATAAATTACTATATCTTAAAGCTTAATTCAAGGCCATGGTAATAAATTTCTTTAAACAATATTTAAAAACTTCTTCTGATATGAAGGGGTATAAATCCTTATGGTTTTTTTAAATAAAAAAAATGATGTGTAACATACTTTATAATATATCTTAATCTTGTAACACAGAGTTTAGTGAATACAAGTAGGACCTTCGTTGCGTGAAGCTGCCATTCATGTAAAAAAATAAAAATGAAAAATAAATCTTATCACTTCATATCAAACTTCAAAGAACATTACATACCTCTTTGCCTTCCTTCCATAGTGAGAATGTCCAGCCTCCGACCAGGAGTAAAACATCCTTGAAGAAGGGTGATCTCTGGAGGGCTTCAATGCCCTTGTCGTGGACCTGGGTGGCAAACAGGGGTTTGGGAGCTTGGAGTCGTCCAGAGTCGGTGTCCTTCTCTAGCTTCCAATCAGCATACACCAATTCTCCTTCCTACGATGGTAATTAAGATTCACAATAAGAGGGGGTAGTTTTATAGATGGATACCTAGTTACAGGTACAGATAATTTTATTTGCCATCTTCCTCCCAGGGCCATCGTCATCACTGTCATTACTACTACCATCATCATCACTATCATTACCACTACCATCATCATTATAATGATTGTCTCCCACACCAACATAATCCTCATCATCATTATTATCCCTCCCACCACCTTAAAATACCTATTGAGATAACAATCAAAATGACAATCATCATCACAAAACCACAATCATGAATTCCCATCATTGCTATTACCAAAAACACCACTTTTTCACCATCATTTCCGAGGGCAAAATGCAAATCTAACATCTCTCTCCCTCTCTCCTTCTCTATCTCTCTCTGTCTGTCTGTCTGTCTCTCTCTCTCTCCCTCCCTCCCTCCATCCCTCCCTCCCTCCCTCCCTCTCTCTCTCCCTCTCTGGATCTCTGAGTATGCCTGTTATTTTTACCTGTGTACCAACATAGAATTTAGTTGTAGCTCCTTCCAGGGGTCTCTTTTCCTTGGCTGAACCCCCTCTCAAAGATATCCCTAGGCCACCCATACTACTATCCTTCTTCTCTAATTCACTCTTAGGCTGCTTCTCCACTGCAATCAAAGAGAATGGGATAAGGGTTACTTATTTACCAGTGACTATATATTTACTCTGGTTACAATTGCCCTGGGCATTGTGTGTTAACGTGCCCCTCCCCTTGTTTCATAGAGGCAGGCTATGTTAAGTGGAAAACACTCCATCCCTTGGATAGGATGTAAAATGGAGGCCCCATGTAGAGGAGAGTCACCACCTTTGCATGTTAAGAACCCACTGCGCTCTTTGAATAAGAGTAGGGGGAAACCATGGTGTAGTGGTCCACCTGCATACCCTTAGTATACACAGATGGACCTTGTGGAAGATTAGCCCTGTGCTAAACATAAAGTCTACTACTATTTAGGCTTTATTTTGCCAAATATTGGGTAAGGATTATGGATGCAAATGGTTTTAAGGTTGGGTTTAATAAGGATTAATATTATGTATACTGTTTGTTCTAGGGTTTGAGTTTAGAATTTGGTTAATGAACAAAATTGTCAAAGGGGTAACTTCAACCTTAGCATATTGTGCCCTAGAGTATGATATTCAGTATGATGAGAATTGAACTTTAAATTGAATTTCAATGAATACATGTGATCTGTATGCTTTCTCACATTTTGAAATGGCTGTTTGATTATGAGTACATTGATAATATATTTGATATTTTGGCTCTAATACTGTTATAATGTGATCCGTGGCAGAAGTATCAGAAAAACATGCAGGTTCTTAGAAAAAGTTCCTTGCCATATTACTAGTATTGGAATTGTTTTGAAAATCTGACACTTCAGCATCAAACCACACCACATGCATTTATTTTCCTTCACTGGAAGAATACACTTCTCTAGAAATATACTCCCTATATGAAAATATACAATTATTTGTGATACTTCATTCTCTACAACCATGCTGTGCAGTGTTTTCCTATCAAAAAAAATGTTCATATATATTAAACCAAATGCAAATTATATCTGTTACTCCCCTCCCCACCTTTCCTGTTGTGTACTATATGTTCTTGCATTAATAAATGTACATATCTTTTTCATTTTTTTAGAATCAGAAAATATTTATCATTACAAAATTCTCTTATTGGAATGACACTCATAAACGTTTCACTGACAAATGAAGAAATGTAGGTTAGAGTTAAATCGATGATATGACATCAGCTAATAAATTATGTTAAGTTGAATACACGTGAACCCTTTTCTTAATAGCCTTGATGATGTACAGAGCCTATGTGCTGAACATCTATTCTAACAGGAACCCGCAAAATGAAAACCAATCGTGATAAGTTTTTAAATGCATGGCAAAAAAAAAAATGTGTTATGAAATTTATATACATACTTTGTGCATATTTGCAATCATGGCATTAAACATACAGGTTAAAGTACTATTCTATGATAATCCATATGTGGGTGGTTTAAACACTGCTCATGTTATATATCAATCATATTTTTAGAAAAAGAATTGAAACATGTAGCATTTCTTGTGGTTAAAGGAATAATGAGTACTCTTTGTACCATGATTGATTTGGTTATCATATTCAGATAAATTGGTTTTGTTTTTCACTTTCACTTCATGCAGAGCAAGCAAACATATTCAGATATCAGTTAGGGAAGCATTCATGTACGAACAAAATCTTTGACAGGAGAATATACATGCAATCATCTTCATTGAATAATTTTGTATAAAAAATAATAGGTTTAAAAAAGAAAGAGAAAATATTAATCTATTTTTTTCTTGTGCGTTTTTAAAATTGTATATAACTTAACATTGTCTGCTTATAATTTCATTTGATGATTTACTTCATAAGAGATTTTGAGATTCCTTAAAGAGAACTGACAGTGAAAGAATCACCCTCCCCAGAGTCGTATTGTACTGATAGTTGTAGTGAAAAGAGCTTTTGAACAATTATGATGTTGTTGTTGTTGTGTTTTAGCTTATTGGCGATTAGTCAGTAATTTGACTATTGTCGCCAAAATACTTTACGTCACGTGTTATATCTCTCATTTTTGTATTATTATTATTATTATTTTTTTTTAAATAAATAAATATTTTCAATAGTATCGAAAAATAAAATTGTAAGCAAAACATTCATGGGCTTTCTTCACAGTACGTGCAAACTAAGATGGTATCCTTCATAGCAAAATGAAAAAATAAAAAGGAGAAGGAAATTAAGACCTAGTCCTTTTCATCAAAACAATAGACTAGCTTTGTTTGCCTCTTCCAAGATGGGATCTCATGAATGTTTAAAAAGGATGTCTTATGTTTATGCTATATTCCATTATTATGATTTTAAAAAATACATTTGTTCAGGTTCTGGAGAAAAAAACAACACTATCTGCATTTGGGCTGCAAATTTTGTTTGTTCCAATAAACCGTAATGATGCAATTTCATTCAATTCAGTTGTAAAAAATATAAAAAATCATAACAATTGCATAGTACGGAAGCAGAAGAGAGTTGCAAGACCTTGTTTAAGCACAAAAAGACATGTAACCTTGCAAAAAAATTAAACGATCTTGAAATTTGACAAGAAGCAGTTTTGAGTGGATATTGTTCTTTGGAAAATACACGATAGCCCCAGTTATAGATTGAAGTGGATAGTTTTTGTATCAGTTTAGAGGTTTCACAGCACAATACTTTTTTTCTGGCAGCACGAAACTTAACCCACACATCACATGTCTTGTGTGACAGTGTCATTGTCATCGCATCAAAATATTTCTTTGTCCACAAATTACATGGCTTGTGTCATTGTTATTGCATCAAAGTATTTCTTGGACCGCAAATTACATGGCTTGTGTCATTATCATTGCATCAAAATAGTTCTTTATCCAAGTAAGAGCAGATATATAAGCTCAATTAAAAAAAGAAACATTGACAAGCTGTACAATCATATTGTACTGTTTCTTAATGCCCTAACTGTTTCATTGTGTGGCTCTATATATTAATGTATGGGGTTTTAGGAACAATTCATTAAAGAGGCTTTCAAAAGCTCTTTTGAAGGTGTATACACAATTGATCACTCATAAAGTTTGCGACACATGACAATTTCTTGGCATGGGTTCATTCATATTTTTTCTATCAAATGTTATCCATATTTTGAGACAAAGTTCATGAGATTGGGCATACCCTAGTATTAAATAATAACATATTAAAAAATCAGTTAAAGACTAGTGCATAAATCGTACAGAATATATGTTTTTGTCTTTTATTTTTTATTTTTTCTTCATTTTATTCCATAAAAAAATAGAAGAAAAATTGTATAGTTTTCTAGGAAATACCATAAAAATTTGGAGAATATACCAAAATTACCCATTTTTTACATGTACAAAATAAGGAGGGTAATCACATATCCTATCACAACATTACATGAACCCAAAAACTCATAAAACATTTTATTTTGATGAAAATGAAAGCAACAGTTTGTATGAGAGGTCTTAAGAGTTCTTAAGGTTTACTAAAAACATTTTGCACAAAAAGTAATCCCCTAAAATGTCTGAATTTGTGTGCAAACGTGTGCCAAAGTTAATTATGATTGGGACTGAGATCAAGGGTGGGGGTAGGAAGCCTACTAGGTGGTAGCAAAAGTTTCTAAAAATCATCTTACATTTCAATGGCCTTCTTTTTTTAAAGGAAATGAAAGCTTTGAGGTCTATATATATTGTAGATTCAATAACGGATCATTGTGTTTTCACTTTCATATATATTCAGTTCTATATACTCACACACGCTTCTATCCCCTTGCCTCTCCTGTAGGCTCACTCTGGTCGGACAGTAGTCTCCGCTGCCTTCCATGCGGTTTATGGGTATCTGTAGAGGCAGACAAACAAAGAACACACCCTTGAAACGGAAAGCTCATATTTCATCCAGATGGTTTAATTGTTACCATGCTGACAATAATCTCATAAATCATTATTGGCCATTTCTAAAAGTGTGAAACTCAATCCTTTTGAGCTGTTAATATTACAAGTGCTGGTATTTCCCATTTTCACTTCAGAGTTATTAATGATTCTCATTTCTTAAAGGAACCTATCACCAAAATATTGAAAGACATAAAATCATTCACTAAAACTTTACAATGAATATAAAAAAGGGAGAGACAGAGAGAGAGATATTGGAGGAGGGGGAGGGACTGAGAGAAAGAGAGAGGCAGAGAGAGAGAGAGAGGAGGGGGGAGGAGAGACGATCCTGCCTGCTGTGAACAGACTAGGTGAGTGAAATCCCATCAGGTTCAGCAATTATAGACATTAAATTTGAGTTCACTGCTGTGAGCACTTAATTCTTCAGAATACATTTACTAGTCTACTTGAAAGTCCTTTTTTTTCTTTACCCTTTTTAAAATTTGAAGTGTATTTATGGGATTCAAACTTGCAATATATCTTTTGAGATATAATATCAAAGCTGTTATTATGAGGCAAAAAGAATTTGGTGATCAGTCTCATTGAACGAAAATACTTATTGTCCAGTAAATAGGAGCAAAAGGCATGTCAGACTGAAAACAAATGATGAATCAATCAACAAATTAAAAAGAAAATTCTAGGAACCCAACTTTTTAAAAGTAAAATTAGTAAAAGGAGCACAAAATGAAAGCCCAATATGATAAAGTGAAGTTCAGTGAAAGTTCAATTCTTTTTTTTTTAATGGCCAATTTGTATATCTTTTTAAATCACTGATCACAAGCACAACTGTACATGATAGTATAAGAAGAGAATTTAAAACAATACAGCTCTCATAAAAACTACCTGGATAATAAAGTACCTACGTGTACATCACCTTTAATTTTCCTTAAAAGGTAACACTAAAAAGTGTTACCTTTTAAGGAAAATTACTGAAACACAATTCAAGTTGTGATTGATGGTATTCTTCAAGTTGAGACCTGAATAATTTCTTGGAATCCTTGACGGGTATATTCCATTAATTAGAATTGGCATGATTGGAATGTCAACATCTAACCTACTTTTTCACTTTCCAAGTCTTTAGCAACTAAACCAGGCCGCTATTAAAGCCCTCTACATTACAAACTTCATCATGATGGTTCCAGAAAGCTAACGCTATATTGGAATGAATGGGTGTATACATATTGCCTGTTGATTAATTTTATTCAAATTTAATTCATGTTCATTTATTTCTTCATGTTTGTACAGGGTCCCTTCAAAGCACCTTTGCTTTCTTAGGGATCCTCCCAATGTACTTTGTGTATGTATTCATTATGTAACTATTGTGTTTTTAATGAAATATAAGATTAAATTGAATTAAATTGAATTGAATAATTTATAGTCAAAGAGACTGACAAGAAAGCTTAAGGGCTGTCAATCCCATGGGTTGTTCAGAGTTATTGATTGGGAGAGTTTGGTCAACTCGGTTGGAGTTGGGCAGAATACTGCTCTGTTGGGGAAGCACAAACAAAAGAATATACAATAACTGAAACCGAATTGACCAAACTCTGTCGAAAGATGGCTCTGGGACAGCTAGCCTTGTGAGTTGTGTAGCCAAAGGAAAACCAGTGAACTGTAAAATGGAGGTGATTTGGTAAATGGCAAACCAAATTTATTTGTCTGTCCTATATTCACCCCATTTTATGCCAAATGCCACACAGTACAAGGAAATTGCATTAAAATACTTGCATATTATTGGATGCACTATAGGAAAAAAAAGTAAAATAATCATTAATATATCCTCCATCAAAAATGTATTGGTTTTTGATTAGTTGAGAGCTTGTAACATGGCCAAAAATATTTCAACTATTTTAAGGTTGCTCTGAAAAATTACTATATGAGAGTACCCGGTTCTATTTGGGAGTTATTTGGGAGTTGAAAAAAAAATTATTTAAAGAAGAAAAAAAAGAAAAAAAAAAAATAGACATTTCTTTAAATTCTAAATTTCCTTTTTGTTCCCCAAAAATGGTAATTTTTTAATCTTTTTTTTTTCTTTAAATTTATTTTTGATGCAACGTTTAAAACAAAAATACCATGCCTTCTTTTTGAGGTACTGGTTAAAACTATGGGCCTCGGTGACTCCAAAAGTACCATTTGCTTTGGGGCTGTGCCCCTCAGCAAATAGTACCATTGGAGTCTCCTCTTGCGCATAGTTTTAACCAGAATTAACCTCTCAAGACAGTGTATATTTGTATACTATTATCATTATGTAATGAAATACTATAAACTGACCTTGATGACAGGTTTCCATGTAAGATCCAGATGTTTGAATGTCGTTGCTACACCCAGTGGGTTATCATGCTTGGCGTTATCAATGGTTGGGGTTTGACCCTTGGGAGGCCGGGTATCCCAAATAGCAACGTACCTGAATTATCAACAGAGTAAAAGAACAATATTAGTACATAATCTGAGCCAATGGGAGTGTTTTACAAACACTAAGATCAACTTTAAGTTGGACTTGACTATGGCAGGCCGTTTGTGCAACTATTTCCTCTCACCATTAACTGGCGTTGGTCTATAAGGAACATACAAATCATGGTCTCAAATCTACAGAATTTTTGTTGTTGTTAATAATGCATTATTGAAGGAAAAAATATTATCTAAAGATCATAATGTTGAGAGCGACCAGTGGCATGAATGGCCTGCCATAGCTAAGTCCAACTTAAAGTCGATCTTAGTCTTTGTGAAACACCCCCCGGTGCATAAAATCTTCATCAACATTTTCTACCATTTTTTTTCTACACTGTCAGGCTGGACGGTTCATTTTCTCAAAGGTCCGGCCCTCTCCAAGTCTTCTGGCCTTCAGCATCCACCTGAATGAGGTCAGATGCTCTCATATCTTCTTCTTGTGTCTCTTTAGTTTTGTAAGGGAAATTCATTGCTTTCTGTATCCAAGGCTAAATTTCCTCTATTCTTTTAAAATCTCATATTATGTTTCTTCCATCTCAATCTACCCATCCTTATCTTGTGGGAGAGATATTAGTCTGGAGATCCCCATGACCCCAAACAGCATTGCGGATTTTGCGAGAATATAATGTATCAAATTCGGTACCTACCCATCGGAAGAACCAGTTAAAATCTGGTGACATTGTTGCTGCTTATTTTCACAAACGACACCCATCCGAGTAATCTGAAGGAAAAAATAGGAATTTAAAAAAGCGTTAGAACTGAAACAGAAATATATTTACATCATCCATCAATGTTTTTAGGTGTCAGTTTAATAATAGGGAATAATTCATTTTTGAACACCTGGTAGAATTTACAGTAGGTTGCATGCAATTACATAAAATATGAAAATATAATAATGCAATGCAAATGCAATAAAAAAAAATGTGTACCATTCATTCTTCTCTATCTTTCACAGCTTACTCTCACTGATCCTGAATAATGTTAGTATTCATCTATTAATGCTCCTATCTCCTTTTCTCTTGCTTGCCATTATTATCACATTCCCCACTTTTAACATGATGGTTTAGCTTTGCGCTATCTTCTTTATCTTTATCTTTGATTTTACTTCTTCTTAATCATTTATTTATCATACTTTTCATTTTATGAACTTAAAAATAATCCATCTCTTCCTTTGATTTATTTTATCAAATTGTTTACGGTGAACTGTAACCCCATTCACCTTCCTGTTCCCCTACTATTTCTCTTGCTACCGGATTCTCCGCCGCATTCTTCTTAATCCTCATTCCTTCATCTCCTATGCCATCGCTCCTTCTCTCTCTTATCTTCTGATGTGATCCCAATGGATGCTTACCTCTATATAGTCCAGATTCTGTCTGTATTTTATATATTCATTGTTCTTCAATCATCTATGTTCTCTTCTCTTACCCACAGCCCACATCGATACAGCAACATACCCCCACCCCACAAAAAAATACACCCGTTTGCAAGGATACATAGAATAAAAGGCAAGGACTGTCTTTGTTTTAGCGTTGAGGGTGTGTTATATTTTCTTAACCGATTGGGCGAGGGACACGGAAACAGTCCAGGCATTGGGCTTAATTACCTCCATATGGTCTGGTACCCACTGAACATCAGAGATAGCTGACTTGTGGCTGTGCTCTATGGCAGACACGGCGCAGTATCTCACCACAGGAGTCTTATCCGCATTCTCATCTTCAAATCCAGGCTAGTGAAAAGAGAATGAGAAGAAACTGGTGATGATTCGTAAATCAATTAAAACTTCATGCAAAACGGTAGAGCCCAAGGGGTAAGCTAACCTTGATTGCTGGGAGACATTGTACATACCGGATCTTCAAGCATATGAAATTACAACTCGCTTGTGTTATTCATACAAAATTTCCTTTAATCCATGTTACGTTATCCAAACAATGATTGGCATTCTATCACCAAAACACACATGGATCACCATGGCATAAGGTTGGTAACTGTATTCTATACAGTAATATATGCAAGCTAGTATATCATACAAAGAAAATAAATAAAAGCATGCATGGTTTACACACATGCAATATAACTTTAAAATATAATATAACTATAAAATATGATATTTGTTAGCCAGTATCGATCCTCTTGGCTAAAAAAGCATCACATGATACTCAACAATTTTCAATCAACTCAACAAATGTTCACGAGCGTGCAATATAACAACGTTTTTGGTCTAATTTTTAAAACAAATATTTCATAAATTTGTTGTTCAATATAACATATATTCATATCAAAATTGAGAATTTTTCATTGTACCATTTAACTGCAGCCAGCCAACATTCAATCTTAGCCTGCAGCCTCAGTGATATATAGCATCACTCAGGTATCATTAATTTGTTTTTGAATATATTTTGTTCTACTGAATGCCAGAGCATGCAATATTTCTATAATATAATGCCCAAAGTCTAGGATAACAATCTCTTGACTAGCATCCACACAACTACAATCCCTATGAAAGCTACACCCTCTACTGCACTACAATCCTGTCCTATGAAGGGGCTATTGAAGTATTCCCATCGGGACACTACTTTCAGATAATTCCCACACCCCCCCACACACAAAAACAACAACAACAACATCAAAAACAATAAACTATTACATTAAACAAAAATAATAATAATAATTTGCATCGATATGAGGATCAAAATGTTTATGGAGAGAATAAATCAAATAAATATGAAGTGTAGTGACATCATCATATTGGACACAATTTTCAATATCCAGCTGAAAAACGTGAACCATTTTCATTCTATAAAAAAAAAACATTGATCAGTATGTACATCATGCGTATATATTTTGGGAACATGGTTACAAAAAATAAACAAGGGAGACCATATAATAATTTCACATCCAACCGATGACAGACAAATGAAGTTAATATCAAAATGAAGTTAAAACACATTACACCATAATAACAAGTAAAATTCTTTGTTTTTCCTTCTTGTAGGTACTAATTTATTATCAATTTTTATTTATTTGAATATTGCTTTTCTATTAAATAGGTCATTAAAATATGTCTACTTTGCTATATTTTCACTTTCCAGTTCATCTATTTCATAGCCCTTATCAGGATTTAAATGGTTCAATTTCTAATGTAAAGCATGTTTTAAATTAATAACACTGTGAAAAATAAGTGTAAAATGAAAACCAGTCTGTGTGTATTTATAACTCATAACTCAATTAATGCCACTAATCAAAAGTAAAAATCAATCAGTTTTAGGTGGGGCTAGTTTAGTGAAGGAGAAAAGGCTCTCTTAAAATTATTGCACAAACTAACGATAGTCCACTCACAGGAAATACATATCCATAGAGATTTGTACTTGGTGTAAACAAAATTCCTTCCACAAACCATCATCGTGATCCCAATCATTGGCACAGTAAACACTAACAACCAAAACCAGAACCAAACAAGAAATTACATCAATCAGCCAAATTAGATGTGTACCTTTAATATCAATTCCTAAACATATTAGGAAACATGTGTTTCGTATTACTGAGATTACGTGTGCACCTAAATCCCAGTGATGAACTCCAATAGGAGCAAAAACATATAGAGACAAATACAAACAAATAAAAACAAAAATACTTTTTTTCAAACCAAAAATTAGATTTTAGTGTATACAGGTGTAGAAAGAAAACAAAAAACAACATTAATGTGATAAAAAGAAATGTGCAAAACACTGATATTGGATTATCAATTTCATGCAGTTCCAGAATATACTTGTATCATAGCTGTTTTAGTCGAGTATGCATACATGTACAATCAGGTGTAACTTTTGTGACTGACAAGATCAAAAGCAAGGACAAAGAATCTCATCCACCTCAAGAGTATCAGTAATAAAATTGTGGTCTGAGAAAGGTTTCTCAACAACAGAAACTGATAAAGGTGTTGGTTAATTTAGAAACAACCTTTTGCATCATTCACTTTCGTTGGTATTGTATCACAGTTTGCCTTCTGTAATTCAGAGTGGAGATCCTGTTTTTGAGTGTGCAATTACAAACATATTGTCTCCTGAAAGCAGGGAGGATGTTAATGTAAGTAGGACTTAACATATTAGCGCCCTTCTTCCTCTTAGCAAACAACTGAATGACCCTGTTTTTGTATGCTAAAAAATGTAAGATTCTCTTCTGGCATCCAGAAGGGTGTTTATTCATTTAACCCTTTCAGGTCCCTTTCAGAAATTGCTGCCCTTTGTAGTCATGCATCTGGTATATTTTGTTATTGCTCTGAATCAAAAGTTATTATCAAACCACATGTGGAGTGATTGTCGCGAAAGGGTTATTTAACACATAATACTAACGCCACTTAGAAGCTAACACAATGTGCACAGAGCTACGAGACATAAGAGAAACTGTGCTCTATATTACACACAAAAATCTAGTAATTACAAGTTGCTCATATATCAACAAAGGCAGAATAACTTATACCTGGTTTAATTTACTACACTGATTTATGGAGAGCCAAGTGATAAGCTTTTTATTCTGTACAAATTACTGCAACTCTGTAACAAAATATGATAATCAGATTTAATCTAGTCCTGAAAAGACAATGAGAAAATAATATCATAAAGAAATAATCTTCATTATCTCTCAGTTACAGAACCACGTTATGTTGACATTTGGCATTCCATAAATCAATTAGATCGGGGTTAAAACCTGGATTAAAGTTAATATGGCTTTCAAGAATATATGGGCTAATAAGTAGTATTAGTGGTGGGTTAGTGAACAAATTTGAACAATATATCAGATTTAGAATGATCGTATGGCATGCTGTTTGTTACCTTGTCTCTCCCTCTACCATACCGCTAAAGCATGCAATGAAGAGAAGTATATGGGTAAGAAGAAATAGAAGCATTTCACACAAAAACAAACACGCACTACTGAAGTTAACCTTGAGAAAGAATCTGACTGGATTATTCTCAGAAAAGAAAAACAAAAGATATGATTCATTTTAATGTCAATATGATACATGCATGTAAAAGAAAGAGAAGATCTAAATTAATTTTTATTGCATCAAAGGGGTTTTAAAACAGGCAACACCGCAAATCTTTTTAATATTAAATTATGAGGTACATGTCCATGAAGCTTCTTTGTTTCATGTCAAGACTAGTCACACACTGCTTGGAGATCAAATTTCTTGATCGATCATAATTTTTAGGCAGTGGGATGAAATTACTGGTTGTTTTAAACTCAACAAGTCATATGTATACCAGCTTTATATCTCAGGGTATAGTTATTTTGAGACATATTTCCACCAGTGCACTTTTGGGTAATGCAATCCAGTTCTATATTTTTAACTATTTTAACTATATTATTTCATAAAGATGGCTACTGTTTCAAGTTAAGCTCACACCACACATATGAAGAGATGTTAATTCATGACTAGACTTTGTCTTACCAGATTCATCATACTGTTCTTCTTGGACTGTTTGCCTCGTTGGTTACTACGGAGACGATCAACATGTTTGCTGATGTCCCACATGACCACCTGACCGTTGATGCAGCCAGCCGTGATGATGTTGGGATCAGAAGGGTTAAACTTGAAGCAGAATATGTCATCTGGAGCTTCTAGTAGCACCTGGTAAAACAAAAACAAAAAAGAGAAAAAGATGGATCCCAATAACATAATTCCCCAATCTGAATAAATGCAATTAATAAACTTGAAACATCGGAGGGTTTATCTGGGTAATTACATATTTCACACACTGCGGAATTTTGTCAACTGAGCATCTATTGTAATTATTGAAACTTCAACCTAATTTATGTAACTGAGCAAGCAGTTTTGGTTCTACAAACTAAAGATTTCTTGAGATTTACTTTGATGAGCATAAGTAAAAAAGTTTCATTACATATTTCTTATACATGTGTGTCCATCCTTTTTGTATGTGAAAGTAAAAAGTCATGAAAGGAAAATTTTATATCTGCTGCGGTTTCGGAGTAGTCGCGAAATTTCTACAGGGGGGGGGGGTCAAATTGACCCCCCCCCCCCAGTTAACATAGGGATAAGACGCGCCTTAAAGTTGTCAACAGTATCACAGATGAGTAATTGGGTGGGGTGGGGGGGGGGGTATGGCTCCCTATGGCGATGCAAATACCTGTGGATGGATGGGGTCGGTGAAACTCCAGAGGAGTATGAGGGAGGGGTTCATGATGATCTTGGAGGAGTGTTCTACCCGGTCATCAAAGGTCATCCTCTCGGCACAGGACACAGCGATGACCCCTTTGATGGTCGGATGCCACTCCACGGCGGTCAGCACCTTGTCCTTGCTAAATTGAAGGTCGGTGAAAGACTGGTACTCCTGTGATTGACAAATGAAGATGTGAAGAGAGGTGATGGTAATTACACTGAGAGAGAATCATCTCACATTAACACAGGGCTACTGGATCTTTTATTGTCCTCCTGTTAACTCTAACCAGGGCCCGTTGCATAAAACTTACCATTGATGGTAACTTTGCGATCAATGGCAACTACCATGGTAACAGGGCTCGACAGCCAATCAAAATCAAGGTTTCCATGGTAGTTACCATTGATGGCAAAGTTACCATCAATGGTAAGTTTTGAGCAATGGGCCCTGGTAAACTGTACAATTTTACAAGCCACAGGTTGCAAAAACGTTTTTTCTTCAACAAAAAAATCTGCAATGTATACAATTTGATGAAGTATACATGGAGAGTCAGTGAGAACTTCGCAGAGAGAGAAATCTATGCTACAACCACCAGCAGAGCAAGCTACGGGACCATACTGCTACAGCTGACCTGTGCATCATGATGATACCAGGAGGGAGTTTGCGGTAGTGCTTCTAGTACAGTATGGCTTTAAGAAGCAGTTTAAACACTAAAATGCTCTCTTGAATTAGAGGAGCACTAACCTTGAGGTAATTGTCTGACTTGCTTCCAAATGTACTGTCCTCACTGGCTAATTCCTGCCAATCATCCAAGAACACGTCCATGATTTCATTCTGCTGCAGGGCCAGGTCAAATCTACAAACAAACCATATGAGATCAGTTAAATGCTGGAAGATACAAAATATGTATTCAGCATAAAAAATGTATATACATATTTCAGCAATTTTTTTGTTTAAATCACTTGAAATCAGGCTGAGAAGCTGCAAAACAACAGATTTGTGTACAATTTCACAATCTGTGTTCATTTAGGTATTCAAACTAGCTAATCAAGTAAGTTTAACATCTCAAGACTATACTCTTGGAGAAGCAAGTAAAGTTAAAGAGTATTATGAAACAAGTTATAAGGTGGGAAATGTATGTATTCATCAATTTTTGGTTTAAATCACAGGAAAAAAGGCTGAAAGGCTCAAAACACCAGATTATTTTACAAGTTTTTGCTGCATGTAGGGATTAAAACTTTCCCATCAAGTATTATCTCAAGGCTTCCTCAAGCAGAAAACGTAAGACTGTTTGGAGAAGAAGTCATTTTGGCCTTTGAATATTACTATAAGTAAAAGACAAAACAATTTGCAAGAGTATACTAGCCCAGATGGAAATGCTCTTAAAATCATACTGCATCTGCATTAAATTTGTCTTTTTTTGTTATATTTATAGAAAAACAGTTTTAAAATACAAATCCTGAAATTAATCACCTTGGCTCCACTTTCTCGACAAATTCCTGAAGTTCTTTGGAAGCTAGTATCTTGGCACATTCCTCTTCACTGAACACACGGGGGGCATACTGGGTTACGTTGTGACACGGATGCTTCCTGCAGAGAGAGAAAGAGAGGGGGGATGGAAAAAAATATTTAAAGCATATACTGAAGAAAAAAATTGACTTGAATATCTTAAAATGCTAATTTGAAATCCAGAAGTATTCAACATTATACACAACTATTTCTGTGTAAAATTCAAAAGTATACACTAAAATCACGAGTACCGTCTAGAAGCATACATGTACATATTACGAAAAAATTAGTCTTGCAAAATTGAATAGAATGGGATTCCTTCTTATATATATATGCCATAATCAAAAAAATGTTCATTAAATAACAAATGCAAAATAAAACTGAGAAATATTTCATCACAATAGGGTACCTAAATGAAATGTCATAACAGTTTAAGACTTGATTTCTGAAAGAAGTTATTGAAGGATGCATCTTTTACAGGCAGGTAGATATCATCAACACTATATTGTTCTCCTGACCTCCAGGGTTACAAATAAAGGCGAAAACATGAAAATAACAGTAATTTTAAAGCCTGTGTGCACTAGTTTGGCCAGGGGATTAGACCTCCCTGCAAGGTCACTGACAGGTGGTTATCTCATCAAATCAGCTCTCAATTAGCATAAGAAAAAGGGGATCGTGGGGGACCAACAGGCACCGATTAGGCATTGTTTGCTATAGAGGGCACAAGTAGCTATATTAGTAGTGCAGTGGGGCTTTAAGGTAACATGGGTAAAATAACAATAAGGTTTAGTGAAAGGGCACTTACCAGTCTGTTTGTGTACCGTTGTCAATGTAAGTCGGTATGGCTTGCACAGATATGTCTAGTTCCACCTTCTTCAGGTTGTAGCTCTTGTCTTCGAATGATGTGCACTCAATGTACCCATCCTTGACATCGTCAGGTCCACGATCAGAGAACTTTGTGGGGGCGCCAAAGTCGCGCCTTACACGCTGGACGGTGAAGGAGAGCTGCGTGGGAAAGAGAATCGACTTTAAAGGCTGTCTGTACTAGTTTGGCTAGGAGGGATTAGACCACCCAGGGAGGTCATGGACAGGTGGCTATCTCATCAACTCGGCTCTCAATTAACATAAGAAAACGAGGATCATGGGGGACCAATGGTCACTGATTAGGCATTGTTTTCTATATAGAGGGAACAAGTAGCTACAAGTAGTACAGTGTGGCTTATGAACTGTAGATGAAAGTATTATATGCTCCATTTGTACGCATTTAGAAACATTGGTATTCTGCAATTAGCCAAATGGAACTGAACTAAAGACAAATTAGCTTACTTCTTGGCCACATCATAAGACTTAATTATCATACATTCCATTCAAAATATTCACTTCAAACTATTTTCATTTTTGTACAATTATTTTCAACAAACATATGCTCAAGCCATTCAAGCTAATACTATTCAATAGGGTAGTAAACAAATCCATAATCTCTTGATTCCTGTGGCAGGAAAATTAGGTATTGGGCAAGGGTTACCGGTTGATATAGTGTTTGGTTCATAATTATTTAAAAATATATATATTTTTTGTTAAACGGTGCTTATAAAGCGCTTACCACCAAAGTTTCTAAGTGTTATGGATGCAAATAAGAATTGGTAAGTGTAAGATACAAACTGGGGGGCACATGTCGCTGGATCATTTGACATGTAAACTTTCTCTCACCTTATCTCTAGTCTCCACCACAGCCTCCTCTTCGATCTCCTTCTCACTGCCGAGAGAAATCCACTCCTTAGCCTCGGGAGGAATGTAGCGATAGACTGTCGTATCTTCTTCTTCTATTACTCCTCCTTCTCCACCTTCTCCTTCCTCCCCTCCTTCTTCTCCTTCCTCTACTGCTGCAGGCTATCAAATACAAATCATAAGATCTTATCTTATCTTAACATTGATCATGAAAGTATAGTATATACTAGTCTCTATCAAAAAATGAACACATAAAAACAAAAACAAAAACAATCAAACAAATGATGATAACACAAACACACATAAAACAAGAGATGATTTGCATTGTCTTTCAAAAAACAAACAAAAAACATTTTGGAACATTAAAGATGTTGCTTCTTTTTTAATATGTCTAAAACATGAAAGTAGGATTTAGATTTATGGACAAATATCTTCAAAATGATCTAAACTTACATTCACTTTTATTAGCAAATGTTTTATTTCAGATTATCATGTGCACACCAATGGCATTGCAATCTGATGTCATCATAGGATGAGCTTAGATAACACATGTTTATTAATGATGCCTATATGGCAACACCTTCAGTGGATGAGGCATAATAATTTTTCCATCGATTTAATTTAATTGTACATTTGAAGAAGAAAAAAATAATACATTTATAATTTAACAGGGTTTTGAATCATTCTTCATATTATTGTATTTCATTAAAGGAAAAGACTTGATTATACCAATCTAATTGACATAAATATAGGTATTAAATTGTATTAAAACATAATATATTATTATATTTGCCATGAATCCATCATACTTACATTGAACTTTCTGTTAAGTTTTTCCTTTGCTTCCTCTGTCAGCGCAATGATGAAGTTCTCACCATATTTGAATTCTGCATCGAACACTACCATAATCTCTTCTCCATCATAATTCTGTTAAACAGATCATATCAGGTCATAATCGAAGAGATAATAAACATTAACTTTCTACATATTATATGTACATGGATCATAGGTAATATCTCACACATTGATAGGTACACATTGATAGGTACACGTTGTATAATTTTATCGAATTTTGAAACTCCTGATTCCATAAGTTTTGTTGTACTTATTGGTTACAAACTACTTTGTACATTTTTTAAAATAACTTTTACTAACTGCATGCGCCTACATAACCCACTTTCTAGTGTAGTAGAAAAGTGTCCATAGGCATTTTTAAATAACTTTTACTAACTGCATGCGCCTACATAACCCACTTTCTAGTGTAGTAGAAAAGTGTCCATAGGCAACCTTAAAGAGATGTTTATCTTAATTTCTCTATTGTAAAAAATTAAATGTTTCAAACCATATATTCTAGGGTGCGAGAATATGATTCTCATGTTTTTGAAGAAACACATTTTTTGTCATGATTGACAATTAAGCCAAAACACCTGTGCGCAACATGTTGCCATTTAGCAGTCAATTATAGCTGTTATATTATACAAATGATGCACAGGTTTGTGTGCACATGGTACCTTTGAATGGTTTTAGACTGCAAACTATGAAAAATAATTAAAAGACAGTACAAAAAGCAAGGGATATCATGTATCCATTCCTGAATAGCATACTGTATATCGTGTTGATATCGCGTGCAGCCAGTAAAAAAATCTACATGGTATTTGACATGGTAATCAGATCGCAGGGATTCTTTTACCAATTTTATAAACCTTTCTTTCACATGCAACTATTAAATTGAGAGTGTAATCCCAGCTTAATATAGATAGGGCTGTTCAGCTGACATGAATAGAACCACTTTACACCTTTCCTCATCCAAAATGGGTGTATTGGGAACAAATAGAATTCTTTCTTTTGTCCATGGAAAATACAAAGAAACCGGGCCTAATTAACTTGCTTAAGCAGTTAAAGAAGTCAATTATATAATGATGCAAACTTTCCTTTTGCACCAAACTGAATGGGTAATTTGGGGTATTCTAAAGAAGCTACAAACCCATAAAGTAGAAATGGTAGGTGCATTGTTAGCTTGAATGGAAGCGTTTTACACCTCACATAATCCCAAACAGGTGCTCTTTACACAGAATCTACTGAATGCCATCATGATCCACAAAGCAGAGTAGACCCCTTTGTTCATATACACAATGATCGAGCCCCTCAACATCCTTGTGTGTAATTGAAAACTGATTGATCACACTAACATTTTTGTCTAAGTTGATGAAGAGTAAAAAGCAGTAGCATTGCTTGTTGTTGGGCATACAGGTTATAAATGCAAATATTACTTAAAAATAAATGATCCACAATGGAAACACAAGGTTTACCTGTATGCAATATATGTGTAGTCACAATTTGTGAAGTGCAGTATACCATGTCATAATATTTATTTCTTTGCATGTTGGCCGGGCATGCAAAGGCCAATCTAAATAATTTCTTAACAAATTGAAATTTATTTTAAAAAAGAGAGAAAGACAAGAGGGTGAAAGAGAGAAAGAAAATAGGGTGAAAGAGAGAAATAGAGAAACAGAGAGAGAGAGAGAGTGAGAGAGAGAAGGAGAGAAAGAGAGAGCAAGGAAGGATACTTATCTAACATTTTCAAGTACTTTAAACATGTCATTTTGCTATTAATAAAGAGAGAGAGAAACAGTCAATATTGAACATGAAATATTTTACCAAAATGGCTTGTTTCAATGGAGAGAAATCGGAGACAGCTGCCCTGGTCTTCATGTCTTGAATAATATCCTCCTTACTGATTAGCTTGATGGGGTTCTCATCTGTAACATCTTCACCGCAAACACACTTGAACAGTTCTTGGGTCTTGCCAGCCATGAACAAGGGCACCACCTTGGGTGGCAGTTCTGTTCCTAGAGGTTAATTAGGAAAATAATGTGCATAATTATTGTATCACATTCGTAACTTGACAATAAAAAGAAACTCACAATTTAATTGCATGTTAAAGATAGATAGATAGAATGCATGATTATTGAAAGCAAGAATTGGAGATTTTTTTGTACACATTGAAATCAATAAAAATACATAATTTGGATACATAGATAATGACATATACCCTTAGATATTTCTTTGACTGCTTTTGAGAAGACGATAATCAGAAAGGACTGACTCTATGTGGTATTGAACAAAATTAATGTTCCATAAAAAGATGTCTAATCTGTATGAAAGAGTTAAGATTTTAAACAAACCATCTCCACCGCCTTCGGGCTCTGGTGTTTTCTGTGCCTCTTCTGCCTTAGGTTTAGCTGCCCCTGTTTAAAAAAGACAGAAGGAAAATCAGGAAAAATTTAATTTTTGAAAGATTTAAGATTAGATAATTACAATTTAATTGGATACTACTTAAAACCTGGGAATAAAGTGAACTAATATCATATTTAAATACATGGGGTGCATACAGTCTTTGATATAGTAAAAAATATAATAATATTGTAAAACTAATATTGTAAAAAGCAATAAGAAGAGGAAATGAAAAAACGCTTTTCCTCACAAATTCGCATCAAATATCGATGAACAGGATTTTTCTACTTGATACTGTCACCTCAAAATATTGTTATGAGTGAATGAAACGAGGATAATAAATTCAAATGATGCTGTGTAACAATTATTTTTCTTTTTAAGACAAAATCAAGCAATTGATAGTCACAGCAAAAACTTTGACAAGTTTGAGCAAGCTCAAAAAAAATGTATGAACAAACAACCTTTTCCACCCTTCTTGGCTGGCTTGGATGATGAAGTCTTCTCCCTTTTCGCTTTGGCTGGAGTGCCTGACTTCTCAGGCGTCTTTGCAGCTTTATCTTCTGCTTTAGTATCAACCTCCTTCTCATCTGCTTTGGCATTCTCTGCTTCCTTTTGGGTCACATCAGCCTCTAGGTCGGCCATGTTGGTCTCTTAATTATGTATCGATCTGGTAATCAAAGGCCTAGATCTGGGCAAAACAAAATGAAATGTATGACTTTTCACATTATTTGATTCAAATCCAACCTGGAAAAGCATGGAGATCTATTATAAGCCTAGACCTCTAGATCTAGTAGTAGGGTCTAGACTAAAGTAAAATATGAAATGTTTCCTTGCTTTTGCATTGTCTGAAGCTCCAACATAGGCGCAATCCTCAGTACATGATACAAACATTAATCCTGCTGCAGAGGGGCATAAAAGTAATTATACTTGAAGCCCAATCAAGGTAAATCAAATCAAGGTCAATTTTAACTTCTTGCAAGTTGGCAAGTGGCAATACAGCATGTAGGGTAGCGCGCCCAGTATTCGGTCAATTCCCAGTATTCGGTCAGACAGCCGTTTCAACAGCTGTAACAATTAAAAAAATAATTTATGAGCCACGAACTTGCACAAATCAGGCAGCTGAACAATTGTTCTTAACTTTCAAAATTAAATCAGATTTAGGGCCCCGGAAAGATCTCCAACTTAGCTCGAAATTGGTCAGTGTCGCACAACTTTCCGCACTTCCGCGTTCTCTTAGCACATGCGTTTACATGCATAGCCATATGCATGTTACATTTAGTATGTGTGTGAAGAGAATCACAGCGAATTTGCAAATGACGCACTTGCCGATGTGCAAGAGGTATTTATACGATACCCTTGCCATGCGGTATCGCTCGGCCAGTATTCGGTCAACGCATTGACATTCAGTGCTTTATCGCGCAATTGTGTGAAAATAGTGCGCAAATACGCTACGCTCCTTTGCAACGGAGATACCACGCACAAATTGCGTGACCGAATTCTAATCGGCGCGACCGAATTCTGGGCAGAAAAATGCTCCGTCTTCTTTCGGAAGTATTTTGCTTATCATTATTCTATATTTTAAGTGACTATAAAATCCTGTTAGAGGAATAAATTTCTTTTCTTTTGATGGGTAGATTGCCAAACAAAAGAGGTAAGAATACAAAATATTAGTGATTTCCCCTTAGGGTCTAAGTGACCGAATACTGGGCACTCTACTTAGTGTCTGTCAAACGCCCAGAGGCCAAAGGAAACATGTGCAGAATAATATTGCACTTTTTTCAATAATAATATCAAATGGACCCTGTCACCCTGGGCACCCCAAAACACGAACAGTAAACATCAGTTTACATCAGTACTAGATCTAGAACTAGGATCTTTTCTTCTTCTAAGTTCGAGAGCTGAGCGGAGAGTCGAGTGAGACTGTCCGTTGCATTGGTGGGACGACTTCTTTCACTTCAGTCCCACATGAGGCATATTGTGTCTTCCTGAAACAAGAATTATTTTTTTGCCCACTAGCTAGGCTCAATAAAATAAACCAAATATTTGCTAATTCAAACTTCACAACCGATATAACCTTTCTGTATTTTCGTTATATGAGTGTACATAAACAAGTGGTACTTGAATATTTTATAAATTAAGGTTACTTTCAGACTCACCAAAAATTATTTGCACGGACTATAATCCGCTGTTGTCAAGCAACGCTCCTTGAACCTAGCATTCAAACAAAACGTATCATAGTGTCTTCAAGTAGACAAACGTAAAAAGGAAAAAAACGAGTATACATTTTTTCTTATAGTTATTTGGTCAAAAACAAAGGCACATGCAGAGGGGAGAAACATTAACTTGAGCTAAGGTCTAATTCACATACCGGTAGTTAATTTGGCAATATCTCATTAGTTTTGAACATTTTATTTACATATAGGTAGGCCTATAATTATAGACAAGCAATAGCTAGAAAATACCTCCAAAGCCCTTCAACTGAGGTGAATAGTTCAATATTCAAATGAAATGTGATTTTCAAGATGACCCTTTTCATTCTTAATATTTTTCAAGCTTGCCTTAACGAATTCTCAAAGAAACAATTTTGGCTGGCACATACTAGAATATAAACATTCGCTGTGTGCCTGCATGGAAATATGAATATACATGTAGGCCTATGGGGAGAGATTCTTCAAAGTAGGACTTATGCAAAGCATCTAAAAATCTATGTGATTCCAAAAAAGCACTATAGCACCATATATCCTCGGCGGATTCGACAGGCCTCTTATAGGCATAATGATCTATATCATTTGAAAATAATAATAACAATAATAATAGGAATGTACATGAATATATAGCGCTAAATACGAAATACCATCTCTATAAGCGGGCTATAAGCGCTTTACAGATATTTCCCTCGTCATCAGATTCATTCACGCACAATGTGCACCATCTCTACTCCCTATGTAGTATTCCTACTATATTATGGTCACCTTGAGAATATGACAATCACTAACAGAAAGGCTTCCGTCATCTTGGGTATGGAGTGGGTAATGCAGATTAATGCCAGTTAAGAGGATTAGTGCTGTGTCTGGGATCGAACCCACTACATTTGCATTTTATGTCAACTACACTCTGACGATGTCAATACACTAGGACATACAACCTGAACACCGTGTCCGTATTTTAAAGTGACTTAATTATCTTCAGTACTTTTTTTATCCTTTATAATTTCAAAACTTATAGAAAGATAATATAAATCATAACAAATATACAAACCAAATATAGTATGCAGCATTTGTTATCTCATTGGGTGACATATAGCTGTTCATCATACATTCAATTTTTGATAATCATCAGGGTTATCAGAAAGTTGTGAAGCTGAAGTTGTGAATTAAAGAGGGTATAATTTTTTACCAGGGACGTCACTTCTGATAATAGCGTATACAGCATTTACAATCGATCTATAGTCTATCACAGTGCTGGGAGTGGGAGTTTGAAAAGAAGGTATGCTGAGAACAAAGCAACGTCGGACCAATATAAGTCAACTTCCGGCTTAAGATAGGCCTATATGACATCATCCTGCAATCTCTATTAGACCATTTTCTTAAGCTGAACTGTATATAATAGATGAAAAAGACGAAAATGTTCATTCAGTCGTTAGCTTTCAAAGACTTGACATCACTAGCTCTTGACTGATAAATCCAGCAATCTTTTAGTTCATAACTGACGACTCTTTCTTGGATTTCACTTTATATACTCTTGTGCTATTTTACAAGTCGCTTCTTGCAGTGTTAAAAGTTATCTCTTTCCACCTTTGCTCTATTAAAGTGCCAACCTATACTAATCGTCATTTTCCCTATTACAGGAGTGTCTTGTTTCTATTTTCGTTTCGCAAAATTTGCAGGTGACGACCTATGGCTACCAGATGGGCACCGAGATCGAGAGGCGGGAAACGCAACAGTTCGTCAGCCTTTGGAGAGTGGGATTATGCAGGGCGTGGCACGGGAAAACGGTGTAAGGCTGAGTTTTGGAGCAAGGGAGTCAGCGGGAAGCAGAACAAGACTTTTGTCGATGGTTCCACTCGAGATCGTTCGGTAATATAATATTCGCCATTTTTACAGGGAAGGGTTTGAAGAAGAAAAAAAAACGAAAACATCATCGTTTATCTTGTAATGCTTGACTTAATTTTGCACACGTACGGTTATGTACCTCAGATATATATATTTTAGTAAAAATATGGCGATTGTAAATTATGAAATACGTCAACTTGTCACTAGTCAGTTACCAGAGTGTAAACTTCAAATTTATTATTCATTAACAAATTCAGTTTTTTTTTTTACATGTTCAAAAGATTTCAATAAGTTGAATAACCATACCCATGGTTGACATACGTTGACTTTCTTTATAATTATATTATTTATTTTGATATGGATGTAGAGTTTACTTGATTGATCATTTGTAATATGATATATACCTGAATGATTTGTAATGTTCTTTGTATTAATGATCTACATGTATTTATATTTATAATTTATCAATTTCTTTGTACTCAATTTAATAATGTTCATAATCATGTTGAAAATGTATGTATTATCAATCCAACCCTCTGGTTGCTCTGAATAAATAAACGAATAAAAAATAACTTAAACCAGAATTTCTCGAAATAAATCAGGCTCAATTTAATGATTTAAATGTCTTATTGATGATAACCCTTTTTTCTTCTTCTTCGAAATCCAGGTCGCCTACATCTTCGCAGACAGTCAGCTGAGACCTGTGGTGCAAGGCGATGTAGAGCTGCCGCAAGGCCCGATCCAAATGATCATCAACAGCACACCAGGGGGCACTTGCCATCATGTTGAGAAGGAGCTCCTGGACTTCAGTTGGAGGCGGAAACCTGACATCGTGGTGGTTGCCGCAGGGACCAACAATATCGGCTTTGGCTTGGAATCCCTTGACGTTGCTTGCAAGCAGATCCGAAGTCTTCTAAGATCCGCTCTTTGTATGACACCACAGGTATATAATTCACCGCTATGCTATTGATAACATTAACATTTTAATATTATTTTTGTTATAATTGACGGTATATTTCACCTTGCTGCATGCACTATTCATAAATAGCAGTTTTTTTAACACAATGTCAGAAGGGCGGGGGGGGGGGCGAAATGTTTGACATTATGAATCAACATTATATCGATCCGATGATTTTTTTTTATTTTATTTTTTATTTTTTTTTTATCTCTTAGGCAAATTATGTGTCTAAAGATATTTTTATTGGTCACCTTGCCGACAATGTCATCCATAATGTATATTGGCTTATGAAATAATCAATTGAGTTATCCATACTATATTTCATTAAATTTGAAAGCATATAGTGTTTATATGATTTATTCTATTAGACATGAACCGACAGTCCCTAAAGCCGATTCTGTTTCGTTTTTCAAATCACTTTCTCGTCACCATCTAGGTTCTTGCCACCAGCATCGCTCCCCGTCTCGACAAGAAGGGACGCCTCGTCCAAGAGTACAACTACTGCTTCTCCATGATCTGTCAGGAGGAAGGGGTCTCCTGGTTAGACATCTCCGACTCCTTCCCAACGGATGACACGAAGCTATGGGCTCGTGACGGACTCCACATCAGCGAGTGCACCGGTCTACCTCGGCTCCTCAGGGTATTGCATCGGAGGATGGTGTCTATCATGTGGCCTGATGATTTGTCGTCAACTTCAGTTCAGGGGCAGAAGAAGTAGAGCAATTCGTGCTCGAGATGTTCGCCGCTATATCTGTCGACTGAGACGTGTTCACTGGAAAGAGAAGTATCTCGTTTATTTATTCATTTAATTAATTTTTTCTTTACATCAATCATTGTCCATTGAAATTATAACGATATTCTCATGTTATTTTTGTCTAATCCATGTTCAGGAAAATGCATGCATGTCACCCAAAAATGTGTCTGAATCATTCAATTATAGCTGATGCATATACTTATTTAGATAATGAATAATTCATCGCCCTTTTACTATCAAAATAGTTTTTCATAGCAGTGAAATAAATGTATTTTTTCTTTCACATTGCAGAAAAGAACCAGACAGTGTCAATTGATATCAGGGCCTCATTGGAGGAATATTGAGAACCTTATATTATTTATAAGATGTCTTCTTTTCTGTTATCTTCTTTTCGCTCTGCCCTAATTCTTTACTCTTGTTCTTTACGTCTCGTTGTTTAGTGTTGTCCGTCTTCAACTCTTGGTCTCCTGTTTGTTTTATTTTGTTGGCGGTATGGCGGGGTTTTGAATGGCATGACTCAAATCATTAGACGTGATTTTTGTCGCCTCTCTTCTTCCTCCGCAAGTCAAGTCCCTGGCTCCTCGTGCCACCGCTGGTTTCGACAGAAGGGACCTCTGGCTCGGGGTATTTAAAAATACTCTAGATTATAGGTTAAAAAGGCGATTTTGATTATCCAAAGGGGGGGGGGGCACCAACTAGAAGGGCACTTTCTGGGGAAAAGAGCACCTTCAAAGGAAAATATCAAAGCGAGAATATACAATTTTTTAGACATTGGTATATACCCCTATATTGTAATTACTTTATTAGGGATGATTTTAATATTTGTCTCTCTTCACATAATATAAAGGAAAACATTTAAGATTTGTAAAGTCGCAGAGAGAAAAATTATATCATTCAAACAAAAAACCCAATCCTGGCACTCACCAGGGATGAAAAACGCACTTATGAGAATGGGAAATGGGCATTTGTTGACGGAAAAGAGGCACGCATCAGATTTTGAAAGAGGGAAAAAGGAATTATGATCCTTATTAGAAAAAAGGGGGCGCGTATCATTGTTAAAAGGGTTATTTTCAGAGGTGAAAAGGGGCACTGACCATATATGAAAGGAGGCACTAATGCAAATGAAAAAAGGGGCACTATAAAGGAAAAAATGCATTTGTTAAAAGAAAAGAGACACCGATCAGATTTTAATTGGGTCATTTAACGGAGGTGAAAGGGGGCTTTTATGAGAAGGGGATGTGGCTCGCATCATTAAAAAGAAAAGGGGGCACATGTTTATATAAATGGGACACTTAATTAGCAGATGTGAAAAGGGGTAATTATGAGAAGGGGACGGGACACTCATAAGAAGGAAAAGGGGCATTTATTAGAGATGGAAAAAGCACTTATCAGGAGGGTTAGGGGCACTTGTCAAAGTAAAAAGACTATCTATCAGAATTGAATAGCGTCATTTACAAGAGATGAAAAGGGGCTCTGACCATACATGAAAATAGGCACTAAAGAGAATGAAAAAGGGGCACTATAAAGGGAAATATGCCTTTGTTAAAAGAAAAGGCACAACGTCCAGATTTTAATTGTGGAATTTATCGGAGGTAAAAGGGAGCTTTTATGAGGAGGAGGGTGTGGCTCTTACTAAAAAGAAAAAGAGGCACATGTTAAAATAAACGGGGCACTTAACAGAGGTGAAAAGGGTAATTATGAGAAGGGGAATGAAAAGGGGGACGTGTCAAAATAAAAGGGGCACTTAACAGAGGTGAAAAAGGTAATTATGAGAAGGGGAAGGGGCACTCATAAGGAGGAAAAGGGGGACGAGTCAAAATAAAAGGGGCATTTATTAGTGATGGAGAAAAATAGCACTTATCAGGAGGGGAAGGGGCACTTGTCAAAGTAAAAAGACAATCTACCAGAATTGAATAGCATCATTTACAAGAGATGAAAAGGGGCTCTTATGAGAATGAAAAGGGGCACTGACCACATATGAAAAAAGGCACTAATGAGAATGAAAAATGGGCACTATAAATGGAAATGTGCCTTTGTTAAAAGAAAAGGCAAACCAATCAGATTTTAATTGTGAAATTTATCAGAGGTGAAAAGGGGCTTCGGCTCTTATTAAAAAGAAAAAGAGGCACATGTTAAAATAAACAGGCCACTTAACAGATGTGAAAAAAGGGTAATTATGAGAAGGGGAAGGGGCACTTATAAGGAGGAAAAGGGGGAATTAAAAAAAGGGTCTTTATTAGAGATGAAAAGAGCAACTATCAGGAGGGGAAGGGGCACTTGTTAAAGTAAAAGAATATATCTCAGAATTGAAAAGGGTCATTTAAAAGAGATAAAAAGGAACTACTTTCATAGGTGAAAAGGGGCATTTATGAGAAGGGGAAGGGGCTCTTTTTTAAATGGGGCACTTTCATAAGGAAAAGGGGCACTTATTAGGAAGGAAAGGGGGCATCTGTGATAATATAAGGTGCGCTTATCCGAGTTAAAAGGGGTAGTTATTAAAAGGGGAAGGGGCACCTGTCAGATTTGAATAGGGCAACTATTAGAGGTGAAAAGGGTGCTTAACAAACGTGAAAAGGGTCACTAATAGTGATTTAAAAAAGGGCATTTACAAAGTGCTGGGTTAAATTGAATACTTACGGGTGCGTTGCCCTAGGAACTGATGGAATAAAAACAAAAGTTTATCGACATGCATAAGTTAAAAGCTTACAGATTTGAAATTAGATGGCTTGAGGGAATGTTTGATATTCATAAGATCATTAACAAAAAATACATGCATGTAGTCTTAGTAATTAAAAAAGTGTTAATTTTTGTCCTTTTTTAAAACCTTCATGTTTATCATGCTAGGTCGTTTCCGAATATGGAAGCGAAGCAAACGCGTAGGTTCCGAAACTAAAAGACATATAACAGCGCCATCTGTAATTCTTATACACCATGTTAGTATCGAAGGATAATTCTATACGTAAGGAATTTTGTATTAACGACTAGGATGGAGATTTATGTTTTCTCATTTTATTGAAGACACTACTTTTTCAGAACTTCTTTTTGGCAACCATAGCACTATACCAACAAACAATGTTTTAATGCCATGGTGGAATTTGTAGTCTTTTTATTATACTGCACAGACAACTCGAAATGTCTGAATACAATGTTACAAAATTTAATACACAGCACTTACGGGAGACGAACTGCATGCATGGGAGGAGAATGACTCAATAAAATGGAAGAATCGCGGAGAGAGAGAGAGAGAGAGAGAACGAAATAGAGAGAGAGAGAGTGAGAGAACGAAAGAGAGAGAGAGAGAGAGAAGGAAAGATCATACAAATATATATATATAGAGAGAGAGAGAGAGAGAGAGAGAGAGAGAGGAGGAGAAAGGAGAGTGAGAGGGTTTGTTTATTTGTGTTGTGGTTAAAGCCATTATGGTGGATCATATTGATCGGTATACCTCGAGGCTATTGTAGCCATCAAATTAGTCGATAACCAGTCTCTGTATTGGACTCATTTTGCTATAATGAATTGAAGAAAAAAAAAGGGAGAGGGGGGGGGGGGGGTTGAAGGAAATATTGAAGTGTCCCCTACCTATAGAATAAAAATTAAAATGTATGGGGTCTAGCTTTTATTCTGAAGATCGACAATATGGCAATCATTTATGATTCGCTGTTAATTGTAATAGGCCTGTTAGTTATTCATTATGTTGTAATGATTTTCTAAGGTGAATTGGAATAGGGTCAAAAATAAAAATTAGTGATTCAAATTAAAATAAACCAAAGTCCATACAAAGAAATAATAGATTTTAAAAAATATATTTATTTTGGGCGCGTGCCGACCGTGGTGTATTCCCACAAAGCCTCCCACCCCGACCGTCAGTCAGCTATTACTACATAATGTCAGGGACTGTCCTACGGTGCCGGGGATGGAGAGGAGGGGGGGGGGGGGGGGGGGGGGGTACGGCAGGCGCGGATTCAGGATTTCTCAGGGGGAGGCCCGAATTTGAAATTTAGTGGGGGGGGGGGGGTAGTGAGCACTAATTTGTTTTGGCCCTATTTGAAAAATCGCACCCCCCCCCCCCCCTTGAGCGTCAGGGGGGGGGGGGGATCTAAAAAAAAAAGAGGTAAAATTAAAGTGTTTTTACACGTTTTTTTTCTAGGGGGCCCAGGCTCCCCTGGGTTCGCCACTGGGGTACGGATCACTGTGGCGTTAGCCCCCATCCCGGCTCATCTAGGATATAATTATGACTTTGATTTAATTACAATTATTAATTAAAAAATCAGAAGTGAACGCAAATCTTGGCTTTATCCGCCTATAGGTAGTCAAGTCATTTTGAAATATCTTTGAAAACAATGTATAATTGTAATTGTTTACAGTCGCTAACCTGCTATCAATGTGGTGACACGACATTTGCTCCTGCGACAATTGCTCAGGGCTTTATTTCGCCTAAGATGTAGGGTTAGGGTTAGGGTTTCAATAGGGTTTTATGTTAGGTTTAGGGTAGGGTATAGTGTTGAATCCAGGGTTGAAGTTAGCCATTCGATTAGTGTATGAAATTTACAGCGGAGCAATTGTCGCCGGAGCAAATGTCATGGAATCATTAATGTTCCATTTTTGTCGATAAATAGGCCTACTGCAAAACTTTTGAAAAATTACCAAATGAATCATGGCATTTCAGATTCCAAGCATATGATCACCTTCAGACATTTTCTTTACAATGATTGAAAGGTCTTTTGTGATTGAAAACTTGAAAGTGGGACAAATTGACCCTCTTTATGATCCCGAAGTTAAATCGGTACGATAATTTGGTTTCAATTTGGATCCACTTGCCCACCACAGGTACTCGTCACCAAAGTCACTCTTTTTGAAAACGTAGCACTTGATTTTGTTGAAATTGCTATCAAGCAAGTTAAGTACGTTGAGCAGGTCAACCAAAATAGCGATGCAAAAAGGCGGAAACTGAAATAAAATATTCTTAAAATAGTCAAATTTAATGAATTTGTCTACATAATGATAGTTATTATTTATTTCATTACCTTTATCAGGACAGTTTTGGTCGTCAATATCTGTGAGATATTAACAAAATCAGTAATTAAGAGAAAATTTAAATTGGCAACGTCAAATTATGCCTCGACATCGATGATTAGAAATACGTATAAAGTCTGGGTGCTAGCTTTATACGTACATCAGCTGGGCCTGCAAATGGGGACTTGCTTGGAAACTAAGGAGTGATTCTATAGCTAATATTATCCCAAAAATCACATTAAACAGGATGGATCAAATTACTTGGTGAGACTGAATACTCTTAAAGCTTATCTCCCCTTTGTATGGATGCACTAACGGTTGACATCACATTAGTTCACCGTATTATATCATTATTTACATCGCTTTGTTCCTTCGTCTTGTCTCCTTGGTGACTATGAATGGTTTCGGCTTGTGTAGGCAGCAACGTGTAAAAGCAATCTGGGGGCCATGTCAACCTGTCTCGCCAACTGAACAGTGCGAGCAAGTGCCACTAGCTGCAGCAGCAGTAATCTCCCGTATTATATTATCAGTGTGTGAAGACCTACGACTTCGTAGCCGCAGCGCTGTGTAGAGGACATTGGGCCTTTTTGGAATGTCTGACAGGATTACTATCGTACTCTATCTCCTTTAAGTTGAACTTGACCTTCCATCAAATAAAGCGAATCTTTGTGTTAATTTGTTTGATGTGATGCTTGATGGTCATTTTTCTATTGCACTCCAAGTCCAAAATGATCTTGCTGTGACTGTGATAAGGATGCTATCAATCTGTTCAGAATCAGAGTGACAGTGAGTACTGTTTGATGTTGACATGTTAGTTACTGTTTGTTTTTTTGTTTTGTAATTTGTAGATAGATCTAGACCCTATGTTAATTTTTAGCCGGGGACCAAGTTCAAGTGGAACAATGTGGAATTATATTGGATTATAGATGAGTAGAGACAGACTAGAGTCTAGATCTAGAACTAGATCTATGTCCTTGTTTCTTGAATTATTTTTCGACACTCTGAATACATTAGAATTTAATTTGTAATTGTACTTTGTAGTGCCAAAAATCACGGGACCTTGATTCAGTCTTCTCAAATTGTGTTAAAATTTGATTTGGGGTTTGCAGCAATTGCAACACATTTTTGGGGTCAATTTTGCACAAATTTGAGGAGATCTTTTACTTTTTATATTTACTGATTGATAAAATCATGCCCTGCCCCTAGTCTAGACTGACATGTAGGGATCATGTCTAGACTAACGTATGTCTGCAAATTTGTACATTGTACAATGTAATCTGCTAACTGCGACAAACATACACTTTAACCTCTAATAGTAATACTATCTCAGAACATGTTGATGCAAAATTAATAATATAAAGTGAGAAATATGGAATCCATGTGCAATGATAGAACAACCTTTTTACTTACCTTTATAGCATTTTTTGGCAAAAAAGATGATTTTTGTGGCACATTTCCTTAGATTAAGAATAGAGGTCTATACATTTTTTTTCTTCAAGTCACGTATCTGGATCAAGGGTTGCAATAAATTAATTGTAATTTTATTAAATGAATAAAAAAAGAAAGTAGAAAGAAAATACAAAAGCATTGGGAATTCAATACATGAAAGTAGAAAAAGTTTTATGAATCATTCTAGGAAGAAGTTTTTAATGCATTTTTTTTGGTCAATTTGAGAAAATACAGTAGATGTTGTATGATTATAATTAATTGTAGGGTCTAGTTCATTTCTTTTCATCCACTAATCCTTTACTTTCCATACGATAATGATACATTTCATCGACTTCAACAAAAGTTTGCAAACAAAGAAGAAAAAAATCTTTTTAGGAAATATTGAGTAAGTAACGAGCACAATCGCGAAGTAGTAATTTGTGTCACTCAGTCACAGTAATACTATTTCTGCTTAATTTTTCAGAGTATGGAGTCTGCAACAGCAGAACGTCCCTAGTCTGCCCATTATAAAAAAAAAACCAACGACAAGCAATCATGTCGGAATCCGTTCACAGCAGTCCCAGGAAATCAGATGGCGGCTCAAGCATCCGTACGCACAGGACTAGCGGGGAACAGTCCATGTCCAATTCTGAACCGGCCCTTACTAACAACACACCCGTTCGGAGATTAACTGCCTATGAGAAGTACATGGAAGAAATGAACAATGACCCCAGGGCTCTGAAAGAGGTCACATTGGGAAAGAGGATAGCATTTTATAAGATCAGGAACGAGCTTGGAAGTGGTAACTTTTCCCAGGTCAAGATGGGACTTCACGCTCTCACGAAAGGTAAGTGCTAAAGAAATTTAGGAAAACAAAGTCCTCCAGTCACCCATACCTTCCCTCCATCGTTATACCCAAAGACGCGGGCCGATGCTCAATTCAATACTAATGATGATAAAAATATGAGTATTTTACTAACTTTTCGGCTTAGATAAAATACAAAGCCAACTGTGGTATTTACATGTAGTTGATGCTTTTGGATTAGTATTTTACCTGACAGCTCCTGAGCAGACTTAATTGTCAGCCAATCTTTTTGGAGGTCTTGATTGGTAGGCATATGGTTGTCATGCGCAGTTTAATGTGACATGTTTATTGCGCATTAATTTTGATTGACCATGTGACGTCAATACGTACATGTACATAATATTTTGCCTTAAAGTCTACTTAAGTAAAATGATAAGATATGATTTGAATACAAGTTAAGCGCACATGTACTTAAATAGCCAAGTATAATTCTAAGTAAGATACTTAAACTTAATCAGGGTACTGAATTGAATACGGCCCCTGTATTTGTGAAAGTGGCCTATTGTAAGTTTCAGTTCAAGTTCCGTTCAATATGTATTCATTCTTCAGCATAAAAATAATTGTAATATACATTAAAAAAACGGCAAATATACATAATATACAAAAACCATAAACTAAACAAATGTTTATAAAAAACTTGTACAGAGTAGTTCCCAGTAAATGGAAAAATACATGGTATAAATTAAAAATTCATTTATATTCTTTCATATTATATACATACAATTTATATGCAGTCGGTGAAGTCTTTCCTTGTGGTTAACAAAATGAATGAGATAAAACTATAATGTCCAGTTTATGCATTGCTAACAGATATTTCAAGGGAGAACTCTGCTTCAATACATTTACAATACTAGTATACTGTAAGTCTATGCTTTACATTAACTTTACTAAGAAGTCTGGTAATCCAAATTGTAACTAACCTGCTGTCTTAAATACATGTACAGTATGTTCAGCTATTCTACTGTACCTTGGGAAGAACAACGCACAAAGAATAATCTTTATTACCCAGGGAAGCATCATCAGCTTTCATGATTTTAATGATGATAATATTCTGGGTTTTCTTGTATACACTGTACATGTACAGTACATGTATGTAGTGCTTACTACATCAACATTGTCTCTTAGAAGTGCAACATGCTTTACAGATATAGTGTTCTTCTTGTGGGCCCTGCATTTATTGAAACCCATTGGTACCCAATACACCTGGGTGAAGAGGGACAAATGTGGGTAAAACAACTTGTCCAAGGGTGTAAAAACCATAAGCATTGGATTCCCGGGACCTCCTTGGTGAGAGTCAAGAGCCTTCACCCATACACCACAGTGACCCTGGGATGTGTCCTTTATTGATTGTCTTGGGAATCCAATCCATAATGAATGCGCTCCCCTCTTTAAATGTATGAATAAAGAGTGGCCTGCTTGGGATACTGACTAAACACTGTGTTGTATACAAACATTTCAAGGCTCCGACTCACAGGCCCAGGTTTACAGTCTTTATAAACCAGCTCGCTGATTTTACATTCTTATTCATATTGTCCAGAAACCTTGCGAGTCTTCTCATTCTGTAATATATCCCAAGTTGGCCAACCAATATCCAAATGTGCATCTTCATTTTTTATCTTCATATTGAAATCCAGCTACCACATACATCTGTGAATCTTGATGTACACCCCCTCTTTCTTTTTTCCCCTTTTTCCCCTTTTTTCTCTTTTTCTCTCTCCCCTTTTTCCCCCTTTTTTTTCTCTCTCTCTCTTGTTCCCCTTTTACCAATATTTTTTTCATCCATATTTGTATTATTACATGTATCCATTGATGGTAGTCATGCTATCAAGTTTTGCTTACTTTGTCAACCCTCCTGTTTAATGTTTTTGATTAGTTACAGCCAGCCTTACTTTATTCTATATAATATACTCTTTTGTCATGAAAACAATTTGCAATGATTTGTTTGTTTCATGTACATGTACATGTACATGTACTGTATATACTGGTATTTGTAAAACTGCAAAAGAAAAAGAAAATCAAACAGAAATAAATAAATTAAATCAAATCATATCTATTGATTGGCACCATCTACATGTAAGCTTGCCCAATGATGAAAGCATTGACAAGGATTGGACCTAGGGTCTCTTGTATGAGCATCAAGAGCTTTCACCAATAAACCACAACAGGGATGGATCCTGGATTTTGTAAAAGATTCAAGGATTTTATAATTGCTAATTTGCAAAAGCAAAAGCAAAAAAGTCATCAGAATTTTTTGGTCGATTCGTAAATAGATTTCTAACAAGCAAAAGAAGAAGAAAAAAACACAGACATCATCTCAAAGGGGAAAATGGAATGGGGGAAAATTTCAGACTTGTGTACTGAAGTTATGTCACTTGGATTTCAAGAGGTGGTTTTTTTTTTGGGGGGGGGGGATCACAGGCTGACTGTACCCCCACCATCCATCATCCACTTTATTAAGTGAACCATGATGCCTGTCGTGTGTGTCCCTGTAATGTGCCATAAATCATATGAAAATGTTCCGTTGATCCATTATGAACTACTCTATATTGATTGGCACTGTCTAAACTCACCCAAAGCCAATCGATGAATCTGTGCCAAAGTGTCATGGTGATCAATAAACAAACATGATGTAGACAAACTGATGTACATGTACATTTGATCATGTGCTTGCATGCAAAACATGGGGGGTGCAGAGTCCATTACAATTGATTAAGTTTCTTGTAATTGTATGCAAGATGGAAACAAATACATGCATTTAATCTTCGCTCAGTTTATGAAGCTTACCAGTAATTAATATTTAATGTGTAATCCATTATTTTTCATACGTGTACACATGTGTATGGATGATATCTTTGAGGGTATTTCATGTGCACACATTGTACAATGTTCATAGTAGTTGAGGGAATTATCAATTGCAAATATAATTGTAGCATTGATGAAAACTAAACTTGTGGGCTGATGCTCCAAACTCCGCATTTGTTTTTGTTTTTGTTTTGTTAGTAAAATTGTAGCATTAAAAATGTAGTGCTTGGGCACAAGTCCACAGAGCCTTTGACAAGCAAAGAAATATAAAGAGTTATGGTACTCTCATTTTTAATCTAGAAATGACTGCTGTAGGCTCCTTAGAACACTGTCCATGTTTAATAGTTAAAATTTCTAAATTCCTTTTTGGCCTATACTGTATACACTGTACATGTGTTTAGTCTTCCTATATGAAGAAACTCAATGGGATGTGCCCAAGTATACTGAGCTGTGTGCAGTAGCTTTCAAGTCAAGGTGTTTTCTGGGCGATGAGGATGGACAGGTCCTCATGTTTCGTCCCCGTAGTTGCTTAGGTATTCGGCTCGCTCTCCCTGCCAGTTTAAAAGGTTTTAGATAATGCATCAGAGAGATAATGTAATATGCAGGGTAGACTGAGTGGAATTGCTTTCTAATGACCCTCTTCTTTCACAAGAGGCCTTCCTGAGAGACGGAAGGTGGCCGACGACGACTGCATGCGTCTCACCGTCTCCATCCAAAACCATCCAACCCCAGTTCAGACTACTAAAATTCATGGTATAGCTATGTGATAATTTTTCTTGTCTGAACTCTGAAGGTCTTATGATGAAATATTGTATGATAAAATCTCAAGTCACAAAATGTATTTCTTAGCGATTTGTGCATCCTTTCAAATAATAATAATTGATTCTTATTGAGCGCTACTGCAGACACACTGATCTATTACAACAGAAAAGAAACATACAAATCATATTATTTAAGATATTATGAACGAAAAGAAATTTATACTCAAATAAAAGGCAAATGAAAGGCAATGAACTTCAAGTACATCAACATCATATCATATGAAAATCATGAGTTTACATTGAGGAATGGCCGACTGTCATATCAACCGACCTCTTCATGTATAAACTGTAGTTTCTTTACACTATTTTTCCATACATAATGCCTTGTATGTTACATCCGCCCTTCTGTTACACCATGATTCTTTAACAAGGTTTGTACCGTATACATTTCCTTTTGCCTGAATAGTCTTTAAGATCCATCAGGCCTCGCTCGGCCTCCTGATGCATAATGCAACTTGAGACTGACCTGAAATGTGATTACCTGTTCTATTTTGGGCCGGTTCCTATACTTTTCTGGCATACCCGTTTCTGAAGTAATTACCAAAGGAATTTGTGATGTGTCATTTTTTGTAAATGTAAATGTGCATGTACAATACATGCTGAGTTCAAAAGAAAGGAAATTGTCATTTTTAATGTGTTCTTGTAAACTCATTTGGGCCATTCCATGAGAAGAAGGACATGACATCAAAAAAAGAAATGTACCTCTTATGTTAATTCTTTGATTTATCACTAACCTTATGCCATGGATGTTCATAAAACATTAGGGCCTTTCAAATTCAATACAATTTTTTTTCATTTTTGTTGATTTCCTAAGATCTCAAACTATCATCAAAAACGTACATGTGGGACTGTAGCTGAAAAAAAACAATTTATTGCAGATTACACAGGATTCTTGTAATATTTTTTCCTGAAAATTTCGCTAAATGGAAAAAGATGAATATATTTCCATATTCTAAGGGGTCCTGTGATATTTAATCTATTACATAGGGGTGAAAATGGCCTCCGGACAAAATGTAACGCGAGTTACCGTAACGTGAGTTACCGACATATTTGCTTCCTGCATTTTACTAGTCCACTGTTTCTTATCTTTAATATTGTGATCTTATACTAGTAAGTCACAACCTACTATCAAATTAAAATAGGAAAGATTTTGTCAAGATTGTCTAGTATGAGGAGAAAAGAGGGTCTCGTAGAATTGACCATGTCCTTTTTTTGTAACGCGAGTTACCGAAATTCAATAATCCAAGAATCTAAAAATGTTTGTTCTTCAATTTTCTTTTTTGTTTCATTCAGTTGTTCTATATCTACCCTGTCCATGTTTGAAAAAAGTATCTTGTAGATCCTAGCAGTTCTAAAGATATAGGCACATTATCGTGTCAATGTACCCATTAAGTGTAACGCGAGTTACCATGGAATGGCCCATTTTGACATTTTGACAAGAGTGATTTAATTCAATAATACAGTTCATACGATCGAGGACTTGGAGGTAAATTAAGTATGGCTTTTGATTTATGGGAGCTTATTTTATTGATTTTACGCTAGCTTTCTTTAGATGGGTATTTATTAATTTTTAAACGAGTAAATTAATACAAATTACAAGTGTATAGTTCATGGAGGTACACATGGAAGTAGTACATGTACACTGTACATGTATGTGTATATGGCTTTAAAAATACAGAATCTTATTCAATTGATTTTTTCCATAACTCTCGTTTTCTTTCAGGAGTTGATTGCTCAACGCTTTTGTTTTCTTTCACGGAGGCCTACTACTGTACAAACAGGGTTGGATGGTAATTACCAGGGTGGGAAATACCCCAAAAAGCAATCTCAGTTCTCATAAACCCATGAACTTATTTATTTAAAAAAAAGTGAAAAACATTAAGTCTAATTGATGGACTTGAATTGATAGATCTATTGAAATGTTTATTATAAATGTCTTACTATACAATTTAATTGTACATGTATAAGTATTTCCCAATATTTTTCCAGGAAATTGTCAACCATACTGTCTATTAGGTATTCGTTAACCTTTTTGCTCATGTTACAGACCTTCATTTAAGAAATAATGAGCTTAAAGGTGCATTGTCCATTTGAAGGATGGGTTTTACTTGTTGTTTCTCCCAATGCCCTCTGCACATTAGAATGCAGATGTTACGTGCATGTGTACAGATCTACAGCAGTAAAGTTATAATCTGCTGAAAAATAACAAAACTGTTATTCTGCATTTATGATGACATGAATTCTTGAATATTGCATTAACAGCAAATTTTGTATTAGCCATAAATATAGAAATCTGAATATAAATAAGAAATGAAACAAAATCAGTAATTGAAGAAGAAAAAAAAGATTACAACAAAGTCATGGCTTGATCTATCTGGGATCAAACTATCACAAGTTGGCAACTCTGTGATTCTTACAAGGTTCCCTTTCCTCCCTGTACAGTACATTTTCAATCATACATATGTACACCCTAAATATAATTAATGTAAAGGTGTTCTACTGTTCTTACACAACCCCTGTATGAAACAAATCTATTCCATCATCAATAAATAAGATAATTTCATTTGATCACCAAGGACTTACAATGAATTGCAAAATACAAAGCAACATGAATCTATTTACTTTCAATAATACTTTCAATAACATGTTCTCAAGCATGACCATGAATTATTGATAGCCACAATGACGTTGGAGTGGGGACCCTATAGAAAGACCACATCCCGGGCCCCAGTGGGTGTCTTTAAATTCTCATTAAAAAAGGAGTGAATTTGAGAGGGCCTCTCAAAGATACGTGACAGTGTTGCCAATTTGTGTTTCACTGATGACCACTTTAAAAGTTCATAACTCTTTCCTACTTTTAATTAAATTTTGCTCAAACCTTCACTAATTTGTTTCTCTTAATTTTCTGCTTTTATTTATTGATACATTCTTTTCAGGATGGACTTCACCTTTAACACTAGTACACTACAATAGGTGGTCTTAATTTCACGGGGTCACAAAGGAGTTATAATGAATTGCTTTACAAAGCATTATGAATCTATTTAATTTCAATAACATGTTTTCAAACATGGCCATGAATTATTGATACCCCAATGACGCCGAAGTGGGTATCCTATAAAAAGGCTACATGTACATCCCCAGTGGATGGCTTTAAATTTTCATTATTTGGTGGTTTGAATTGCTTAGCAAATCAACTCAAATCTATTATCCATATTTAATAACATATATTCTCAAAACTGATAATGCATTATTGACACTTCACAATATTTGTTTTTGGTAACACACTCTTATAATATTCTAGTCTTCATAGTGCAGGATTTCCCACGGATGACTCTGAAATTGACTTTGAAATTCATGAATGTTGATAGGGAAGGACATTACATATACATGTGGTGTTTCATTTTGGAATGATTAAAGAGTGTGTGGTGAATGTGTGGGAGGATTCAGAGAAATAGGGGTAGGATTCAGAGAAATAGGGGGAAAAGTAGCAAGACATGTCTAGACCATGTGCTGAATAGTAAATCCATGTCTAGACCAACATCTGTATAGTATCATGTGAAATGTTTTTTCTAGCCCATATTGATTGTTGAGCAAAGAGCAGAGCATGCTATATACATGTATGTGATGATGTGCATATATTACTGTACATACATGTACACTGTACATGTACATGTACACCTGTACATGGACATAGTAATGATAATAGATTGACACACTTGCACCATCTACATGTACATTGTATCTAGTAAAACTACTCCAAGGTAAAAACAAAAAACAAAAAACAAACAAAAAAGAAGAAGATTGATAATGATATGGATCATTGTAAAATGTGGAAAAAATGTACACTACTGTACATTTAGTACTTTATAATGAAGCAAAAATGATGTCAGTTTGAGAGAGTTGTACACTTGTAAATGGGCTTCTTTTGTCAACATACACTGTCCCTTTAATAACAAAGTCATGTATGAAGGAATTAGTAACACCTTTTCCTTTCTACATCTTGTTATCCAAGGCCTGTATATAAAAGTGAAGACATGCACTGATTTCCATTCACCTGTATTATATACATGTATCATATGTACATCAACCTGAACGGTGCATACAGCGCCCGAGTGTAAGTATTCACCAAGAGCCACTCGAAGCACACATCCTCTTTCCCTCCCATTACTTGGCAAGGAGCAAGCGCTCAGATGCATTTGGCGAGTGCTTTATATTCTGCCCTGTGGCCGGCATGCCATATCACTTACATTTATTAAGGATAGTCGCTAGTACTTAGCCACCGTTGTGTACGCCAAAGCTTCCTCAGCTCAGCGCCCGGTTTATGTGTCCAGTTTTATTGCCAAACGATCCTCAAGTGTACGATTCATCAGTGGACAGCTAGCGGACCTGGCCGTGAATACCCTAGATTTTGGTTTGACCAGATTTGATCGATCGTACATGAAGCGTATAATGGTCCACCATGCAGACAATGTCACTCACCCCAATTTAATTGAAGTACTACAAACAGGAAAGGGTGCTAATCCATTTAATACTATTTAATGGCTAATAAATGGGATTTACTTGAGGTGTTCATGACACTCTTTAAATAGTACATCATTGTACATTAAACTTATGTACATGTGACATGTCCATATTTCAAAACAGGAATTATGTGTGACACGTACTGTACATATAAAGTACACATGGCTTTTCCTCAATTCAGGAAAGTCATGTGAAAAATGACTGTCAGGTTTAGATATGAACATACTGTACTGCAGTAACTATCAATAAGCCATCAAGAGGCCTGCCAGTACGTGTGTACATTATTAAGTATGTCTTTGAATTGCATGCATGCATGTATTTGATATTCTTTTCCAGTATCAAGTGTATCATAAAATACAAGTGCTGTTATCCATTTACTAATCGGATATTTTACTTACATGTACATGTACATATATTGAGATAAAGGTTGAGTGTACAATGTGTGTAGCATTAGGCACTCTATACAATAGGTCTTGATCGAGAGCATGCATGACTTCATGAAAAATGCATTGAGTCATGAATTTGCCCTGAATATCATATTTAGTTGAATTTATATACTTTACAGTACCGGTATACATTGTTTGTATTAATGCACAGTTTTTGTGCTTTTCACTATCTAATTCAAGTAAGCTTTAGTGTATAGGCTCTTTATATACACCCTCTTGTTCAGTAAGCATCCATGTTGGTGCTCTTCCTCTGCCTCTGGTACGTAAGAATGCCTTTGATGTCATTCAATACCTCAAGGTCGTTAATAAGTACATATTTGTATGTACATTATGCAATGGAGCAAGAGCTGAGCGCAAAGGAAATGCTGGCAGCACCGGGAATCTAATCATACACTGTTACATGCCGCATGCACATCTTGCAAAAGCACATGAGAAACTGCGAGGGAATTCATAGACAAACGGTTCGATCTACATTGTATGTACATGTACATGTAGGTGTACTTCTCTGCATGTTTCAAATGTCATTCCACTTTATGCATACTACATGTATAGGTGGTTTAATGAATGTATTGTTATTCAAAACGACAGATCTTACTCTGAAATACTTGTAGGCCTACATGTTGAAATTCAGAATTGTGCTGTTCTAAAACAGCTTTTTTTTATCTGTTCACTTTCCTGATTAGCTGAAATCTTGACCTAAAAAGCACTTCAAGATAATACTTCAGTGTATCATCACCGTGACAGGAATTAGAGGTGCAATATAATTTTTTGTTTTATAAATTCAACCAAAATTAGCAAAGTTATGTTCATGGGAAGGATTTACAGTATACAGTCATTTGAAAAAGTAAAGCAAAGAGAAAGAGCTAAAAAGATTCTCATATACAGTCGAGCATTAAAAACAGACTCAGAACAGAAAACATCCTCGTTATACTGCAGTCATGTTGAGATAACAATTTTAGGAAACAACATCAGATGCAAAGTTGGAAAAAAAAATTCTCCATGGACCTTGCAACTAAGAAAACCTACACCAACTAGCCTACATGTATGTAGCTGGATAGCAATGTGATTGAGTCAAGTCACCTCCATCGGCCATGTAAAGTAATAGCGTGTTTGTGTTGTTGGCATCATCAGCCGATGAAGGAAGGTTTTAGACTGGCTGCATTCTCGGATTTGTTTTTCACTCATGGGGAATTTGACCCTTGCTTGCGAGACCAAGCCAACGTGTTAAACAAAAACTGTACATGTATGTGTTGAGCGAACCTGGTCTGTAGGTCGAGTCTGTACGGTGTGTCCTGTACGACATACATGTACATACATGTACATGTATGTCATTTATCAATTTACTTCATCCCAAAACAATTAAATATATTGTTATGACCATTCATCAATGGTTCTTCCCAGTATCGCTATTTAAACATTCAATGGTCGTTGGGAAGGATAGTTAATTTTTAGACAAAATAGATGAAAAGAAAGAAGAAAACATGCATGTTTTATGAGACACATTGTATGTTACATGTGTGTAATATATTTGAAGATAAGTACATTTAGGACTTTGTAGGTCGTTAAAGTAATTTATTAATACCAGGTACTTTACATTATTGTGGGAGTAGTTAAATTGTTTACAAATTTTTTCTGAGAATGTCAGAAAAGATAGTCTAGGATCCGTGGAAGTACATTTATCTGAACATGTTCATGTAGATTAATCATTCTATTATTTGTACTGGAAATTTGAGAAAAGGTATTTCTGAAAGGTTTTTAAAAAAAATTAATTGACTTCTAGAAATGAAAACACAAATGCTAGAAATCACCCTGACATTTTGAGATAAATGCTTTTACATTTCGGAAAAGAGAATATTGACAACATACATGTATATTTTCGATATAAATAACAGTTTTTAAGTATTTGTATCACACAACTCTAACATGTATGCAGATATTAATCGCCATAATGTACAGTATATTACTGTTTGAGAATTGCGCATGGTGTGACATAAATTGCTTATTTTTTCCATCTGCTACTAATTAGCTGCTAATTTGATTTGAAACCTCTAGGGACAGTGTCTCTCATGGTTTCATCAGTATAAATGATGACTTCATAATAAGTTGGAAACTTCATAATCTGTCTCTCTGATTGTGTTGATATGATTGAGGAAAGAAATATTACCAAATGTACGAACATTCATAGACAAGGACTAGAAATCTCTCTTCTTTACTATACTATGTGCAATACTATTGCATGCATACTTGCATAGTATTGAAAATATAGTAGATGTTAGAAACTCTTTCTCATAGGCTCTAGACACATTTGTCTATCAGGTTAATTGATTTTATGGAAAATTAGCAATAACATACAATATCATTTAAATATTTTTTTAATTTTTATTATTATCATTGTTTTTTGGCCCCCCCCCCCACACACATACATGTATCTACATGTACACATACAGTCTAACTAGGTCATATTCATTTTCAAAATTACAGGCATTTCATGTACAGTGTAAATACATCTAAACATAGTACAGACCACATACTCTTAAGTCAAGCCCTAAAGAAAATATGTGAGCGAATCATGCAATCATTTAATCTTTTTGGTTCCAAAGCCAAGTTGTAGAAATCTTACGTTACATACTGTATGTTAATTCTTCCTAATGAATAAACAAAAACAAATAACATGAATTGTCGTTGTAATGAAATCCTAGTTTCCACTGACCGACTTTTGGGTGCCTTGAGCAAGATGCTTATGATATATTGACGTAATTCTGGCTGACCCAGATCTCTGTCCTTTATATAGCCGAATCTAAGGACACCAATCTCCAATTACACCCTCCCCCCCCCCCCCCCCCCCCACCACCACCTTCCCCTTCCCCTCCCCCACTAAATAATAGCCAGAGATGATGCACGTGGTAGTGAGCTTGTAAATTTCATTAAACCCAGCGAGCATGTTTACATGCGTTGGTACAGGGTACTACCTGCTCGTTTGTTTGCTGTTCACCCATTTCAAATAATTTGTACATTTGTGGAGAGAAAGGGGCCGTCTGATGACGTTCATCCCTCCTCTGACATTTTCAGCGATGCCTTTATCGAATTGAAAGCCACTCACAGTTCAGCAAATAATTGCGTGCCCCTGTCTTCTTTTCCCGATATATACAACTGTATGCAACAACTCCAGTTGCCATGCCGACCATTGAGAGTAAGCTTGGCTGCATAAAGGCCTCCTCAATACATGCCATGAACATCACTCTGACTGAAAAATACACACTATGATTGCGTTTATTCAATGAATTGTAAATTTTCCTCTTATTATGAAACAAATCTCCAGGTAAACTACATGTACATAGAAGTCATGTTGTTAGATTTGTTGAGTTTATTGATTGCAATGTGCACTTGAATTGTTTAATAAGAATAAGACCATGCTTTTTGATGGAAAATATGAAGACAAAAATTTACTTCATGACTGTGTTTATTCTATGAATTGCAAATTCTCATCATATATGATGATCTACATCTTACAGTAAAGTAGGGGCTTATACACAATTTAAAGTCCTTCCACTTGATTGATTGATTGGGTGTGTATGTGTATTTGTATTTGAATAATTGAATTATGATAGTGTTTTTGAATTTATGTTCTCATCTTATTTTATGAAAACAATTCTACTAAACTACACTGTAGGAGCTTTTTTGTTGTTTGTTGCATAAGACTGTGTATGCATGTTGTACACAATTTTTTTGGTGGAAAAATAAATTGCAATATCTTATGTTATAATATACAAATGTTCTATGTATGGACATACACACTGTACTTGTAGTAGTGTACATATACAATTGTTCAGGTTTGTTGATTGCATGTCTATTTGAATGACTTAAGAAGACCTCCATTTGTGACTGCAAAATTTGGTTTTATGGGGTTAAAGATTTTCACAGTATTTTCATCATTTCATGAATTGTCAATGCTCATCTTGTTGTAAAACAAATCTTCTTGCAAACTAAAATTCCGGGCTTCACAAAATGTAAGGTTTGTTGACTGCATGTCTGTTTGAATAATTCAATGAGTTTGTTATTTTGGGATGGCAAAAATATAACACATTAAGCTTGTTTGAAGTAATTTCTCTTTTTTAACTGGATTGTAACATTTTCATCTTATTGTGAAACACATCCCCTTGTATAGAGGGATTCAGAGCTGTACGAATTGTAAGGGTTGTTGATACATGTGTGTATACATGTACTTGAATAATTAAATGAGGAGACCCTCGTGTATTTGAAGAAAAAAAAGTATGAAGAGGAGTTGATGAATGCACTGTACCCTCTTAGCAAATTGCTTTTTACATATTATCTAATGACATTTTCAGGAGATACGTACGGTATGTAATTTTGTCTCCTCAAATTTATTGTTGGCATACTGTAATCATTTGTGCTGGATAGCATTGTGAAGTACATGTATTAAGGCCTTAAAGTCTTATAACATTTGGTTATGAAGTACAGTGTGTATAGAATATGAGCATGCATGCAATTATGGTTAAGAATGATGAGATGAATTGGAAAAAGCAAGTTTTCTTGCGTGCATGAACACGAACACGAACATGAACGTTGAAATGAACTCTTGAAGAATTTGTGTTAATTGAAATAGAGAAGATGATTGGAAATTATTCTTCTGCTTAATTGCACACATGAAGTTGATTTGTGTTCTATAATGCACAATCCATTTAATAATGAACATTGTGTATAAAAACTGTATTGAGAGGGTTGAAAAACTTGAAATTAATGTATTGGTATATTGCTCTGTAATACACTTCATGGATTACTGATTAGTGCATATTTTCCACCATAACAAATTAAGAATGACATTCAGTGACAGTCTCCATGTTTGCTCTTGGCCATAAAGTTGGAATAAATTTGTTTTACCCGTTTTTCATGAAATAATTGTGAAAATATAATGTACAAGGTATCTTTAAAGTACATTTACAATTACATGTATCTTCTCACAACTTTATTGATCAAACTTTATTGATCAGTTAAGTTCTGAGAAGATATAAATTGTATCTATCAAGAATAAATTACATTGTCATATTCTATCATATTGTTAGTGATAACAAGTTTTATGAGGGCAAATGATGGAAAGTATCACCTCTGGAAAAAAATGTTGATTATGTTTTTAAAAAAAAAAGGATAATTGATTTTGTGATACAGTATAATTCATGTGTTTTTCTTTGTAATCAATATAATTATGTGTTTCTCATGTATGTATTATTCAATTAATAAATGATGGGGAAAAAAAGAAAAAAGTTTTATGAAATATGACCCAGATTTTTGGTTGTAAACATGACATTCACTCTTTCCTCTTTTTTTCCATCCTACCACTTGCAGAAAAAGTAGCAATAAAGATCCTGGACAAGACCAAGCTCGACCAGAAGACCCAGCGGCTTCTGTCCCGGGAGATCAGCTGTATGGAGAGGCTCCACCATCCCAACATCATCCGTCTCTATGAGGTGGTGGAGACGCTGGCCAAGCTTCACCTGGTCATGGAGTACGCTCCGGGTGGGGAACTCTTCACCAAGATCTCTAACGAAGGCAAGATTGCCGAGGCAGAATGCAAGCCCATCTTTGCTCAGGTTACCTCGGCTGTCTACCATATGGTAAGGAGATTTAATAGGAGAAAAGTACAGTATAATTCTTCCAGTTCAAAGAACTTCATTTTTAAAGCTGTTGCATCCAATGGGAACATCCCCATAATGGCTTAAAGGTATAGACCAGTTCTGGTCATGCGATTGCATTGTGAAAGAAACGTTGTGGAATCGATCAGAAAAGGTTGATCATCTAGCATATAAGTATTGGTGTGTACTGCAAGGTTCTGGAATCATGAAAATGATAAGAAATTTGATCCAATCTTGGTAAAGTTACAAGCACTGTACACGGAAAGATGTATATAGGACTAAGCGATATCTATCCAGTCCGGATAGATATAATAATTTACCAAATATATCAATTAGTAGGCGGTTTCCTGGCAAAATTTGTATCATCACATATTAGTCAAAACATATTCTTTCACATGATTGGTAATAAGAGCTTCCATTTCATTTTTTGAAAGGAGGGCATTTCCAAAACTGGTCTTTACCTTTAGAGCTGTTGCATCCAATGGGAACATCCCCATAATGGCTTAAAGGTACTATCTATTAAGTGCTTCCCTTGTCAGCTGTTAATGCAAAGTCCATCCATAATAATGACAGCAGGGAAAAACAGAAGAATTGCGCCATATTTGTAACTACTTTCTTTGATTTTTCATTTTGTCCCCTTTACATATTAATCCCACAATTTTTTCAGTATGCCTTTACCAAAAAGATGCAGAAAGCAAAGAAAGAAAAAAAAAGGGCAATTCAATCATTTTTGATTGAAATATAATTGATTGAATCTTTTATCAGGTATAGAAAGAGAATGTTTCCAGTATAATTAGAGTGTAGTGCATTGTACCTTTGATATTGTTTCTATAAAGCACTTTACAATATATACACACATGTATTTGTATTTACAATCCATGCCTGATCTTACAGAATGTTACATCAGAGCTTTGTGATAAGGCTGATGAATTACATTTATGGCAAATTACAATATACTGTACCTGTAGGCCAGTTTTAGATCTCTTCATATTTTTTAGCAGAGCTCTCTCTGAATTTATTTGAGCTCATTTTGACCTTTTTAAAGCTAAATTACTCCCATTTATGATTTTTTAGCTTGAGGCTTTCATGAAATTGAAGTTTGTTTTAAATGAAAGAGTTGCTTAAAACTGACATTGTTGAGCAAAACTCCCTGCATTTAGACTTTGACTATCGGATGTTCATTACTCTTAATTAGGTCACCTTGCTCGTTTAAAACAGGCTCAGCGGAGGACAATTTGAGGCAATGAAAACACATTTACTCTAAAGTGTTCATTAGGGTGTCCCTCAATTGCCTGGAACGTCTGGCCAAATTATATTATGGTTATACATCCCATGCATTCATCCCCCTCTGGTTTTCATTTCATTAGTTTAATGAGATGTTGTATAAAGTGTTTGCTGGTTTTAATATGATGTCGATCAGACATGCTTTTTGTTGTTGTTTCCTCACAGGCTATTTGCTCCGAATGTTGACATTGGGGGGAAAGAGGCATAGATCAAAGTAGATTGTTTGATTAATTTCTCTTCTCTCCTCCCCTCCTTTTCTCTCCTCTCTTCTCCTCCTTTTCTCTCCTCTCTGTCTTTCTTTTCTGTCTCTCTCAAATGTTGCTCTGTCCTCACTCGCTTTTTCTTTCTCTTTATCTCTCTCTCCTGTTTCTCCTGTGTGTCACTTCTCTCTCTCTCCCCATCTTTCTCTCACTTTCTCCTTTATTTTCTCTTTTTCTTTTCTCTTTTTCTTTCAACCTGTAGCACTCGAAGAATATAATTCATCGGGACCTGAAAGCTGAGAATGTTTTCTATGCAGCCAATGGATATGTCAAAGTGGGAGACTTTGGCTTTAGTACTTATTGCAAGATGAGTGACACGCTCAATACGTTTTGTGGATCACCACCGTATGCGGCTCCAGAACTCTTCAAAGATGAGAACTACATTGGTCCGCCCGTGGATACCTGGGCTTTAGGAATCATGCTTTACTTCATGATGACGGGTGTGATGCCTTTCCGCGCCGACACTGTTGCGAAACTCAAAAAGTGCATCCTGGATGGGCAATTTACCATTCCATCGTATGTATCTAGCAACGGCCAACTACTGATTCGGGGCGTACTGAAGCAGCCTCCGCCGGATAGGTACACGATTGATCAGATCAAGAGCTCCCAGTGGTTACAAGGTCAAGAGTATCCTCCACCTCATCCCTCCTATCACCTCACACCATGCTTCAGGAGAGAGTCGGCAAGCAACGAAGAAATCAATGTCTTGGACCAGCTCAAGGCTCTGGGCATCAAGGACGATCAGCTGGAGAGCACGCGAGATCAGGACTCGCGCAATAGCATTACGGGTACCTACCGCATCGCGCTGCACAGGCTGCAACGGAAGCGCCTCGAACCGCCCGTTCAACCGCCCCCACAACAGACTAAAGGCAAGACCTCGCGCCCAAGCAGTAAAAAGAAAAGCAAAGACAGCAACAAGAATAACAAACCCTCAAAGCTCTGTACTATATTATAGCATTATTTTAGAAGTGTTTTTTATTTTCTTCACGATATAGATATATTTATAGAAGTCTGGATGTACATACTCAAGAATATGACTCTATCTACACAATCAGGTTGTGATATTGGTACAGATTTTATAAATAATAAAACATTTATTATGCAATATATTTACATTCAGAGGAATGCATGCAGCTAAAGTTGGAGTTGTAATGTACATGTCAGACAGACAAGGAAGTCATGTCAAGCTCTCTGTCACATGTTGCTTGCTTTAGTACGTCATAGATTGATCGCTCGCGAGTTAATTGGCTCTCATATTTGCCATAAGTAGTCAGTACTTCCCCCCACAGTACCATTGCATGTCTCCCCAGTATTGTACCCTTCATCAGTGTCTAATATCACATTTATATTGGCTAATTATCGGGAGGTTCATCGTGATAATTGGAAATGAGTGATGTTGGTATTTAAACCAAACAGGTGAACACTTCCAATTGATATTGCTTGTTATACCATACTACCTAATCTGCAACATCCATACATAAAAATGCATGTGTACATGTGAGTGTTGCAGTTTATCAATACCAAGGTTTACCGTACCTGTTTGCTCGCTGCATTATTTGCCAAGAATAATTTTTGTATCATCATGCAAACTTCATTTTGAACAGGACTTACATGTATATCAAATCAGCATCTACACATACATGAACATGTACCTGTAGGTGTAAACCAGCTCAAAAGGAATGTAGAATTTTGCAGCATGGTGTTATCTAATTGTTTCTCAATCATGGTTATTAGTATTATAATTGGTAATTGATATTGATAGAAACACAAGAAATGAAGGGAAGATAATAAAGTCACCCAGAAGGTCTAGAGGTAATATACAGATGGTATTTTTTCATTGGAATAGAAGTTGTTACAGAATTGGCATATTTCCGACTTATGCCTATATGAATGAAGGTCAAGGGATTATTTGAGTGAATGATTAAGAATTATTGGGGTCAGCAGAGAGAGAGAGAGAGAGAGACACACACACATATATATATATAGAGAGAGAGAGAGAGAGAGAGAGAGAGAGAGAGAGAGAGAGAGAGAGAGAGAGGAGGGGGAGAGAGAGAGAGATGAGAGAGAGAGAGAGAGAGAGAGAAGGAGGGGGAGAGAGAGAGATGAGATAAAGAGAGAGAGAGAGGGAGAGAGAGAGAGATGAGATAAAGAGAGAGAGAGAGAGATGAGAGGTAGAGAGAGAGGGGTAGAGAGAGAGAGAGAGAGAGAAGGGGGGGGGGGGGAGAATGAAGGGTAAAACAAGTCAGCAAAACAAGTTGGAGGGATAGAAAATTATATAAAGACAAGTGCATGATAAAAAGAGACAAGAGAGTGGGAGAGAGAGAGAGAGAGAGAGAGAGATTGATGGATGGGGGAATAATGAATAGAGTTCAGGTAAGAGACATGAAAGGATGTAAAAGCAAACCAATAATATCAAAATAGTACACTATTTCTATTCAACTATTTAATTGAAATTACATGCAAGTGTGTACCTACATTGTTGGTCTCAAAAATTCTAATCATGGTAGTGAAGTTTCATCGTCCAGTAATATCTTCTATTGGGCATTAAAGTAATCTAAAAGAAACAGCAGATTTTAACATTTCATACAAAAATATTTATGTTTTACATATGTCATGGTCATGGTCCCTCTCGAGCTAAAACCCAGATGTTTTTTTTAAAATTGGAGCAAAATATTTTACTGTACTACTCCTGTTATCAAATCATACCGCTTGCTAACTTAGTGAAAGGATAGATCAAGAAATGCAGTAAGATTCTTGCATCACCCTTAACATTTGCAAGTATGAATACTTCTACTTGTAAGATTATTAAACAATAAAAAAGAAATTGAAATCAGACATGATTTTACCAATTACCCTTTAACCTGATGTGTCTATTTGCAACTTTTCTTAATCATTGACAATCAATATGAAAAATGAAAGCATATTCAGCGATTTTCCTACAAGAAGTGAAGCGAGTGATGATGGTATGATCTTTCAAGAGTCTAAAGGTACAAGTCTTTATGAGCTAACACCCTTCTGGCTCTCAGCAGACAATATGCAGTGAAAAAAATACACGGGGGCTCAGGGCGAAATAGCCCCCAAAAGTCCCAAAAGAGCCCCCTTAAATTTGCATAGAGTTCCATGCAAAACAAATTTTAGAATGTTATTTTCATGCAGGCAATGTTGTAGCCCCCGAAATTTTAGATATTAATGTTTTCCCTGACAATATGTTGCCTTCTTTTTAACATCTGGCCCTATGAAATGCAGTTACATTTTGTAAAAACAGTTTAATGATATCATTGTCAATTATGACTTGTGAAGGATTAGTGTCTGTTGAGAGCCAGAGGGAGGTTTGTATCATTTTCAATAAAATGTAATACCTTTCTGGCTCTTACTAGAGATATAAGAGAATGCAGATACAGGATAGAATTTGAAACTACAAATTATGATCTGCCCCTTGAGATTTGGACGTGCATTATTAATTGGATATGAATAATGAATTAGAATGAAATCGATGCACGTATTCATATCAAAAAATGCAAATGGTAAAGAAGAAAGAAATGGTAATGTTTGGCCCTGAACTAAGAGGCAATAACAAATGATGGATGTATTCACCCCACTCCGCGATCGTGATCGAAGGTATACCATATAAAGGGGTACTTTTCACGCACCAAAGTCCGGCTCGTAGTACACAAAAATCTGGCGCGTATTGACGTTACACACCCGACTTATGGGGGGTGTTTTCAAAAGGAGGGAACATGCATATGCGTACCCTAAATAATACTGAGGGGGGGGGGGGCGGGATTGTAGGTAATAGAATAGAATATGACGAATGATTGTGGAGAAAAGGCTTTTATACCAGCAGCTCTATTTGTAGAGAATGCTCTTCCACTGAGCAGAACCCCTAAGGACATTTAAACAAGTCTATATAGTTATCATGTTCTCATCATATTTTTTGTTAAACATGCATCCCCCTCTCCCTCTCTCGTCCATTTTATTCATGTAAATCATTCTCGATATCCCTCTGCGTGTACTTGATCAATGGCGCAATTTAATATCTGTATTAATTATCATTAATAATGATCCAACCCTTAATGGCCCGAATTCACAAAGGAGGTTTGTCGACAAACCTTGGTTTTCGTGCATCATATGACGCGTTTTGACGTGTTTTTACCCAAAAAACGCGTCATTTGACGTACGAAAACGATGTTGACAAACCTCCTTTGTGAATTCGGGCCATAATGTTTAAAGATGAATAATGGGCTCCGAGAGCAAAATAGAGCTGTAAATTGCATCATTTTGAGAAGATGGACCTTTATATCGTTCTTATATTCAGTATGCTGCCAAAACACTGTGTGAATAAACCCTTTCATTGAAATTAATGCAAATGATACTTTTTTTTATAGAAATGATGCTGTTTTTATTTTCAAGCGCTGGTGTGAAGTAAATTATGTACCTTGTGAATATGTAAACTGAATTGAAAGCCTACATCTATCCATTCTATTGAGTTTGAAACCAAATAAAATATACAAAATCTGATATGTTGTTGTCCTTTCTCGTTTTCTGCCCTTCTTTTGTCTATGTAAATTGATTGAATGTGAATAATAATAAATCATTTGTTTAGTATTATATATTGAAAGAAAAAAGACAGAAAAGGGGGAATGGACATGTACCTGTAAAAAAAGGTAGGCCGACATTACTTGTGTAGGTTTGAAAATAGTATGGAATTGAATAAATCTATACCATAATAGTGGGGCACATTAAGATGATTTTCGTCATTGTAATACCGATGAAAAGGCTAAATTAGTAAAGAAAATTTCATGATGCTGATGTTTAAATCAAACCATATGTATTTGCCACTGTTAATTGCCTCTTTTTACTTCAATTCAATTTAATTCATTTTATTCATTTTAATTTTCAATAATAACAATACAAAGGTATATACATGTACAATGATAAGCATTTGCAATATATAAGAAAATGAAAATAGGGAATTAAAAAATAAGGCCAAATGGCCTTGTGGAGGCATAGTTCCCCGAACGGTAGTTAAGAGATATACATTATATGCAAACAAAACTAAAAAAGAAACATACATGACAAAACATGACAGGGACATCGTTCATGGCAGGTAATACAAATGGAAATAATCATTACAAAATCATAGGTTCGAAAAGAGTTTTAGGTAGTACTGTATGATATGAATATGGGTTCAAGAATTACTGCTATTTAGATATAAGATGCTGCTTCAATTTTCGTTCAAATAATGTTAAAGACTTGCATGAGGATATTTCAGGAGGAATAGAGTACCAAATAACAGGAAAATTGGATTACGCATCGTAATTCAACCGCAGGAGTTTGAGGTAAAGGAAAGTGGAGCTGGATGGGAGAAAATTCGACAATTTTAAATTAACATAATTATGATAGCTCGGTGATTATTGTGACATGTAAGAAGACGTATTTTATCATTATATTAACATAAATAAAAGTAGATGCACTTTAAATAAAGAAGATTTTTTTTTAAGGAAACGCGATAGATATGCGATATAAATAAACATGAAAATAGGCCTAAATGTCACAGACTGTTGAGAAATCAATCTTAATTCTAATTGTCCTGTCTGACACATTTTGTGATGTGAGGACTCCATCTCAATGACGATTATGTTTGTTTATTATAAGGGGTTAGGACAACGTTCAACTGGTTGAATTATTGACAGGCCGATTAAATGTGCTTTATTTATTTATTTATTTATTTATTTATTTATTTATTCTCCGCTCATGGGATGGATTGCCCTTGTTAGCTATAAGCTGTTTTTCAATGCCCGTTGTATTTTAATGTCAATATTATGCAATGTGTTTTGTTTTGCTATCTGTTTGTACGGCAATAAGTCGATTAGTTATTCTTATCGTGTGTATCAGTCTCACAGCCCCCCCCCCCTTCCCGTTCTATCAGCTGAACGACAAAAAGAGTGACACAATTCGTCACACCTAGTAAATATCCCCCCCCCCCCTCATTTCTACCATCTAAAATGTGTTTGGGGAAACGTGTGCAAAAATGATACATTTTTTGCAAAGCATTTAAACTCCATAAGGTGCATTAATGATAAAGTCTTTAGTTTTCACATGAACCTGTTATCAAAAACAAAACAAATAGATTATTTCAATATAGTGACGTCAACCAGCTTCTTCTACCGTCTTTGAAAGAATCTTTGTTTAACTCTCTTTAATGGAGATGATTGGGAATCCACTTTTCGGGAGTGTCATTTGACCACTCCCTCTAGAGTTGAATCCATTCCAAACAACAGAGAAATCCACTCTGAAGTAGTGATTGAAAGACTCATTTAAGATGGGATTTCATTATTTCAAGCCTGTATTTCCATTCCAAATGATATAATCCGTAATATGACTCCCCCCAAAATGAATTTCCACTCCTGAACAATTAGGGAGTACCTTAAAGGTTTGTTGATCGTTTCAAGCGCCTGCTTGAAAGGAAAAGCAATTTATGCACCGGTATTTTCCCCAGGACCCTTTTCTCCATTCCACGGACAAAAACATCATCGAGGCAATGCCATTTTGAAGAGGAAATTGAACGAAATTGGACAACCATGTTCCCTGCATATACATGTACACAACTGTAACATGCAGATCTGTGTACGATCAGTCTAAATTAGATATCAACATAGCAAGCAATTACTATACTGACATGTACGTCATGGGGGTTTAATGTTCCGGGGAGTCGCACGTATTTACAGTGGGCACTTTAAAGATGAAATGCAGGTTGGACAAGGTAATGGATTCAGTTAACTTTAACTTTTAAATGACTCTGTATTTTAATTCAAATCTTACGGGGTCAAACTGTGTTATTATATTTTAAATGTTTGGTTAAAAAAGCCTACATATTATGTAAATATATATATTATAGAGCGGATTAAGAAAGAAAGATTTTTTTTTTTTGGGGGGGGGGGGGGCTGGCAGGTGTGCCGTAGAAATGGGATGGAATCTTAAATAATCACCTTTCTTCTTTTGTGCACGTGCAAATTTGCCAAAATAATGTGACCAAGTAAAATTGAATATTCCAAAGTAATATTTCACACAAAGTAAACACAGTACCGGCACGAAATTGATCGAACATTACATTATTATAATTATATAGCCCTAATCTGCGGTCATGTACAGGGCGTAACTACGATGAAGAAAGTTGATTGATTTAGTCAAAGATCGAACCTTGGAACATGACGTCAGCAAAACGAAGAGTACTTCTGTTGCAGCATATTTTGGTGAACACCAATCAGATGATACATTCTGAAACTAAGAGAGAAAACGGAAGGGAAAGGGTCTGAAAGAATATTCAGTGAAGAGAAGAATGATATACGATAATCGGAGAATATTGGAATGATTGACAGTTTATGAAGATTAAAAATTAATCATTGACTGATTAACATCAGGTGGAGAAAGTTAATGAAGGGTAATAAAAAAAAAAGATATCTTCGGTGTTAGTGCAAGTCAGTGGTGTCGCTGACGAATGGCGAAGACAAAAAGTAACGCAGAAAGAGAGGATTTAAGAGAAAAAGAAATGGAGAAGGGTTAACATGAAAAGGACTAAAAAAGAATACACTCCCCCTAATCAGTGACCCTTCAAATTCGCATTTCACTTTTCGAGTAAGACCGCCCCCCCGCCCCCCTCATGCCAGTGCCCCTTCAATGGCCGGACTAACGCTACGTCACTGCTGCAAATCCTTTTAAAAACAAGAACAAATATTTGGTATAAGGAATAATACACTTTTGATAAAACTTCATTGTCGTCAGGTGCAATAAAGCTTCTTAATTAAAAAAAAAAAGAGGCGTATTCTACCTTTAACCGTGTTACTGTTCATCTTCTATTGGTGAACTAGTTCAGTACAAATCTACTCAGAGCATTTGTTATTCATGTTCACCATTGTTACAAAAAAGTAATGTTCTTCGCGACCGGCTTTAGAATACGAAAGGATATCCGAACTATACTAAAGAAGCTGATCGAATACACAGATAGGGAATGGCGAATAAGTATAGCATTACTAACTGACATTATATTACATGTGAGTTGATTTCTTGAAAGTCTTTGAGATATTTTGTTGTTCAATTAAATTGTTGCATTTTGGACTCCGCTTATGGCGTTTCCCCACACAAAGTGACACCACCGATGTTGTTTTGTAGGATTCATGCGGTACGGAGTGAAGTTTTTTTCCCCCGAGATTGATGCGTATGCACGTTCACTTTGACCACAAGCTTTGTGGTGAGAGGGAGTTGAGCGGTTGTTGGGGGGGGGGGGGGGGGGGTCTTAATCTTGCAGGTATTGAAATCCCAAATTTTGAGGAGAGATAGTAGAATTTACTTCCTTTGAACTTGAATCCACTCCTAATTATAGTGGAATCCACTCTAAAGTAATCGTTGAACGCTTTTGAGAATGAATTCAATATTATGAGCGTACGTGGATAGACACTCCAAACTAATATGACTACCCCAAGGTCGACTTTCACTCCTGTGCATTTAAAGAAATATTTCTTGGTGGCATTTAAAAAATATTAATTGGCAAGGTCTAACATTTAGTATCCGCTTGGTGTCATGTAGGTAGGATAACTTGTCTGCATGTAATTATATATTTCAAAAAAAGTATTACAGATAGAAATATAAGGGTAAAATAAAACCATGTATTACGTTAATGTTTACTTTGATAGACCATGAGACAAGATTATGCTTATCATTTATCATTGGAGAAATTACACACACCTATGATGCTATCAACGGTCAGAGGACATTATGATGTGTGTTATCGTGCTCCTAACAATATCCTGTTATGTAAAGCAATGTAGTGGAAAACACTCTGTCCGTCGGATAGGACGTTAAATGAAGTCCGTGTGAAGGAGAGTCACCTTCTTTGCACTTAAGTTTAATAATCCCACCACACTCTTCGTAATAGAGTAGGCCTATAGGGGGTAACCCTTGTGCAGTGGCCCAACTGCACATTCCAGAAGCCTTTTTTTTTTTAGTAAAACCGTATAGTCGATCCTGGTGCAGTTTCCCCTTACAGAAATTTAAACCAATAGATGAATTCAAAATGTATTAACAATTATACATGTTTGCCTAAATTAGTTGTTACTAGGTTGGACAAAAATCATCGCTTAATTATCCTTTCTACTCAAAACAGATAATGTATAAGCATTCTGAATGTTGAAATACAATATTCCGTAACAGGTGAGTGAAATAATTCGTAACAAAAATGCATTAAATTTAATTTACGAAAATGGCCTAATATTAATGGATATGTTTAGGCCTATATACATCCGATGTACCGATGCAATGTGAGAACACAGCGTTAACAAAATGAACCGACTTGATTAATTATATTCCTCAGTAGCATTATCATATTATATGATAACAACTTGTCATTTTGTTCATAACTAAACAAATATATCAGATGACCGTCGTGACGTAGGCGGAATTAAAGCGGGAAGTAATATACATGTACGTAGTCCACCTTGCAACATCTAATACACTGAACCTTTATTATGTTTACCTCAGTTTATTTAGCCTGACTAGATTCACCCGGACACTATTACACTTGAGAGCCGGCGAGGGTCGTAATGTCGAAACTGCATGCATCATTTCGTCCCGAATGATTCGCCTCATCGATTCGTGTCTTTCCTTAGAACATTATTGTGGATCTAAATTGACAAATATTAAAGGTAATGCTTCAGCACGATACAGGAATGCACGGTGCATTCCTTAAAATTGTACGCAAAAAAGAGTCCATATTAGGCCTTTGAATGAATAAAAGATTCGTATTACCACAATATGAATACAGCACATGTTGAAGATATAAGTTAAATCGTGTAGGGCGTGGCAACTTTGTTAAACAAAGTACAAAGAGACACTTACATTAACGATTAATTTCATACTTTAAAACTATTACCGTAATTCAAAACTGAGTACTTGATTATCGTGCTTATACATGATATGGCATTAGCACTGAATGACTGGATTTACTAGCTGGACAAATAGCAAAGTATTTTGATATCTTTGTAAGTTATTTTCAAACTTCAGATACTGAAGTCATGATTATCAGCATCACAGGCCAATGTCAACTTTTGGTTGCATGTCATGTTATGTCCCATGATACAATAAAAACTGAAAAGCACTCACATTTTGTATAAACAAATATAAAAAAGATGAAAACACTTTTGATGACTGAACAAAAGTGAGATGCATTAAATGCCTTATGACAAAACAAGTCGTCACATTTTACAACGAAATCAAACCTGATTTGTGCACATATTGCTCCCTTTCGAAGCGCCACAAAATGGCGCTACGTTTTCATCATTTTATACTTCCATTTTACTTTGTTCTCCGTTCCATTTGCCCAATCAGTCTAGATTTGTTGAATCGAACCGCTTTTATTTTTAGTTCACGATTTTTCTTTACCAGGAGATGCATGTCGTTTCCTATTTGGGTCTTGATGCACTTTTCATACTTTGAAAGCATACAAATTGGAGACAAAAGGGAAAAGGGGGATTTGTATTTCACTCATTTTGAGAGAAGAAGGAATGCTATAGGTGGTGCCTGGAAGCTCTTGATGGATGTAAAATTACTTGTCGGCTGTGAGATAGAGAGATCGCTCAGGGGTGTCCATCTCGGAATCCCCTTCTATATTTCCTTTTCCGCGAATCAACTCTCTTCGCATTTTACCGAAAAATCGGCTTCCTCTCCAGGCCCTCAATCTGGAGTGTTTTATCATTGCGCCAATGTTTCTGTTTAACGCATTTTCATATCATTAATGCATCTAATACTCATTTTCTTTTCGTGTTTTGTAGGTTTACTCATTTATATTACTTGCCCTTCTCTTTCTCTCTCTCTTTCCCCCTCTCTCTCTCTCCCCCTCTCTCTCTCTCTTTCTCTTTCTCTTTTCCTCCTTTCTTGCTCTATCTGACTTTCTCACACACTCTCTCTCTCTCTCTCTCTCTCTCTCTCTCTCTCTCTCTCTCCTCCCACCATTTCTTTCTTACTCTATCACTCGTTCAATTCCCACGTTCTCTTTTGTTGTGTTTTTGTTGCGACGCTGTCTCTCTTCTTGCGCGCACTCGGTTCTGTATGTTGTTCGATTGCCAAATCTTTATTATTAGGCATTCTAATTGAAAATATGATTTGTTTTCCTCGAAAATATTCACTATATACAAAAATACTCTACGTCCCTAATTCTCTCACCATGTACAGTGAAACCTGTCTATAAAGACCATGCAAGGGAGACAAGAAAAGTGGTCTTTATAGGCAGGTGGCTTTATGTACAGGTGCCTATAAGAAACCATTTTCAAGGGAAACAAAAAATTTGGTCTTTGTATACAGGTGGTATTAGTAGACAGCTGGTCACTAAAGCAGGTTTGGCTGTATTTTCCCCATTCGTACATCCCCTCCTCTCCCTCGGCTCCCTTCCCAATGCCCCCCCCCCCCTCCCCTCGACTCCCTACCCGTATTCTCTCTCTCCCAACTTATGCAAGGGTCTCCTTCTGCTTAGTTGGTTCTGCATGTTTTCTCCACATTTCCACTTCAATTTTTCTTGCTTATGGAAATTGATTTTCATAATCTTATCTCGGAATCTTACATAATTCATGATGCCCCATCCCTGTTCTTATCCATTTCATCTTCACTGCTTCACTCCATGCTCTCGAAATCCCAATGCATGAAATTGCTTTGTGCACTTCATGACTAATGGCCTTCGAAATGAAACGAGATTCTTGATGGAGAGAGAGAGAGAGAGAGAGGCGTTAGAGGGGGGGGGGGGGGGGGGGGGGGGGGGGGTAGAGGGATAAATCGACCATTATAAAAGTCAAATTTTTTCAACCTATTTCCTTTTCTCGATTATCTTCCCTTTTTATGCATTTTTCAAAGGTTTACCGTCTCAAGTTGGCAATAAAGACTGTCAGTTTAACGATCATATGCGACACCGTTGGAAAAAAAACATATGGAAGAAACTTGAGATGTGAAAATATAATAAATTGCATCTATTACCCTATATACTTAACCAAGTAAAGCATGATACAATCATTATTGACGCCAGAGCAAGTTGATGTTAATTTCGTTTCACATTGAATTTGTGTCGGGAGTAATACCTCACTCTTTTTAAAATCGGATTTAAACAAATTATTGGAAAAAATGGAAAGAATAAAATTGTCTTCTGTAGCCACTTTTAAATTTGAACTATTGATCGTTGCTATGCTCACCAGTGACTATTTTTCTGCGATTGATGCATATCACAGACCTAATGAATATGATTGGGAATTATCTTGTTGTAAATCTTTTGAATAGAAACTATAATATACTACCAGTATTAATTCATCAATTTATTTCACAGACAAAGCTAGTGACTATGTTATGCAATACTAGAATAGGATCACTGATCTACTTTACGAGAGATATAAGAGAGAGAGAGAGAGAGAGAGAGAGAGAGAGAGAGAGAGAGAGAGAGAGAGAGAGAATGAGGAACAAATCAAATTAATCTCATTCTGAGTCTGCGTTTGCTGTTTTATTTAAGAAATTACGGAGTGAAAAATCTCGGTTTGTCCAGAAACGCAGCGTGAGATCTAACACCAGATTTGAATCCGAGAGCGATTTACCAAGAAATCAAGGTCAATTAAAAACTCTTCGTAGGAACAAACTATTGCTATCTAACTATAATCAAATATACCAGTATCAGTGTCAATACACTTGTAGTGCACTATGTTTGTCAGCCCACCAAAATTAATCCCTTGTTTTGGGGATAGAGGAGCTCATATCGAATGTAATGCCTTTCATGAATTTGGATAATGCAGCCATGTTTGTTACACTATCGATTTTAATCCACATCCTCAAACATTGATACCGCGGGATACAGAATCGATCGCTTCCAGCTGTTTATCGTTGAAATATGATTAGTGACAACAAAGAAAAACAAACAAAAAAGCCAGGCAGCGTGCATGCTGTATACTATTGAAATGTGATTATTGGCAAAGCGAGAAGTGAGGCAGCATGAATGCCCGCTCGGAGTATAGCATGATGCTGGTGTATTTTGACTTTTAATACATATGACGAGGGAATTGTAATATTAGATCATGTTTTGGACTCCTCACATTTGGTCGGGAAATTGACTTTGTCATTCTTTATATTTCTATCATGAAAAAAATGTAATCCAATCTCATATCATATATGAAAGGATGTAGAATGGAATGTGTACAGATTCCTTTTTAAGTAGCCTATACATGAACGTATATAGCTTGGACAAGCATCAAGTAAAACAAAAAAACAAACAGAAAATGTTCACCACATGGTAATAACATAATAACATAATCGTCCTATACAGTGTGTCAAGAAAATTACATCGAACTTAAAGCTAGTAGAACTGATATAATTATTTAGCTGTTTACTTCTAGTTGTAGTAGTTGTATTTGGTGTTGTTATTGTTGCTACTGTTGGTGTTGCTGCTATAACTGACATGTGCAGTGAGTGATTCGCAGGTGGAATTTAATCAGTTCGAATTCTGCCCACCACAATTTGATTTGCTGTAAAAAGACAAATACCATTTCGTTTCGACTTCGAAATTTTCTCCCAATATTTTTTTCTATTTTCCAGTTACTGATGCCAGTACAACGCACACAATACTGGACGTATTATAAAAGTAAATTTTAATCAAGTTGAACCTTAATTTACGTAACATCATACCTACACTGTGGAGTAGCTGCTGGAGCAAGGGTTTCGGGCTCCCTAATCAATATGGCGAACAGCAGAAGATGATGAAGAAGAAGAAGAATAAGAAGAAGAAGGGGAAAAGAAGAAGAAGGAGGAAGAAAAAAAAAAAAGAAGAAGAAGAAGAAGAAGAAGAAGAAGAAGAAGAAAAAAAAAAATAATAACAACCGATGTAAATGTAATTAGAACTTCGAAACGTAATCTAATATGCTCTTTGTAAATGCAATATTTACAAGGATAATCGAAACATCAATAATACAAAGTAGTGAACCCAAACTAATATCTATTTACAACATATAATAAATGGTTCTTTTCATCAAATGATATTATCTGGAATTAGATTTGTTTTATAACAAGGTTTCTTTATACAGCTTGTTACGCGGGCAAGAAACGTACCCCCCCCCCCCCCTTCCGTGAAAAAAAACTATGCGCATATGCCTAACAAGGGGCATGGGCAACTGGGGGTACTGGACTTTTGATATTCAGCCAAGAAAAGTGAGCACCACTCCCACTCCACCCCCCCCCCCTCCCGAAGAAACTATGCGCATATGCATAAACATATGCATTGGGCTTCATCACATTATATTTTGCTTGGGCAGACTGTAGTATATATATATAGTGCTGAAAGAAGATGCTCGGAGCAGCATGAAATTGAGTTGGAATTGCTCGTAATCATGCAGTAAATCAATGGATAAAACAGACGAACTCTCGCACTCTAATGTCAACGGTATAGGTCGAGGAGAAAGAATGCTGAACAATTTCCGCTCCATGCATTGCGAAGGGAAGGCTCTGAGGTACATTAAGAAAACCTCATTTAAACATAAGTCCATCAACGTGAAAAATGTAATGCAATATCAAAGCTTAATGGTTAGTGTATCCATGGAGTTACTTAATTTAAATGTAAAGTTGCTATAATCATGGACCAACTTGCTATGAGTAACATAAATTAAGGGTCCATGGATGATGGGTGTGACAAGTATACACGAAAATTGCTTTCTTTAATTTGTATTAATTACTAGTGTAATGCTATTACAGCTCTACCGTTCTATTGTTACATAAACGTTTACAAACTACTTAACCGACCAACTAACTATTTATCTAACTAACAAACTAACAGGACTAACTAAACTATTGATCAGCTTACTAAATCACTTACTAACTAACTAATTTACAAACTAACTAATCGACGGACTGACTAATGAATGAACCAACACTAAGAAATACATTAACTGTATAACTTGTTAACTAACCAACTAACTAATTAACTAAAAGTACTACAACTTTACAACTAGGACGACGACTACTACTACTTCTAACTCCTACGACTACCACCACCACCAGCACCAACACCACCACCCCACTACTACTACTTCTACTACTACTACTACTACTACTACTACTACTACTACTACTACTACTACTACTACTACTACTACAACTACTACTACTACTAATACTATACTACTTTTACTTCTGCAACTATTAACCAAGTCATACTATTGTCTTGTTGGGGGGGGGGGGGTGCAGACAGAGGTGACACACAAAATCACCCTGGATAGCTATCAAGGAAGCTTTTGGGGTGCAACTTATTCAGGATCTTAGATAACAGAGCTTCTCCAAACGCATGGGCTAGGAGTATAGGGTTAAGGTCTTGACGTCTAAGTCCTGTGGATGACTTTTTTTTTTTGGATGAACAGGGTGCGGGGGCCATTTTCACTTTTGGCCCCTGGCTACGCCTATGTTACAAACTATGCCTGATATTTCTTCCAATCTTCATGTGTTTTGATTAGTAAAATAATGCCTCATATTAGGTTGTATGGACGCGGAACAGCCGTGAACAAACTTGTTCATACAATATATTGCTGTAAAAGAAGACTTCTTCAAGAAGACTGTATATGCCATTTAACAGAAACCCTCTCCCTGTAAATATGATATGTGTATTATGATTTATTTCAAGTTATTTTCCCATCGTTGAAGGTACTCGTTTGCGCCGGAGCTGGTGTGTTAATGGTTAATTCCATCGGAGACCAAGGGCACTCCGCGAGCTGACATATTTAAATAAATAAGCGATCTTGTCAATTATTGAATAGGCTGGTAGCATGGATGTGAGAGGAAAGATAACCAGATTTAGCACCTGCTAAATACACCGCAGTAACGCGCCGTGCAATGTTGAATACCACAGCGGTCCGATTAATGGTTTCAAAAAGACGTTACTGTATGCGATCTGCTTGGGAATGCATGTGCATTCTGATAGGCTAGTGAATATTACATCATTCGATTTACTTCTCGATAAGATTTTATCCCCACTTTGGGATTATGTGTACATATATTAAAATGGGCACTCATGCACTCATGTCGTCGTGGGGGCGGGGGCGGGCACTGGTCATACTAATACAGGTGGATCACTGAGTAAAATGCAAGAGTAAATAGACATGGAGGGGGGGGGGTTCTCTTCTTGTCATCTTGCATTTACCTTCTCACTCTCTCCCAATCTTCTCACCCTTAAAGATAAACTCCAGTACTGGTAAAAAAAAAAAAAAAAAATTCTCCCAGAATCAAACGAAACTTACACTGAATGTTCAAGATTACAAATAAATGACATGTGCCAAACAATTTTGGAAGAAAATGTATACTGGCTGAGTAATGAGCATAGAAAGACAAGGAAATCAAGGTAGTACTAGCCCCGACACCATGTGTGTTGTCCCATATATAGCTTTCTATGTGAGTGCTTGTTACTTTACCAAGACTCGGTCAAATTTATTATGATTTTGATGACTCCATAACCTTGCAGTGCACACCAATACTTACATGCTACATGATCAACTGTTTCTGATCCTTTCACACGTTTTCTTTCACAATGCAATCGCATTACCAGTACTAAAGTTTATCTTTAATGTTCTTCGCCTATTTTGCCACATATTTATTCACACATTGAAATCATCTGCTATTGAATATCCTAAACATACACTATTAATAACTCATAAGATTGTATGTTTTCCATTATGAATTAGAATTATTGTTATTTCACTTATCATAACTTTTATAAGGTACACTTATTATTTTTGTTTATAGAAAGATCGTGGTATTACTGTTCATTTAAGGCCATACAACAACTATTTAACACTAATTAGATGTCGTGACCAATCAAATAAAACTGCTTCGATCTTCACAAATATTGTAATAATTATATATTATACATTCTCTCTCTCTCTCTCTCCCCTCTCTCTCTCTCTCTCTCTCTCTCTCTTTATAATGTGTGTGTGTGTGCATAGGCCTATATATACATACAGATATATAAAAAAGTTTAGATTTCTTGTACTTTTGTATATGCATAGTAACATAAATATAAATGTGTGTGCGTGTGTGTGTGTGTGTGTATGCGGATGCGGTTGTGTATATGTGATTATATGTATTTGTGACACGGAAAGCATCATTAATACCTTTGTATGTATTCAAAACAGGCGCAGCAGTTTTTTTTTCTTTTTAAACATCGAATGATATTTAAAAAATATATTATATTGATGACTTTAAGTGTCTCCATGTGTGTTCGGAGTAGAATAATCAGATAATGTTGAGGGTTTGAGCAAAAGCAGAAAAAAAAACATATAGACGTAACTTTCCCGTCCCATCAAGCTGTATAGTGGTAATAATAATTAAAAAAAACGTATGATGTGAGATTGGATTTGGAATTCAAGCAATGTTTAATACTGGTGGCGTGCGTGTCTATGGCCGGTGGATGCACGTCGAAGATTATTGACAGTTCTAATTCTGGCATCAGCTTAAGGTGATGCAAGGAGGTATTAAGAAGATGAGCGAGTGACATCAACACCTTCTAAGTGAGATGGTTGAAGATGAAGCCCTATATCCATTTTCTGAATGTATATAATCAAAGCGAGGATATTAGATCACTTCTATCTGTTTGTGGCTTCGTCATAAATCTGGGATCGGTCGTCAAACATTCTCTGCGGTTTTTTGTATTTGTGGTTCTAGGAAAGTTGCGCATGGAGACAAAATTCGAATGAATCTGGAGAATAATGATTGGAGGATGAAACCGTGTGTTATGAGAAAACCTAAGCTTAGAGCAATGGATCAATATGAGGTTTTCCTTTCTGTATTGCTTACAGCTCTTACTGTTTGTGTGTGCGCGTTTGTGTATGTGTGTGTGTGTCTGAGAAAGAGAGAGAGAGGGAGAGAGAGGGAGATAGATAGATAGATAGAGAGAGAGAGAGAGATAGAAAGAGAGAGGGAGTGAGAGAGAGGGAGGGAGAGAGAGTGTGTGTGTGTGTGCGTATGTGTGCGTGTGTGTGTGTGTTGGTGAGAGAGGGAGAGGGGAGAGAGAGAGAGAAGTGGTAGGGGTGAGGAGATGAGGGACGTGAGAGGTGAAGAGAGCCAGGAGTTGATGCGGATGGGGTGGGGACGGGGAAGTAAGGAACGGAAAGTTGTTGGAAGAATAAGGATGGGAGAAAGAAAAGACGATGTAATATATTCAAGTCATCATACCCCGCTGCGGAGGGGGCAGGATGGTGAAAAAGCCAGGAAAATTATCCGTACTGACAATGATTAATCCTACTCCCTGAAATATAAAGAAGGAAGTAAGAAGGGGTGGAAAGTGAGAAAGAATGGGGGGGGGGGGGGGAGATGATAATGCGAGAAAGAGCTCAATGTGACCAAGGCTTAAACACTTCAACTTTTAGCCTTGTCGGGCTTCCCAGCAAAAGTTAATATTACATAGCACGTGCAAAGAACAAGGGAACCGTATGATTCTTGATGGATTCAGACACTTGTATTTTATTATCGTTTGTTTTCAATGCACTTGATAATAACAAATTAATTTACGTTCAGCTGGGGAACACTTCGGTCTTGAACATACATTATGAATATCAGAGTCATATTCACCGCATAGTGTAGGAAACAAATATTTTTAGATAGTATATGAACTATTTTATTGAAGTTTGGTAGCAAATTAGCATTAGTTTATTGTCATATTTGAACAAACTATTAAAATCTGATATACTAAACTGAAATGCATTAACTGATTCAGAAAATGGCAGAGTCACTACATTAACCATGGTAACTATATTTGACCGAAATGTAAACACATATTATATTTGGACACATAGTGCCGTTTGTGGCAATGGGGTCTTTCAAAGTTCGGGTGCACCAACCCCAAAATGGACTTTCTGGAAGAAAAAAAAGGGGGGCACCTACAAAGAGTATAGCTCAAAGCAAAACATACAGACAAACAAACTAACAAACATCAAGCAAGATTTAGACATTGGTATTTATCCCTACATTAAGGATGAATGATGTTCAACATTTTCTCATTACTTGATCCATACGTGATCCATACGTGCTGCACACTTTGCAGTTGTGTGTGATTGTCTAAAGATTAATTTGCGAGCGAGCAAACACTTTGAGATTTGTTACCTCGCATTACGACCTATTATATATTTTCATAGATGAGATCACCAAATCCTGATGGAGTTTTAAGCACATTTTAATTTCATGATGAAAGAATAAATAAGACTTTTAAAAATCGTGATTAATGAGATATGAATACTATATACGAGCGAGCGTAGCAAGCAAGTTTCGAAGGAAATTCGAGAATAATATGCTCTAAGTCGCTTTAAATATTATTAGTGGCACATGGCACATGTTAAGGAGGCTATAAGACAGATCTGTCGTTTCGGGGGAGATGAAGGGTGATAAAACACCTTGTCAAGGCACGTATGGTAATTATGTTTAAGTCTTTTTAATATGAAAGATAATTGGTAATGTAAATGCAGTTGCCAGCAGCTTGAAAGCCGTTTCATCGTTTGAATCTTTATATTCTTGAACGAAGGGCAATTGATTAGCTTTGTTTTTATATAAAACAAAGCTAATCAATTGCCCTTCGTATATTATATGAAATTCAGAAGGGAATTGATTTAAAAGATAAGAAGATTGCAAGCATCTTAAAGCAGTTAAGTAGAATATGTCACGGAAGTTTAAAGGTAATATAAAGTTTTGGGAATTGGATGGTGGTGATTCCTTTCAATTTTGATATATTTGGATGCCCCTGTGGATGTAATATAAGCACTAGAAAATTTAGCCCCTAAAACACTTCTGCTTTCGAGAAAAATTGAATTTAAACATTTACCGGTGCTCCCGGTAAATTCTAATAAATTTCAAATAGCGCCGTACGGCCATACAACGGTAGCTGCGACCATGAAAATTTCAGAATATGTAGTTGTGATATGTAATTTCCAAACGGAAATAGCTAATCGGTCGATTTTAGTCAAGAAACATTGTTTTTATAGCTTAATTGATATTTTGACCTTGAGAAGGAGCTATACAACATAAAGAGTTTATTATTTATAATTTCATAACTTTAGAATCGATTTCAACTGCGACAACGATCACTGAATATTGTAGAGTCGCATATGCTTCCAATATGTTAATTTGAACCAAATTCATGACCCCATACCAAAACTTTGTATTACCTTTAAAGGGGCCAACGTTGGTGTGAAAACGGCACACTACTTAAACATGACTCATATAAAGAAGAGACATATTTTGATAGCGTTGAGGACGAACACGATTAAATTCTTAAAAGGCACAGCTCGTTCTTTTGAAATTTGGGGACTTTTTTTTGTGGGGGGGGGGGCAGTCTGCCCCTCAGCTACTGCCTTTTATCGTGGGGTAGAAATAGGGTACCTGTAACTAGACAAAATCTTTCAGATTTGAACAGGGGCTTTGGGGTATAGGCTCCCTCCCCCCATTAGCGCCTTCCTGACTAGAGTTCCTAAACAGTCTTTTTTTATAGAGTGCATGGACTATTAAATACCCCTGTCACACCAACGAGACCGACACAAGACCGACAACACACACACACACACACACATATATACGCACGCACATTCACGCACGCACACGCGCACACACCACACGCGCCCGCGCGCACACACAATGTGTTTCCTGGAATAGAAGAGATTCTGCCGTTCTGGAATCGGCGCTGAGTCGGTTTGCAGCGTGACTGGGATATGAGAGAGACGTGGTATGTGGAAGAAATGGAGTTTATTGCCTTTTGCAGTGTACAATCAGATTGTTGTCCTTAGTTAATATGTGCCAAGCAATAACAGGACGTCTCCTTTATTGACTTCCATCAAGGAGTTAGTGTAGTAACTCCTTGCTTCCATATCTGATGTTCAACGTCTCTTGGTCGAGGTAAAGATAGAAATCAGCTCAATGTAACTCGAGGACACCAGCGGATCTAGTGAGGTTGGCCGTGCCCCGTGCCCCATGCCCCCTTTGAAACCAAAGTGGCATACCTTAAGTACAAACTTAGGTACTCTAATATCGTGCCCCTGTTTCATTGCCGGGGAATTTTGGGTAGGAGGCACAAAAAAACACATACTCACTTTTTTGATTAATTTTACTTGTCAGGAAATTAAAAAAAAATAAAATCCACGGCCCTGTTTTACAATACCCTGGATCCACCCCTGTTGGGGAATACATAGCGCGCATGCAGTGACAATACCTCCATGTATCAGGTTTTACAGATCAAGTGATAACAAAATGGCGACGCTGTAAATCCATGTCGTAAAGCTCCGGCTGGTCATGTTACAACATTGCAGAATCCGTTGGCAGAGCTAGGATTATATGACAATGATGACCGGAGGGGCGAGGGCGAGTGGAAGGATTGCATTCTACAGGTTCAAACCCCGGTTCAAACCACAGGAGTTCCTGACTTGAAAAAAATATGATGTACTCAAATTTGACCGAGCGCACATGCGCAACATTAGTAATAACAAATTCTAATAGTATTAGTATTTGGCTTTTAAATCGTTACGTATGTCTTTTTACCCCCCCCCCCTCCCCCCCCCCCCCCCCCCATGCGTGCATATTACCAAAATGCCCGGTAAAGGGGTACTTTTCACCCACCAATGTCCGGCTCGTAGTACACAAAAATCCGGCCCGTATTGACTCAAAAGGAGGGAACATGCATATGCGTACCCTAAATAACACTGAGGGGGGGGGGGGGGGCTTTTTTATCTCTAGGAATTGTACACTATATGAATACATCATATTGAATAAGATTTTATTTCATTACATTCAATTAATATTACATCACATAACAGTATATTAGGATATTTTACATTAATCGTCTGTAATGCCAGAAGGGTATTTTTAATGCTAGAGTATTATGAGTAAACGCCTTTTCAGCTCCAAACAAACAGTGTTTGTACGAGTATATGTTGCGGTACATCAGATGTTGGCTGTGAAACGTGCCCCCCACCCCATCCGATCCGCCATGTTTGTCATCAGCAATCGGGTATGGAACAAAATACGAGTATTGCGTGTCGATGAACATCTGGGGGCGTTTCATGAAACAATTAGTCGGTGGTTTTCTCTGACTAATTTCATATTCACCGACAATTCTTTTGTCACCGACTATTTTCCAGGCCTGTGATTTGTCAAATTTAGTCAGCGCTGACTAAATTGTTGGTGAACATGATATTAGTCGGTGAAAACCACCGACTAATTGTTTCATGAAACGCCCCCCAGGTTTTTATTTATGATTTTTCGCTTATTAGCATTACAGTTTAGCCCAAATATGATGTGAACTGTGTAATCTTCAGTAGATATCAAACTATCAAATCTCTAGAGGTCAAAGTAGAGATCACGTTAGATTGAACTTGCATGGGGCTGAGTCTTGCATAATTATATAATTTTTAATTGCCAGAATTGACTAATGGAAACGAATAACTTAATATCTATATAGATTGAAAGATATCAGATCGTAAGTTAATAATTTGTTTAGAAAATATCTATCCGTCCGATAGTTTATAACTCTCTCCCCTTTTTGGAGTAGAATTTAAAAGAAATTTCAAAGTATATTTTTCTTTGAATACAGATTCCCCCCTCAGTATTTGAGATAATAATGTTCAAACTGGAAAGTGGAAATGCAATTTTCAAATTTAGATTATTATTTTATTATTCAGTACTGTAATGGTGATATTTATACAATCCGGTTACTTATATTGTTGGTTTAGTCAGTGTTAATGGCGCTTATATGTCAATTCTTGATTAGTCAATCACCTCACGTCAATCAATTATTCTTACTAGGTATACGAGCATTTAGTACTGATATTCACTAATCAGTGTACTGGCTTTGAAATGTATGAACATTAATGGAACTAATCGGAGTTGATCCCTAATATAAGAGGCGAGAGAACAGTCTGCAGCCACAGACCCTATTTTGAATTTTAACATAATTTCATGAAGCATTGATTCTAGCTTAACTACCATGTTGCCCATAACGTTTAAATAAATTTGTCTCACCTTTTATATTGAATGAATTTATTCTTGGCATGTTTGATGAATAAAATTAAATACCTTCTCAGCACTTTACATATCAATAATGATTGATAAGTATATACAGAGATGTATATTGGGAATATAAAGTAAATCTTTCAAATATATGGGAAATAGTGTATAGCTAGTCAAGATCAGCAGCTATAGCAAAGGGCATAAGGATTGAGGTAAATATCGCAGTCTGCACAGTTTTCCCGTTCAAAAACTCTGTTACGCATTGTTTTGCGACTGACAAGGGTTTGTGCCTGCAAACTTTGTTTGTGTAGCCTTGAGGGACACCACACCTGATCGGTAAAAGACTAGAGTCATCACCATCAAATGAAACATATTGTCGTCTGTTCGACAAGAAAGTAGTCTTTAAACCAGGATAGAGTTTACCCTCGAATTCCATATGTATTAAGTTTTTGAATCAATATAGCATGACTGAGCGTATCAAATGCTTTACTTATTCAATTCAATTCAATTCAATTTAATTCATTTATTTTTAAATAAAAAAATATTCCTTTTATGTGTTTCCTATTTGCCATTGCAGTATTGATTTTGTCGTATATTATTTTGTATAAAAGCTATTTTTGTCGAGTGGTTTTTCCTAAACCCGTATTGGATTACACGCAGGGACAGACATAATTTTTATTTTGCATTATGAGGCTACAAGGCAGCAACCGAATTGTAGTACTCTAAAACTGATTTATTCTTCTCTCTATTTATGTTCGATAGGGATGAGGAGGCTGGGATGGGAGGGGGTGGTGTCACCCGGCGGTACGTCACTGGATGTTAAATATTAATAATGAAGCTTGGATAGAATTCCATTCTTTTCATTTCATTAAATCCTACTCCCTTTATCATGCTTATTCTATCCACAATAGAGAAAAATAATGAATACCCCGCCAAATACTTGAGTACTTATCTATGCTACATGATGAACATTTTCACTCAGCTATATTAGGTTCAAAATAATTATTGATTCCACTTTAAAAAAATCAATCCATTACCGGAGGTATATTTGGCATTCACCCAATTTTTGAAGGATCAAATATAGGTAAAAGGGAATGAATTCGGATGATTTAATATTTTAAGCATAGAGTGAAGCATATATGCTTTTAAAGTTATTTGATAGACTTTCGTTATTGTGATTCATGAAGTGGAATCAACAGCCAAACTTTTTAAATCCACATTGAAAAAGCTTCTTCATAATGGCTCTGTAATCTGGAATAGCAGCGATATGCATTTCTTATATTCATTACATTTCATGAATTTACATTATAAGGGGCAAAGTAGACTTGTTGTATACAATAGAATCGCAAAGACTTCCGAGGTAAGGTAAGACAATACCAATAGCCTAGTGGTGGAAAAAAAATGAGATTTAGATCAATAACGGGATAGAGAGAGGAGAGAGAGAGAGAGAGAGAGAGAGAGAGAGAGAGAGAGCAAGGGGAGCGAAAGCGAAAGACACAAAGAGAGATGAGAGAAATATAGCGGTAGTATTAATGACAAAAGAGTGGGGGAGGGGGAAAGACCCCTATAATATAATTGTTTTGAATGTAATAGAGCAATAATTAATACATCAATAATTGATTAATCAATCGAATGTCCAATCAATCAATCGAACAATCAATCAACTTTTTAATAGGTCAAATAGTCAACTGAATTCATATCTTTACGACCGCATTGAAATACACGAACATTTCAATGGCGTGGAACCTATTCTGAACATGATATTTAAAGGTTATACAATAGGCTATTAAAATTGCCCCTGTGTTGATTTATGTGAAGGCTTTGTGATCATGTTAAAGATTTATACATGTAATGTCAAAAAACAAAAAAATAAAAACGTTTGATACAGCACTTGGGGGGGGGGGGGGGTGGGCATGGATCGCTTTTCAGAATTGGGGTCGGAAGGATGGGGCTAAATAGGAAGGGTATATACTACACAAATTTGGGAATGGAGATGGTGTGTAAAGTACCCCCACACCCCCACTCCGTGTATGATCGACGCCCGTGGACTGTCTGTCTGACCCGTTCAAATGCCTACTTATCTCTTTTCCCCTCTCTCTCTCCCTCTCTTTCTCTGTCTCTCTCTCTCTCTCTCTCTCCCTGTCTCTCTCTGTCTCTCCCTTTTTTTCTCTTCCCCCCCTCTCTCTGTCTCTCTGTCTCTCTCTCTCTCTCTCTCTCTCTCTCTCTCTCTATCTATCTCACTCTCTCCAGAGCCAGAAGGGCGTTAAAGGTAATACAAAGTTTTGGGAAATTTTGAAAAATTGGCGGATAGTGATTCTTTACAATTTTGATATATTTGGATGCCCCTGTGGATGTATTATAAGCACTAGAAAATGTAGCCCCTAAAACACTTCTGCTTTCGAGAAAAATTGAATATAAAAATTTACCGGTACTCCCGATAAATTTTGATAAATTTCAAATGTCGCCTACGGGAGTACAATGGTATAGCTGCGACCCTGAAAATCTCAGAATATGTAGTTGTGATATATGGTAACTATAACTGGAATAGCTAATTGGTCGATTTTAGTCAAGAAACATTGTTTTATAGCTTAATTAATATCTTGACCTTGAGTGGGAGCTATACATCATAACGAGTTTATTATTTACAATTTCATAATATTTTAGACTCGATTTCGACCGTGACAACTATCACTGAATATTGTAGGATCGCATATGCTTCCAATATGTTCATTTGAACCAAATTCATGACCCCATACCAAAACTTTGTATTACCTTTAATATTGTTTGTAAAGTATCTCAGTTAACGACGATATATCTCTTCAGTCGTCGTTTTTTTCTCTCGTTGCATTTACTCGTGGACATTCCGTGGCTCTCAAAATAGATGAGTGACCGAACGATGTGGTTTTCATTTACAACTTCATTGCATGTACCTTGCACTCTAATTCACATCCGCCATCCGTTACAGACTGCTCAGCTTTCACCAATGCGTTATATGATTTCATTAAAGGGATACGGTAACTTTGTTTCAGATTCTGAAACAAAGTTCTGGATTTAGTTCATGCTGCAATGATAATTATAAACCTTTAGGTCAGTCAGGAAGCCAATTACTTTTACAAGCCCATCGCCTGTCTGATTATCAATATATTTATTATTTAAATTAAAAAATTTGAAAACCCTTTGCTAAACGGTTTTCATAACACTACAGTCTATTGAGGAAAACGATTATAGTAAAAACCGGTCACTCAAAGATTTTTACTTTTTTGAGGCACTTCTTGATCATTTTGAAACACAATTTTTAGGGCTTCAATATTACACCATATCACAGACACTGATAACACGTAGGACCGTGTATCTCAGATTGAACATTGTTAAACGTTCCCTTTAAAGCATGTGAAAGACGAACCGATGCAGAGTCTGTCAGAGCATTCATGAAAGGGTTCCTTCAAGATGCCACGTCTTCTTTAACTATTACAGATGTTACATTTTACAATATATCGCGTTTAAATTTCTTCTGCTCTCGTTGATTGTGCAAAGATTCATTATTACATGAATTTGTTCTTAAATGTTGCAATTAGGCCTATTCCAAATTTGATTAAAAAAATTGTTCAGCGTGCCAAAGAGGGATATTTAATAGCTTCTTGATATTTTTTCTTACAAGCATTTTAAACTTGTTAATACTTTATGACACGACAAGTAGACTCTACAAAATGTCATTTTCTGGTAAAAATAGTCCAGTCTGCATTTTTTTCCATTGTCATAATTCTTAAGAACTGTGGACTAATTCTGTTTCTTAACATTTGAGATATTGGAGAGCTGCATTTAAAAGGAAAAAACTTAATAACTAGGTGTCTTACACTAACTTCCAAAATTTGTTTCGAACAGATACAGGTACAGGACGTGGAATTACACCTAGTTTTTCAAACCCATACAAAGCCATTGGAACGAGTCCTCCAGAGAGACATTGCCGACATGTTTATCAAATCTCTTTAAAATAAGAGAAAGGATGTCCTGCAGTACTTAAAGGGTGAGAAATTGTTATCAATCCATTTAAATTCCTTAAATGTAAAATATTGGGTTCCACCATAATATTAAATTGTCGGTGCAATTTCAGAAAATACTTAGTTACTCTGAAGGAAATTCTTGCTGATGTCAAAGCACTTTGAAAATAAATTGAAAATGAAATAAAATGATGAGTTCCTGTTAATCACTAATACAGATTTAAAAAATACACTTAGTTTCTTTTTTTGACAATATCTATCAAATAGAAAGAAAAGTTAAGGAATGAATGATCATTCTAAACAAGGCATAGTCTGTAGTTAGATGTTGCATCATCTTACCCTTACATATAACTGCGGAGCATTGTAGCTAAAGAGCTAAATCAAGCATGGTGTATTATATTGTTCCACAAAAAAATAAGACAATGAAGAATTTACAAATCCGAGGAATCGCTCAAAAAATAAATAAGAACCCCTTTTCCTTCTTCTCGCTGGGAACTCCTCCTTTGACCGCCATGGCTTTATTTAACATTGTGTAGACATAGTACGACAGATCGCATACCGCATACTGAATGACCATTGCCTGGCGAGAGCACCGCGTCACTCGCTTTGTCAAGCTGACATTTTGCCAAAAGCGTACTTGGTGGCACTTAAGATATTTGGAAGGTGATAGAGGATGTCATATTGTTAAGTGCTGATGTCGCCTGGTTGGGATATGTCAAAAGTGACGATGACCTCGTGACCTTTCCATATTCTCCTCTTTTTCCGTTTATTTAGATTGATTTCCGCAGATCTCATGTAGAAAAAAAATGCGATTTTAATATTGGTACAAGGTAAAATATTTAAAGAACACAAAATATTGTCTGCTCTCTCTCTCTCTCTCTCTCTCTCTCTCTAGCTATATATATATCTTTCTTCTCTTTCTCTGCCTCTGTATGTCTGTCTGTCTGTCTGTCTCTTTCTCTTTTCTCTCTCTCTCTCTCTCTCTCCTCTCTCTCTCTCTCTATGTATATAGCTGCAGATGTGGGACGTATGTAAAGGTCGGCTGTACCCAATTTGTGAATTACGATTTACCATCTATATCTTACGACGAAGACAGTCTTCAGTTTACTAATCTAATGTTATGTAATCTAATCTAATGTTATGCCGCAAGTATTAACTTTACGACTTCATAAAATTGTTGATAGTGTTCACAATATAAAAAGGATTGTCAGTACGTGTTATATATCGTTTTTATTAAATTATGTTTACTTTGGGAACTACGCCTCACGCGTATTTATTTCCACTGATTTGTAGTCTCTTTTTTCTTAATCATAATTATGTACATTTGTATACTGATACTTTATACACAATTTTTATTGTGTTTTTATGATTAAAAAGCACTGATCTGCTTAACCATGATATCAAACAACAAATATGAAGAAAAAAAACTTAACGTTGTCTAAAATTATATCAACAATTCTTTCATGATATTCGTCAGCGAAGTAAAAGAAAACGATAAATCATTCACAAAAGCTCTAATTAAAAGGACAACTGCTTATATATGCTAATTTTTTTAAATAAATGTTTGTAATTTCACTGTCTGCTTCCGTAATATTACTATCACAGTAAATTACACAACTACATTCTGACGTTGATTATTCCCCAGACATGGTGTAATAATCGTGATTTCCTGACAGCCAGGTCTTCATTTACTACCTCCTTTGGTCCAATACAATGAATGTTTGATGGGCAAGCACGTGCGTGGCAGGTCTTCGCCGTCAAATAGACACATTTCGTTGGGGATGTTGAAAAGGGCACGTGTTCTTCGGCTTTCGAGGATAATTTCGGTCGTTGACTGTGTGATTAACCTTCATCATTATTCCGTCAGGTTTGGGATGGTATGGCCGAAGCAGTGAGAGATTGGGGTGGGGGGGGGGGGGGGGTGGTGGGGGAGAGGGGGAGGGGAGGGGGAGAGGTGGAGGTGGAGGTCTTGATGATAAGGGGGTAATGGTGAGAATGACAAGTCAGTGTGTGTGTGTGTGTGTGTGGGTGTGGCGGGGAAAGGGGGAGTTGAGTGAGAAAAAGTTAGAATTCGAGAAGATAAGGGGCAGATAATTATAACAGAGAAAAGAGAGAGAGAGAGAGAGAGAGAGAGAGAAAGAGAGAGAGAGAGAGAGAGAGAGAGAATGAGAGAGAGAGCAAAGACAAAGAAAGATAAAGACACACAGAGAGATGAGAGAATATAGCGGTAGCATTAATGATAAAGGAGTGGGGGAAGCGGAAAGGCCCCAAATAGAAATGTTTTAAATGTACTTAATCCATCAATTGAAAATTTAGTCGAATATCCAATCAATCCATCGTACAATCAATCAACCATTTAATCGATCAAATTGTCAACTAAATTAAAAAACTTAACGACGACAATCCATCCTACTATGTCCCATTTCCAGACCAAAAATGAAAAGTTGAATTCCAATGGCATTTGAAATACTAAGTTAGAACTTCCTTCAAAAAAGAAAGGACTTGAAATGTCTTGTTATGGGAAAATAATGACCATTACGACTTACGATTAGTTGTCGAATCGACTTTAGTGACTGCAATCACTTTAGTAAATAGTCTGATTTTCCCACCCTTGTACCGAATGGTCGTATGTTTTGTGCTGCGCAAAGATTCAATCAGTTTAATTTGGCTATTACAAGAAATGGGTTATTGATGGAAACAAAATAATAATGCTCATGTACCTTTACAACTCATTTTATATTATTTTCTGGCATTACAGGTATGCACTCTATCGGCAGCAGTTGTTGCCTGCTCTCTTCATGACAGCCGTTATAGCGACACTTTAAGATGATTGCCTGCCGATCAGACAGACTGCCAGTCCCGCTCTGTAAATAATCGCCTTAATATTCTCACGCTAAGGATCATCAAGCAATGAATGGTGTGTAAACACTCACCCATAGCTTCGAGGTCGTAGGAAAGTAAAACCAGGGTGGTAAAACGGAGTTCAGTCTTATCATACCAGCAGATAATTCGCCATTGATGATGAGTAGTTTGCAGGCACAAAGCCTTGCCCTTCGCTGTGCGTAACAGTGTCTGCAGTTTGAGACTAGGCGGACAACAGGCTCTTTACTTTAGCTGCTCCCACCAAGCCATAGACTGACAGAACTAGGCTCTGCTCAAGGCTTTAGGAATTGTTGTAAAGTATTAGAGTCTGTATCTGCAGCTTTCATAATGTAAAAGAGGGTGTCATTTGAGACACATTTCTGGGAACATTTTCTTCAAAACAAAAGTGTTTGAAGTCAAATATGTATTACGTATTCTTTAATCAATATTTGTCAAACACATTTTTTTTTTCGGGGGGGGGGGGGGGAGGGAGGGGGAATCTTCGCACAAGTGTGTCTTAAATGACATCCTCTTTCACATTATGCCATCAAATTTTCGGCGTATTAGGGGCTCCCAACACTTTAGAGGGGCTATAAAGCAAGATTGTGTCAAGTTATTGCCACTTTGATCATTTCAAATCATCCAAGTGTACATCAATAAAATATTGTTGTGTACTACATAATGAATCTTTCCCAGTTGTCTCCAGACAGTTCCTTTTACAATGTAATCACGTAACCAGTACCCAACTAATATCCATGAGAGGAATGTGATATGCCCAGTTCAAAACGGAATACAAGAAAAGGATTATAAAGTCATGTGTAATTTGTCTGGGAGACTGCTCTCTTGATATTGGATCTGGTTGAGATGTGAACTTAGCAAACAGACATAATGCAAGCTGTTGAAACAAGTTTCGTTTATCTTCAGTGGGATAAATATTGATGTTGAATAGGCCCCACTGAGGCGCTTGCATGCTTGAACCGATGAATAGCGAAATGATTACTCTGTCTTTCTCTGTTTCTCCAGGGTCCCGACCCCCCCCCCCCCCACCTCTCTCTCTATATTTCTTCCCCACTCTCCCTCTCCCCTCTCTCCTTTCCTCTCCATCCACGTCTTTTCCCTGCACGTCCCTCACTATTCCTCTGTGTATTTCTGTCTAATCTATATTTCTCTTATCATATACATACCCCCTTTCTCTTCTCTCATCATCTTTTTTTTCTATCTCACCTTCTCTCCCCTTGTCACTAATCTTCAGCGTCCATGCATTTCTCTCTCCCCCCCCCCTCTCTCTCTCTACCCCCTCTCCCTCTCTATTCTCTCTCTCTCTCTTTCTCTCTGTCTCTCTCTCTCTGACTCTCTCTTTCTCTCTCTCTCTGGCTCTCTCTTTCTCTCTCTCTCGCTCTCTCTCTCCCTCTTTCTCTTCCCCCCTCTCCCCCTCTCTCTCGTTCCATCTCTAAGCAAACATTTCTTCCCTTCTTCCCCCTTTCGTTTTTCTCTTACCTTTTTTTGCCATCTCCAGACGAGGGGCACAGTTATTCCCACCTCCTTTTCCCTTGCCTCTTCTCCTCCATTCCAAATTTCCTTCTTATTTAATTGAAGTCCCTCTATCCTGTACATTGTGAACTTCTCTTCATCTTCTAATAGACCTACTTCATTATTTGCACGCGTGGATAAAAGCTATAATAATCACTCTTCATTATAATGATATTGAAATCTATCTGTCTTTTATCTTACATTGTGCATTTTATTCATCTCTAAACACACTTCTTCTAAATATTATAGTGATATAATCACGTTTTAGTCTCATTATATTAAAATCCCTCTGTCTTTTAACATACATTGATCAAACAGTGTTTTATCTTTTTTTAAATACTTAACTTGCTCATATAAATAATAGTGGTATTATCACTATTATTTGTCATCATATTGAAATGCACCTTCCTGTTAACATACCTCGTGCGCTGCTTGTTGCATCCCTTTTTTAAACAATTTATTTGCGCATAATAATAGCGTTATGATGGTGGTGTACCCCACGAGACCAAAATGACTGATGGAAGACCTCCTTCATAAATCCTCTCCGGAACGAAATGGGTCATTAGAGCTCTACGAGGTCACGTGGTTAATAGTAAGAATACATAATTACCATCATACGTTAGTCCTCCCAGGCTTTCCTCATTTCAATTTCTTAGATTGGCTCGCTATAAGACGAGACAATTTTGATTACTTTCTTACAGTGAGATCTTGTTTTAACTGGAGCTTGAAATTATATAAATGGCCCATATCGTTACATTATCAATTTTTTTTAAAGGCACTTACTTCAATTCATTTGTCTCATGCAGATCAGATGGTTCACCTTTAAACATTTATAAATACGGATATCACTTGTACCTTGAGTAGGTTTTTAAAGCGTTTTTATATTTTCACAATAATTTCTGTTTTGTGAAAGAATACAGAATGAGCGCTTGTGGTGTGTATGGAAAACTTGAGAACGTAAAATTCCCCAAATCTCTTATTTTTAAAGATGATTATAACAGATTATATTAAAGATGATGACGTGGATCCTAAATAAGTGATTGATTGAGAGCGTACACGTGACCATGCATTTATTTTGCCTAACACTTTGATAATGACCTGTCATTATCAAATGCTGATGACCGGTCACTAGTAAAATCATGTTATAAAACATCATTTTATACAACAAATAAAACATAATCTAATAACACAAATAATACACATCATTTTGTTCGGGCATTAGTAAAATTACCCACACTCAGTACCTTCAAAACAGTCCAAACACCCTCGGCTATCGCCTCGCGCGTGTTAGACTGTTCCAAAGGTACCTTGTGTGGGTAATTACTAATGCCCTCACTGCTGTGTATTATTTGTATACTAAACTATTATCATGCTTATACTCTTGCCAAAAGCATCTACATGTTTTCACCGTCATCACCTCGTCTGTCGCCAATTATTTAAGCGAGCGAAGCAGACGAAAGGAATTTGAGAAGATCTATTCGACCTATATAGTCTGTTCATTCACATTATTATTACCCCTCCATGCACGCCCAAAGTTTTGTAAGAAGGTGCCTCAGATTTGCATAATGAGTTGTAGTCTGCCTTTTTTAAATATTTTGCTTTGACATTTTACACATCATGACATTTATATTACCGAGGAAACATGGATTCCAATTTCCCTACTTTTTAAACCATTTCCAAGTCCCCTCGAAAGCTAACATGCATTTCGAGAACAGCAGGTATTGCAATTTGCATGTTGATATCTACCCCAACACAAGAATGAAGGACATATATATTATTTTATTTTAAGAACACTCTGACTGTGTTTAGCGCTCTCTAAAATAGTATCAGATTTGTTTGTATTACTTTGAAGGAAAATTGAGCCAATTACTCCCTTCAAACGTGCTAATAAAAAAACTGCACCTACGCACATACATTCATTCTCCTACGTGTACGTAAACAAAAGCGCAAAATAACCTTTTAATTCTACCCAATTAGAACAGAAAGTCGTGACGTACATTGAAATGCATCATTCTAAATGCTTGATTTTTAAAAATCTTTTCTATTTGCCTTATAAAGTCAGGAATGATTTTCAATTTTCAGACTGTATGCATCAACACGTTTTCACAGTGCGTTGACGTAATTCCACTTCTAACACTCCCTAAATACCACTCATGCTAAATCATCCACAAAATTACTTTCAAACATAAAGAAAATATCTCTTTCCTTTTCACTCCCTAAATAACCACTCATGCTAAATCATCCACAAAATTACTTTCAAACATAAATAAAATATCTCTTTCTTTTTCACTCCCTTCCCCTGCCATTTTATCTTTAGATATAATCCTCTCACACACTGTATACTATTAATTGTTAAAAATCAACATTTTGTTGAGAGCCAGAGAGGTGTTACCTATGTGTAATGGTAAAGATGACGTCCTTCTCTGTGTATGTGTATTGGATTTTTACAGACGTGTATCAATCAGATATGATTATTTACGTCTGGGGACCGACCTTTAAACGTAACCATCCGAAAGACATGACTCAGTTTTGAACCTGCGTCCTCAGCTGAATCAATTTGTAACTTCCATTTGTTAGCTGGATTACAGGCGCACAGACGTCCTTCTGGCTCTCGGCAAACAATAATATTTAAAGGTTTACAAATAACAGCGCTTTCACTATTCTTGCCAATAAACCAACCCTAATCGCAACGAACATTATGCATCAATGAAAATGATTGATACAAGCTTGTTCACCAACTCATTGAGATGGACGAATAATTGATAAAAACAAGTCGCAAAACAATAATTAGCCGATCCAATCAAACTGTGTTTTCATTACCTATTCCTATTCAATCAACAGAGTTCTTGGTATAGCGACTTTTTCTCTCTTTGTTGACCAGAGTCAGTAATATCCTAGACAATAAACCTAATTTACTACAAAATACAGTTTCCTTGATTACAAAGTCCATGTCAGGAGACACGACAATTATTATGCCATAAATATGCAAACGATATAAAAATTTAAACATTAAACAAAATAACAATGTATATCTGATATTCATTCTCAATGTGTAGATAGGAATATGAAAGAACAAATAGAAAACTAACCGAGTGTTGAGATAGATGACCATTATCGTTTATCAATTGCTTGCTGATATTGCTCTGCTGCTGAATAAGAAAATGAAGAAGAAGAAAGAAGAGAGAAAGAAGAAGAAGAAGAAGAAGAAGAAGAAGAAGAAGAAGAAGAAGAAGAAGAAGAAGAAGAAGAAGAAGAATACAGAAGAAGAAGAAGAAGAAGAAGAAGAAGAAGTAGAAGAAGAAGAAGAAGAAGAAGAAGAAGAAGAAGAAGAAGAAGAAGAAAAAAAAAGGAGAAAAAAGAAGAAGAAAGAAGAAGAAGAAAGAAAGAAGAAGAAGAAAGAAGAGAGAAATAATAAGAAGAAGAATACAGAAGAAGAAGAAGAAGAAAAAGAAAGAATAGAGGAAGTAGAAAAAGGAGAAGAAGAAATAGAAGAAGAGTTTATTGTCCACGGGTGGTATCTTAAAACTAGATTGAAATCGAAATTAATTCTATATAGTAAAACTTGACCTGGGCTTCATCTGAGCGGAAGCACGTTTCCACTTCTCCGATCTCTTTTCATGCTTTTGTCCTTTAATATATAGTGTGAACAGACACTCGAATGAGACGAGGTTTAATCGAGTTTGGGTGCTAGAATTCACAGACAGGCAGATACTGACGAGCAAAATACAGTCTACTGCCTTAGGTAAACAAGTCATATAATATTCATACTGCTATTCCCAGGCATATTCCCTCATTCTTCTTCCAAAGTCATTTGTTTCTTCAGCCTCATGGCAATGATAATATTTTTGCTTTCTTAAGTTTAATTATAGGCACTCATCTATGTACATTACTTCCAATTAATACGAATACAAAACAATATTGGATACTAATAGTGCTCATAGTCATCACGCAAGGCGCCCCGGTTCGAGTTCGGCTACCAACTCCGTGCTCATAGCATTCAAAGAATCCATAATTGTGTTTTTACTACGTACCCATTCAACACCTAGAGGGCGAATGGCAAGTGGAAATTAATTGTTTGCCAAAGGACAAAAATACCGCGCAGGGACTCGAACCAATGACCTCCTCATTTTCTTCTTGTCATTTTTTTTATTCTCCTTTTTCTTTGCTCACTGTTCTTTTTATTTACTTTTCATTTTTTGTCACCACACGATGGGGGGGGGGGGGGGGGGGGGGGGCACATGCCTCGCCCTCCATAGCTATACACCATGGTCGTTTTTAAAGAATACAGAATATCTAGTTTACTCCAAAATCTTGCTTACTCCAAAATAACTCCTCTTTTTTTTGTAGCTCCTCCGAGCATGAAGCTAGATCATTATAACTAACATGTCTGTTAACCGCTTTTTAACCCCAAACTAGCACAAGCACAACATGATAGGTTATATTTCATTTGAAACATAACGTTTCTGTTTGTCATACGCTCACACTTATCACTATTTAGTTATGCCACTTATGACATGATAACGGTCTATTCGTGTTTGTCATTACGCACCACAACAGGCTAGTCCAAAAAGGAGGGCTGGATTGTGAAAGTGTTTTCTATTAAGGTGACAGAAGATCAGATCTACATGGATAGGCGTATGAGGCAGTTTGAGGGTGGGGGCTATGGTGGGGGCTGCAGCCATGAACATTTTAAAATAACTATTGTTCGGGAGGCTCTTACTTCATATTCGTGTATCAGTCACCTTATCATTCGTGCAAATTAAGTGATCTATTGATATTGGGATTTGTGCATCTTGTTTAGTTCGGCCTATTGACAAAATTATATTTCGAGTTTTAATACGTTTCATAATTTTTCATCGCTTTCAATATTAATGGAATTGCAAACGTGATATTCAGCCCAGGAATGTCACCTCTTACGCCCACAGAAAAGATCATCGACACAATTTTTAAATAAATAATAAAAAGGATATTTTCATTCTACTTGCGGGTTTCGTTTATCCTTATGATACGAAATCGCTTTCTTCACAATACATTGACTGAGTGCCTGCGAAATAATCAGTTTAGAATGGACCCAAAATTCTGACATTATATTTGATGAAATATCATAATGCATTGAAATACAATATAATATGTAGTAAACGCATGTATGGTGTAGTATACGAATCCCAGTTGTTCGGCACAATACAAAAAAACAAAGACAAACAAGCAAACACATATATTACGGTGAGTTAATGAATAGTTAAACGGTGATTATTAATAAAGAAAATCTGAATTCATTTGCCTTAGTCGAAATTGACATAATATCTGCTACATAATGATACAAATTTTTACTTCAGTCTTATCCCCTTTTCATCTCCTCTTATTTTATTTTTATTATGCGCTCTAGATCTACGTTTTTTATCTTCATTATTTTATGCGCTTCCGCCGTCTGAATATTATCTCATTTTGATCGATCCCTCTTTGCAATTTGTTGGTTCTCGTTTCCCCAGTTGGAATAAAATCACCTAAAAATAGTTTCCTCATGCTGAACTGTAGAAGCACAAAATCCACTTCTATCCCGCGATGTATTTATGTGACAAAATATTTTCAAAATCCTGTATATTTCAAGTAAAGTGGTCCATCAATACATGAGATATTTTGTGGCTTAGGACTGTCGTGTGTGAAACATGGCTCACAGTACAATGGCATTGGAATTTGTGTAGTACCAATAGAAATAGCGATTGAAAGAGGAGAAAAATGACATTTCCATATGTTTTGTACACAAATCACGAAAATGAGCGATTTTCGGGCTGACATGCAAAGACAAAAGGTCGCGTTACCTTGTAAATTACTGTAGGTTCAATTTTCATTTTGTTTAAAAATGCACAAGACTCGAAAGAAAAAAGTCAGCGAGTCGCGGGGTGCCATCCATATACGTTCCCAAACAATCAGAAAAATCGTGGAGGGAACATAATGCCCCCCCGGCCTTATTAGGGTTAAAGATACAAATAACGTTGTATGACTCATGTTCAAATATATATTTTTTTCATTCTAGTGTTGTATGCTTTCAAAACATCCTCTGGAGATGATCCCATTAACAACCATTTTCAAACACTTCCCGGGTATCCATTAATACCCCTGGGTATCGAAAGGGGAAGAACTTTACTGCCCATTACACATTGGTCTTAACACTTTTAAAAGCTTTTCAACTTGATTAATAAATCAAGAAAAGATATAGAAAGTATTACATCCATTGTTTTTTATCCGTTAATTTTACTGGCGCTATACGTCATGTTTTGGGGTTAAAAGTTGCACCCTTCTTTTGTGCCCCCAAGAAATCGAATCTAATTTGTGTGTGACCCCTGGGCGTGATTAGTTACATCAAGATTAAATAAGCATTGTCAGAATGAAAGTGGGCATATTATTATGGCATGGATTGAAACAAATGATACGGATAGGAAAGGAGGCAGAGCGTAGGAGAGAGAGAGAGAGAGAGAGAGAGAGAGAGAGAGAGAGAGAGAGAGAGAGAGAGAGATGTGTATGTGTGTGGGAAGGGGGGGGGGGGGGGGGGGGAGGAAAGCTATTTGCCACACTTGACCCCAAGTGAAGAGAGTGGGTACCTAGTAGGATTCATTCCTTGAATGCACTGAGCGCTATACGGTTTCCGAAGCTAAAGCCGGGGTAATAATATCCAAAGTCCTTTGCAAGCGCGTAGAGACGTTAGATCGTAATTATGCGCTATAAAAGAACGGTAATTGTTATTATTAGTATTCTTTACCATAATTATGAACGCTCTTTAATTTGATTATCATTATCTCTGTCATTGTCTGTCACTAATGGCGTAGTATATTGTACAACGTGATCAGTTTAATGGGTCGGAAACGCCGGGGAAAAGTGATTAACTTTTCCCCTCTACCGACCGATACATTTGCGCTTCGTCACTGATGCAATGTAAATATCGTTCGCGCTTCAATGGACCCGTACCACCTCAAGGGGGAGTCGCATTGGACTATAATGACATGTATTCCTTTGCGGAACGAATGGATGCACTGCCCGGCCGTGTCTCTTGGGCATCGCTTCAAGAACGTAAAAAGGTAATAGAGCCGCCAAATCGAATCGATATTCATCTGGCCGAGGCCTTGGCTTTCTACTACTTTCCTGCGAAGGAATGATATTTCAGAAGCTCTTGCGTTAAGGATGTGTCGGAGAGGAAGTATTGCATCTCATCGCGCCACCTATATTCTTGGAAAAGTGTAGGATAAGAGAGAGAGAGAAAGAGAGAGACAGACAGACAGACAGAAAGAGAGAGAGATAGATAGAAAGAGAGAGAGCCAGAAAGAAAGAGAGAGAGAGAGACAGAAAGAGAAAGAGAGAAAGGGGGATAAGAGAGAGAGAGAGAGAGAGAAAGAGAAAGAGAAAGGAGAGAAGAGAATTTCTATTTATTTTAATGAGACCAAAGTATTATTTTTCTTTCATTACCCTGCTTTTTAAACACATGAATGAAAACAAGAGAGAAAGAGAGACAGAGAGAGAGAGATAGTGATGAGGGGAAGAATAGTAAGGGAGAAAATCCGTTTCGTGGTTACAGAAAATAATGAACTCGCTGTCCTGTCAAAAAGCACGTTAATTCACACTATGCATGAGATTTGAATTGAAAAGAAAGTCAATATGCAACGAAATTTCAAGTCCTTGTTATCTTACTAACTTCACATCTATAGAAGATAGTAATGACACGATTTGTTTTCCTTCGTCTTCTTAGGTACTGTTGGTGTTCATATCAACGTGTTTATTAAAGAAAAGTGGAGTTCTAATAATTCAATCACATTGAGAAAATAAACAAGAAACAATATAATCGGGAAAGTTGGTTAGCCCATGAAGCACTGCATGTAGTGCATGGCAGTTATTGTTAATAATAATAGTTCGTTCTTATATAGCGCATTTCAGGACCGCATGTAGGCGGTTCCTTAAGCACACCCTATTTCTCATGTATGCATTCAGTGTGAGTTCAATGCCCTGTGATAAATGGGCACTAAAAAGGCATCAGTTGCAATGTGCAGAAGTTATAATGGGTAGAGAGTGAATTCACGAAACGTTAGTTCAGCATCATTCGAAAAGCAATTTTGATTTCGTATTCAAAGTGGCGTATCAAGACATTGGTAAACAGGGGGCGTATAGTCCTCTCCAGGAAGGAGGGTATAGGGGCAATTAAGCTCCTCTTTAGACAGACGGGGAGGTGGAGTGTACCTGTGCTAGCGAATGAAGTGCTATGTGCACCAGATCAACTTCAAGATGTACATGTATATTTTAATTTATGGGATCTCAAATGGAAGGGGGTGGTCGCATTTCCAGCCTTTGCTGGAGACTCCAAGCTACAAGTCCTCGCTCCTCTTCTCTTCATCATGCTTCCCCGAATTCCCTATGGCGATAAATTCGAAGTAAAATATGTTACCTTCAAAACATTATTAATAGCAGTAATATGTGTGATAAATATTTATAATGGCATTGCCATGTAATGGTTAATACACATAGCCCTTCGTAACCTCCACCCTCCCTTTTCCCATCTTTTTCTCTCTTTCTCTCTCTCTCTCTCTCTCTCTCTTTATCTTTATCTCTCCCTCTCTCTCTCTCTCTCTTTTTCTCGTTCTCTCGGTGCAATGCAATATACGCCATTTATGCCTCAGCGTTCAATGCCCTTATAAGTGAATGTCGTTGACATGCAAAAAACAATCATTTGAAAATCAAAATGCATTTCCATCACTCCACTGATGGGGGCCACTTTAGGGGCACCGGCTACGGATATTAAACTTGAAACTGTGGGACATGGATAGTTGACTTGCGGTGTCGCCAAGGTGACATACATCATGATTTCATGAGACAACTTTTTTAACCGTACTGCAAGAAGAAAGGCACACTTTCTCATTTATTATTCTCCTGCACTAAAATCAGCCCATCCCCTTATCTTTTAAACACCCTTATAAATCCTATCTTTTAAATTTGTTTTCATAATGTGAAATGTTGTATATTACGTGTTTGTTTCCTCATATTATTAATTTGCCTGTTTGTTTGTTAGTTGTTATATTATAATTTGAAATTTGCAACATCAAAACTATAGCATTGTATAAGTTATTTTATTCATAATCTGTGAAAATAAAAACAACACAAAAGGAATTACCATAATTATAACGACAATTGAGAAAATCTCCTTTTTATATTCTTTATATCTACCAGATACATAATCCAGTGCCCTTGAGTTAACAGTTCATAAGCAGGTCACAAAAGTGCCCGATTTTACCGACAAAAAATACTGTCGGGTTTATTTAGTTTCGATAGGAGCTGGGAATGTTGCGTGCATTGATTATATTAGAAAGGGGCATGACAACCCGACTATTTTCGTCAATGATCAACGCAATCGCTAGTACCTAGCAACAACGAAACAACATGACTAACAAAATGTATGCAGGTGATATTATGCCTAGTGCCTGAAAGTGAAATCAAATGTTTGCTTTGGAAAAGGTGTCAGGATGGGATTTGATACAGAAAAGTTCGTTTGTTGATCGCCGCGGTGTATCCATGGATACGACAATTTAGACACTGTACATGCGGTATAGGCTAACCTTGCCTAATTCTTGAATTTCACTATTATTATTAACATTAAGGCAATTAAATAGAGGGTGTATAGAGGTATCGAAATTAAGAGGGTGGGACTTGTGGGAGGATAAAGCTAATGTCAGTTGCATAATTATGTTGTGTTTTTTTTAATAAAAAAAAATTAAAAGGGAGAAAGAGGACCAAAGAGGAGGGAACAGAGGAAAAGGAAAAAGAAAGAAGAGAAAAGGAACGATAAACAAGGGCGGGATCGTCAGCAGACCGCGAGGGGGCTGGGGGAGGGGTATAGGGGGGAGGTGGGTTGTAATTCAATGATTTGTGCAGGTCCGCGTATATTTATACCAATTTCTCTGTCTGTGCCTCCAAACGGTTCGGGTAGCAGGGGCAGCTTTAAATCTATGCTGGATACGCCTCCGAGCGTTTCCACGCTTTGAAAAACTTCACGCACATAGCGAGCACAACTGTTATAGGTGGGTGCATAAACACTGTAAGCTTGGCGGCTGTGTCAATATCTACTCGGTTTCTAACGAGATTTGGGCGACGTAGTACAAACACGCTGGGATGCTTATTATGTCATAATTACAAGCCGATGTGGAGAGGTATCGACTTCAAACTGAGAAAGATACACCGATTGGAAATATTACGATGATACTGGAGCTTTGATGGGAATAGAGCTCATTTTTCTCTACCGATTTGAGAAGAAGGCACGGGCGAGAACAGGGTGGAGGAGTGGGGGTGTCTTAAGACTTTGCTAAATAAACAACATCGATATATAACGAGGATGCAGGTGCGATCTAGGAATAGGGTTCGTTTATCTGCCTATTTGAGGAGAAGGGGTCGGTTGCGGCGTTGGAGGACGGGGGGGGGGGGGGGGGGGGGGGGTAAGGGCCTTAAGGATTTGCTAAAGATAAAACAACGGGAGATACATGTACTAGGATACATGATGTGATGTAAGGGTAGAGTTCAGTGTCTTAGGGGAGAAATTAGGATGATATTTAGATCTAGATTTTAAAAAAGGGTTCATTGTTATGCCGATTTTGAGGAGAAGGGGAAGGAGCGAGGTCGTCTTAAGGCTACTAAATATAAAATATCGGGAGATATTGCGAGGAGAGGATACGAGATCTGTAATTAGAATAGGGTTCACTGTTTTGGTGATTTAAAAAAGGGGTAGGGCGAGGGACGAGGGGTGGTGGTGTCTAAAGACTTTGCTAAATAGACATCAAGAGATATCAAGGGGATACAGGATCTGATATAATAATAGAATTTGAGGAAGAATGGAGAGGGGGCGGGGGCGGGGGCGGGGGCGGGGGCGAGGGGACTCAATACTTTGCTATAGAATTATTACGAGGATAAGAGAATGATTCAGTTTCTGTCGATGTGGGTAAAATGGGGGGGGGGGGGGGGGGGGAGGGGCGGACCTCTTTGTAGACTACAGTTCTCTTGATTAAATGTCACGTATAACGAAGTTAAATCAACCCTTTACAACTCTTTATTGGAGTAATTGAGATAGTCCTTGAAATAATAATGAAGGGCTCATAATATTAAACATGCAACTGGTTTAACTAATAAAAGAGGAAGATATCAAAGAAAGCGAGAGAGACGAAGAGAGAGAGAGAGAGAGAGAGAGAGAGAGAGAGTTGGGGGTGTGAGTGGGTCTGTGTATTATTGTGTGCGCGTCTGTGTGTGTGGGAAAGAGATAGAGAAAAAGAGTGAGAGAGAGAGAGAGAGAGAGAGATAGACAGAGAGAGTCTATATGAGACCAGTAAATCATTACATCCATACGAGTCTGATAATTATGCTCCTGAATTTTTCATTTTAATGGTGCCCATGGGTGCTCCCCCCCCCCCAAACTGTGGCCTCGATATGAAATCATCCTTGAGAGTCGTATCGACACATCTAACTCATTTTGCTTCATCCCAGCCTGGGAGGTTATTATGGCAGCCATTTAACACAATTTGTGTCCAGCCAATGGTATACTTAGGCACTGCGGGAGAAAGAAATGCATTCATACTAAATTTTGGTTTTGCATTACAGCATTGGGCATTAATCACATTACACCCCCTCCCCTTCTACTCACCCACACACACTCGTACTTTTCCAATCTTGTGAGAACGGGATGACCCGATATATGCTGTGTTTACATTTGCTCCAGGCTTTATTGGTCCAGGGGGTGTTTCACAAAGACTAAGATTGCCTTTAAATTGGACTTAACTATGGCAGGCTGTTCATAATTATGCCACTGTTTGCTCTCACCATTTACTGGCATCGGTCTCTCAAGGGACGTACAAATCATGGCCACAAAATCTACAGAATTGACATTTTTTCATAATTCATTATTGAAGGAAAAACAATATCTAAAGATCATAATGATGAGAGCAAACTGTGGCATGAATGGCCTGCCATAGTTAAGTCCAACTTAGTCGATTTTAGTCTTTGTGAAACACCCCCAGGATATAAGGTTATAGGATAAGGGTTGCAGTTGGGTTTTTACGAAAGGTTTAGGGTTAGGGTTAGGCATAGTTCTACGTCCATTGTCCAATCAGGAATTCTGTTAAAGATAAACTTGAGTTCTGGTTTAAAACAAAAATGAATTCTCACAGAATCGAACAAGTCTTTAACTGAATGTTCAAGATTACAAATAAATGTCATTTGCCAAACAATTTGGTAGAAAAATGTATACTGGCTGAGTAATGAGCATAGAAACATAAGGAAATCAAGGTAAGTAGGCTCGACACCATTTGTGTAGTCCCATATACATCTTTCTGTGTTACAGTGCATGTTACTTTACCAAGACTGGGCGAAATTTATTATGATTTTTATATCATCAAACCTTGCAGTAGGCCTACAAACCAGGCACGTAGCCACGGGGGGGGGGGGGGGCACATACATGTAATCGATCGAGGTAAAAAAGGGGTCTAAAAAAGTTCAACCGAGCTTGGAATTTTTTGGGGGGTACGTGCCCCCCCCCCCGTAGCTACGTGCCTGCTACATAATTATCAATGTTTACATGCTACATGATCAACTTTTTCTGATCAATTCAACACCGGAACATATTAATGTCTTTAGTAGATATGAACATAATGATCATACCTTTATGTTTATAATTAGTTAGACTTTACAATATTGTATTCATATTTCTTCTTATTTTATTCATCTTTGTTTTCATAACCTTTGTTTCTTGTGTTATTTATTGAACAGCAGTTTGTTAACATTACTGGAGAGGCTACCCTGCTTAAATAATTTTTAAATGAATAAATAAATAAACAAATAGTCGATGCATCAACTCTCCGTGACAAAGATCTGATGAGAAAATGCCTGAATGTTTCAATACAATTACGATAATGACACGTGTACGGCTAAGCGAGTTGGATAATAATATTGTCATTATCATTTTTGAAGGATTCCAAAAAGTGCATTGTGATTTCCATGCACCCTGGAAATGTACATACGTTTTGGTGACAGTTCATATCGCTCCAAGAATGTTGAAAGCGTAAAATTAATCAAATTAATTTCACCATCACTCATGTTCTGTTCACCTTTCCAGTCTCTCTCTCTCTCTCTCTCTCTCTGTCTCTCTGTCTCTCTGTCTCTCTTTCATTTTTGTTAAATCCCACTTTATATATATATATATATATATCTGTCTCTCTCCCTATCTCTTTCTCTCTCTCTTCCTCCATTTATTCTCCTCTCTCTCTCTCTCTCTTGCTCTTTATGAGCCCACGATTTACCCCTGACATATTCCTGCTGCTCCTTCGAAGCATGATCAGCCTGCATAACCTCTACCTTCAATATTCAAAGAAAAAAAAAAACGTTAACTACGGTGGACAAAAATCTACTATTGTACGCCTCGGGGATACATGCAGGCGCGTAGCCACGGGGGGGGGGGGGGGGGGGCACGGGGGGGCACGTGCCCCCCTAAAATTTCCAGGATCGGTTGAAATTTTGTAGACCCTTTTTTTGACCTCGATCGATTACATGTATGTGCCCCCCCAAACATCAAACTCTGGCTACGCGCCTGGATACATGACCTGTTATCAATATTCATATAGATTAGGATCTATACAGCCCAACTCCTTTGTGTTTGTGAATAATAATAGCATATTCTAACAACGGCCTATACTCACTACGACATTTACGACACGATGATATGATTATGGAAGCTGGGGCGGGGAGATTCTTCTGGCCTCGAGACAGGGGGGAGCTGTGGAGCAAGAGAGAGAGAGAGAGAGAGAGAGAGAGGGAGGGAGAGAGAGAGAGAGAGAGAGAGAGAAGAGACGGAAAGGGGAGGGACAGAAAGAGGAAGAGAGAGAGAGAGAGAGAGAGAGAGAGAGGGAGAGTGGGTGAGCGTGTGGGTGTGGGTGTATTGTGTTTATATTTGAGGAAAGGGAGAGAGAGAGAGAGAGTGGGGGGGGGGGGGGGGGGGAGGAGGTCTCCAAATGGCACTCGGAGGGTTTTCTTTATCACGTTTACCGGGTAAATTCCTTCTTTTTTTTAAAATACGGCCTTTTTTTGGATGGATTACGTTGAATTGGGACTATTTTTTTAAAAATATCAGTTACAATACTTGCTACATAATAGGAAAGGGGTGATGAGTTAACACCGACAGTTTTGCATCATGATCGTGATCTTCCATCCCTCCACACGTTTAGTGTTTATTTCTTCTTCTTTGTATAACTTGCTTGGAGTATGGGTTGACATCAATATTTCCCATAGTGAATCGTTACCCCCCCCCCCCTCCTGTTCAGTGTTACGGTGTGACAAGGGGGTGCTGAAATCTCTTAGATATTTTCAAATTACAAGCGAACAACGAAGGACATAAATAGTTCAATTCCTACTATTCATTCTGGCTTTTACAGTCTTCCAATAAGGACCCCTTCAACTACCCCCTCCCTTCTCCCTCTCTCTCTCCCCCCCCCCCCCTCTCTCTCTCCCTCCCACTCTCTTTCTCTCTTTCTCTCCCTCCCACTCTCTTTCTCTCTTTCTTTCTCTCCCTCTCTCTCACTCTCTCTCTCCCTCTCTCTCTTCCTCTTTCTACCTCTTCTCTCTCTCTCACCTTCACTCTTCTCTCTTCCGCTGTCACCAAATTCAAACTAATCAAAACCAAGCACATGCACAGTTCCGAGTGGCTCAAATTGGATAGCGATTATTTATCCAATTTCTCTCTAGTTTATGTCTGATTTCAGCACGGGCCAAATTTGGCGTTCTGAAATTCAATATCGGTACAGCGTCATACGGGAGGCTAGCCGAAGATTGAATCAAAAGGGATGCTGGTAAAAATAGAAGCAAGCAAACGAATTCCATGGTAGCATTGCCAATCTATTGGATTTGCCTAAATCTTCTATTATTCAAGTTGTTGATTTGAAGTAGATTTTCTCTTATTCCAGGTTATTACAGCGCAGTATACATATTATCTCAAGTAAATCAAAACCATCATTGGAAGTTATTGCAATCTCTTGGAGGCATTGACAAGATCCACATTCTATTCATGCTTGTTAGTGTATTCTAGATCTAGTTCTTGTTCATCAGTAAAATATTATCCTAAAATACAGTTAATGATGGTTTATTGTTTTCTTGAAATCAGAAATTCAGAGACTCATTGAGGAAATGGAGAGCCAAAATAATGTCAACTTGTTTGATAGCGGATTCAATGCGCATGAAATGAGGCATTTTAAATTGTACCGTCGGATTATACAATCCGTACTTTTGAACAGGGAGGAATTTTAAAAGGTAAAACATATCTGGCTGAAAGATTCTGTATTGGAGAGGGGTCGTGGTCGAGTGGATTCATCACCAGACTGTGGAGCACAAGGTCCACAGTTCGAGTCTCTTCCGGGTTCGAGTCCCAGCTATATTGGCTAAACTAGTGTCCTCTGGTATGATGCTAATATTTTGCCATTCTCCACCCAGGTGCAGCAAATATATAAAAGTACTCTTTTTAAAAAAAAAGAGTGAATTTTTCAGTGAATTGATCACTGTCTTGTTTAGGAGTGAAAATCGATTGATTTTAGAGTGCTCTCTAAGAAGCAAAGAGTGAATGTTCACTCTATTTTTACTACATTTTCACTCTCCAGAGGAGTGACGTCGACTCCGTGATCACTCGATTTTTTTAGAGAGTATATAGAACAAAGGTATAGAAGAATGGAATAGAATGGAATAGGGTTTTAAGGTGTGTTTATACGAAGTAATTATTGAACGAAACAAAAACGGGTATGGATGCTCTCCTATATGAGAAAGTAAGAGCAGCATCAATAAAGAAAATAAAATTAGATAAAAAAAATATTCTACAAACAAACTTAGCTGCTCATTGTATTTAACTCCGAAGGAGTGTAGATTAAGAGCCAAGTGCAAAGTTAAAAGTGACGGAAAACACTATACAAAGTACATTCTGATCATTAATGGGAGATGTGGAGAGAACTTCATCTTATTATTCAACCCGTCTGAAAAATTTAACTGAATTCAAATATATCAATACAATGAAACCCAAACTGAATTTCTTATCGTCGTTTTGTTCTCTTTCTTTGGGGGGGGGGGGGGGTTGTGGATGGTAATTATTATGAATTGCTGCTGCAGCACGCCCGCTGACGAAAAACCATGTTCGTTTTACTATCAACTATAGAGCTTAAACATATTCTGCTATTTTAATTTATTTATTTATTTATTTATTTCTAATCTTTTGACAGGGTAGCCCATTCACCAACAAGACAGTAGTGGTCTTCCATGGGGCCCTGAATGAACATATTTACATCGTTTATAATATTTATACAGAACAGTTACAAAAATAATACTCGTTTGCAAAATAAACATATATCATTAACATGCACGTAGTGTATGTTCGGCTGAGCCATTCACAAATTACAACTTTGTTTAAACAATCTCTTAAATGAATTGACAGAGGAAGCCGTTCTCAACGAATTATCTAGCTTATTCCATTCAAATATGGAAGAAACAATTGGGCTACACTTATAACAATCAGTGTGAAATCTAGGCACACGTAAACATCCACTGTCTATTTGCCTTGTATGATGCTCATTGCACATCATTAGGATTGATTAAGCCTACCTGAAGGTAAGAAGGTGCTAAGTTATGAACGCATTTATATATCATCATAACGCGACTTAACTCAAACCGCTTGTCTAGTGTCATCCATTTCAGACTTGTGAACAAATCAGCCGACGGTGTGTCATATGTCTTGTTCAATATTATTCTTGCGGCCCTCTTTTGAATTTTTTGCAGCTTAGTTGTATGAGATTGAAATCTGTTCGACCATACAACAGAGCAGTAATCTAATCGTGGCAACACTAGACTGTTATAAAGTAACTTTAAGGATTTTTGAGGCAAAAAACTCTTTGCTCTCTTTATCATGCTAATGTTTTTCTGAGTAAGTTTACTTACGTTTTCGATTTGTTTAGACCATTTCAATTCTTCATCTATCAAAAGTCCTAAATATTTGGTGAAATGAACTCTTTTGATCAAATTGCCGTTTAAAGGTAGGCGTTACTACTGCAGCTAGAAGGGATTAGACCCCACAGCGAGCCAACAAGGTCACTGTGACCGGTGGCTATCTCATTAACTCAGCTCTCATTTAACATAAGAAAAAGAGGATCATGGGGGACCAACAGGCACCAATTTGGGAAGTTTTCTATATAGAGGGAGCAAGTAGCTACAAGTAGGACAGTGTGCCTTTAATGAAATGGTGAAAGATTCAATTTTCTTGAGATTAGCAGGAGAGCCTATTAACATGACACAAGTTTTTTCAGTGTTAAGAACAAGACGATTTTCCTTAATCCATGCCATGACTCTGTTTAAAGCAACAGTTAATTTTTCTTCCACAACAGTTGCATTATTTGCACTGACGGTAAGTGTCGTATCGTCAGCATACATATCTATGATACCTTCAGGAGTACATTCAGGTAGACTATTAACATATATTGAAAATAAAAGAAATGCAATGATATAATCTAAGAGTTTTAGAAGTAAATTATGAAGGAGACAGCCGCAAGCGCCAGTCGTAAACACATGGAATAAGTGAGGTAGGTATGTGGAGTGGAAGGAGAGGATGGGGGAGGAGCAAGGACAGAAGGAGACAAAGGAGGGGGTAAGGACGAGGCAGAGGAGGAAGAGAGGAGGAGTAGGAAACGAGGAGGGGGGGGGGTAAGGGCGAGGGAAAGGAGGAGGGGGTGAGGAGTACAGAGAAGGATAAGGAGAGGGATAACGGTACTGCACCCGGGGGGGGGGGGATAATAATAATAATATACCGTACTTATATAGCACATATCACAATATTAATATGTCTCTATACGGAAGTGTACCGCTCTAATGGGTCACTTATCACACACAAAATCCCTAAACATGGGTCTTACTTTTGACAAAAATACCATTAACAATAGGTCCGTTTTTTCAAAATGTCCAAAATTTGCAAACACTCGAAAAACACCCATATTTTTTTTATCGAGAAAAATGAGCGGCATACCCCATCCAAACCAAATCTGTGTACCCCCCCCGGGTCCTGCAAATCATTCAGATGAAGATTATTAGGGAGAAGTGGGGGGTAATGTGCTTATTATAAATAATAATAAATTTATATAGCGCAGCTTTTATACAAAATATATTCAGCTGCGCTGGTTAAGAGCTCCTTTTTACTATATTGTACAAAATAAGATAAAACGGATCAATTGTGATCATGTCACTCTAGAATGATCTGTTTTATTATGTTTTATCAAAATAACGCAACAAAATGTTGCATGTCTAGCACCAGAACCTTTTGCTATAATATATATTGTAACCTTTTCTTTAAAATTATTTAGCTTCTTCGCTGAAGCTCTACCCAAATCTTATCTCCCTTCCCCTCGCTTCGTGCCGATCATTGACCGAAAGGAATAAGCCCCATGCTTGTGAACCAGTTTGCTTTGGCTAAAAGAAAACGATCGATTCCTCATCCAAATTATATCTTGGATCATTCTAACGTCACTATTGATTGACCTTTTGATCAATCCACTAGGTACACACACGTTCCCCAGCAGCCGGATGTCACCTCTTTAACGTCCCCTCAGTGATGCCTTCTTCTTCTTCTTCTCTCTCTCCCTCTCTGTGTGCATGTATGTCTCTCTCTGTCTCTGTGTCTCTCTTTATATATCTCGCTCTTCATTTCGCCCTCTCTCTCTCTCTCTCTCTCTCTCTCTCTCTCTCTCTCTCTATCTCTCTCTTTCTCTTTTTCTCGCTTGCTCTCTCTGTCTTTTTATTTGCCTCTCTATAATCTCTCTTCTCCTGCTTATCCTATTTTTCGCCCTTCCACACACACACACACACACACGTTCTTATCCCGATACGTCCCAATAGCTTGTTATACGTCCTAGGTTATCTCTCTCTCATGTTAAATAAATAATAAACTTGTCATGCATTGCTATTTATAATTTTATGTTTGTTTGTACTCTCATACCCCGAGAGGGGATAGATTCACAATTAGTGTTCTAATTAAACTTGGAAAATTGAAAATCAACGATTACGTGTGAGCAAATAAAGGAACTATTTCAGAATATCTATTGAACGTGGATGAAATGAAAGTATTTTACCGAATATTACCAGCGTACAATACATGGATTAATTTCCATACACATTGATTTTTCTGCTTTTCATAATATAATAACAATAATTGCTCATAGCGCCTGAATGTTCAAGCAGTTTAACCAATAAATTCCTGCCAGGTACCCATTTACCTTGCCTGGGTCGAGTGTGGCAAATGTAGAATAATAACTTCCTAAAAGACGTTAGTGATGCGACGGGGATTCGAACCTGTACCTTGTGGTAATTCACAGTCCAGAGACTAAACTAGACCACAACATTTATACCTTTTGTTGTGAAGTCGTTACAAATCATCACGCTATATACAAAGAGAACAGGGAGTTTTTCACGATGATCTTAAGTTGAACTTATCTCTAATTTGACTTAACAATTATGGAAAGCCGTTAGCATCTTTGAAAATATTTTGTAAACATTATTTCAAAAGGCATAAAATATTGATTCAAACCATTCATATTTTCTATTATCAAGGAGATTTCATTTTCTTGGTGTCGAATTGATGAAAAGTCTAAAATACTTGAGTTTTTGCTTTTGAATATATTTTATTTTGAGGCTACAAATGGCTCTCCATAATGTTTAAGTCAAACTTAGAGTTAAAGTATCTTTGTGAAACGGGGCGAGAGCGGCTTTGATGACGTCACAGTTTGATTTGACATGGAACGTATGCTTGGTGATGAAACACATGTAATATCCTTTTTATTTACAAAGGCAACATGTACGCGCTATTCTGGGACATGACAGGTCATGAGGTCCTTGATCTATAAAATAAGTGTATGGTGCAAACGGTTTAGTCTGTTCGCTTTTTGTGTTATGTTATACGATGTTTGCCTCCATTTCCCTTCTCTTTCTTAATCATTAAGCAAGTCTTAAGTAAACCTGTACTATTTGCTATGAATTATGTTTTCTTACCTTTTCACTGACCTCTATTCTTTATCAATACTCCTTCATTTGAATTTTTCCTTTGTTCTCTCCTCATTTTTATTATTATAATTCTTTCCCACTGACCCATCAAAACGATTGTATATGCCTACCCAGTTCTCCTCTTTCTCTATTTACGGTAGAAACGACAGCCCGCCCTCAAAAGCAAACAAACAACACTAACAACATTTTGCAAACTTTATTGCAAAATGTTACGTATAAATTACTTTCTAATTTTTTCTTCATCTTGGTGCTGATCTTGTTTCCTGTAAAAAGGACCGCATCCTTGGAATATGGAACATAGACGAAAAATTTCATGCATGGCTGATTGTCAATGAAACGGAGTTAAGTCTTTTGTCATTTCTGCTTGTTGCTACGGCAGGCAGCCAGTGAAAACGAACTTTTTAAATCAAATTATGGAAATGCAAGCATCACTTTAAACAAAAAGAACTTTGTTATTCCTTGCTCATTTTTCCTGATTGAGGTGTATTATGAAAGGGCAGAAACTGAACTTTCTAGAAATGTGATTTTTTTTTTCTCGGAATTCAGATACCGCCCGCCAAAACCAAAAAGACATTTAATGTCTTTTTGGTTTCCTTCCTTCCAATTGCTTTTAATCACTCATGCGTGAAATATGCATCATATGAGAATATGAGAATATGGGAATCATTCTTGTCTCCCCTCTTTCCAAAAACTCTATGGCATCCTTCTTAAATGTGGTTTAGAGACGGAGGCAAAAGGATGCTTCAACACGATTGCAAAGACTTTCGAGAAATCAACCCAAGGGCAATTTGAATACCCTGTATATTAACCTATTAGAAATCCTTCCTGGAGTTTGTAATATCTTATTCTACTATCCGCATCTTTTACACAAAAGTGAAATAGAAATGGAATTGCGTTAGGGTGATTTTTTTATTCTTCGAAGTCTTTAGCACTTCATGAGTTTTATTATTTTCATCTGCTCTTTATCATTATTTCATCAGCATAATGGTATCTGTAGGCCTGTTTGATAACCTTCCTATTACCGGGCTGAAAGAAATGTCCCAAATCTTAGGAAATCATAATGCAATGAAACAGGGGGGCCCATCGGTAATACTTTGTTCTCGTAGAAATGGATACTTAAAATTCGAGGAAGTTGAATCACAAACATTGAAAATATTTAGTATTATTAAAAAGGGCATGCTTTTTTGAAAGAGCAATACATTTCAGGATAAAACGGTTATGTTTTCACGATGTTGCCAAACGTACCTGTGAATGTGTGTGTACTTATCTCGCTAAATAAATGCAAGTAGGGTACTTTTTGCGTACTTGGTATAAGCAAAGGATATGGTATTTGTTCCTGTTTTTGTTTTACTGAAAAGGGGGTCTTTTGGGGGGATCATTTTTGACTTCGCCATGCAAAGCGATGGCGCCTTTGAATATTATATGAAGTGACACCACTGCAAGGGTACAGGCGGTCTTGTGAATTGCGTCGGCATGCAGACCTTCCTCTGGCGATAGAGACCCAAGTCGAACATCCAGAACCTGAACCAATAGAAGCTTTGTTTTCACACCAGACAGTGTCAACATTGCCGTGATTGTACGCACCTGAGAGGTGGATATAACCCGCCTTTTTTTTTTTTACACAACTTGGTCGTCTGTTTAACAGGTAATATTGACGGGATTCCATCATAATGTGAAGCAGAGAGAGAAAGAGAGAAAGAGAGGGGAGAGAGGGAGAGAGGGAGGGAGGGAGAGAGAGAGAGAGAGAGAGAGAGAAAGAGAGAAAGAGAGGGGAGAGAGGGAGAGAGGGAGGGAGGGGAGAGAGAGAGAGAGAGAGAGAGAGAGAGAGAGAGAGAGGAAGGGGTGGGGGCCGGGGAGTGACGGAAGAACATAATAACGAAATGGTGTATTCGCGTTTGAATAATGTTTGCATTTCTAAACAGCAGGTCGATTGAAGAAGCAGTTTTTATTCTTATCTTATTATTATTATTATTTTTTGTGTGTTTCTCATGAAAATTACTATTGACACTTTTCTCACGTATTACATTATATTGAGTCCTTTTATTAGAAACGTTTTTTTTCTTTTGGTGAGCACCCATGATCGCCAATTTCTTTTTAATTAAGCCCTGTTATGAATATGCAAATTATTGGATTGGAATATGTTAATTTTAGAACATGACGTGTTGTTAATGTTTTTTTGTTGTTGGAAGTTGTAGTAGGGGATCTTTTAATTGCCCCGACCCCAAAATTGGGGGCTTGTCCGGAATCGAGTCTCACTCGGGACCTCTCGCACCCCAGCGAGAGGTGACCTACTCCCCGACCCAACAGCCCTCAGAGTAATGTTGTCCAGTCTCCAAAAACAAATTAAGTTTGCTTGTAAGTAAATTTATATGAAAACAGGGCCAGTTTTTCAAAACCGTCATAAGTCTAAGTAGGGACATCCCTAAGAATTCTATAACACGTTTTAATGGATGTCCAAGAAGTTAGGCTGATGACGGTTTCGAGAAAATACCCCCACTGACATATTCCTTTTTTTAAATTGCCGTTTCCAAATAAAATGCAACGTTAGATATGCAGGTACAACTTAAAACAAAAAATGTAATGCTCTGATTTCTTTATTTTTTTTCCTTTACCCCCCCCCCCCTTCTCCTCCCCCGTAGAGCTTAGTAATGGCAGTAGCCCCTTCAAACACTGAACTCTGCACTCGCCACTGGCGCTGGCCTCCGTTGTTTTACGTTTAAAACTATAGATGGCGCTCTTCAACTTTGTGGGAATGCAGATTGACAAGCCAATGGAAAAAACAAAACACCCTTCCTGGAATTTTGTTATCGAAGTTTGAAATAAATTATGATCAAAGACCGTTTTTTGAACTTACGTCATGAGATACAGTGATCAAGAACTACTTACTCTCGCTTGTACACTACCAGATGTCGAGGGAAGACTATGGTACAGACAGCAACGACGTCGTCGAGAAAGTAAGTTTTATGCTCTGCACTTCTTCAGTCCCACGTATTGATGAATCTTTTTTTTTGTCGCTACGCCTAGATCTAATTCTAGCTACGGACAGAGCTTTTTTGTCCTTTACAGATAAAGATTCTAGGTATACTATAGTACATATTCAGTTAAGACAGATGAATTACATGTAACGTGGAAATAATTTATAAACTTTTAAGGTTGAAAAGAACAAAAATAAAGAAAATCATTGTCTGACTAAGGCGCTAAGTAAGTTTGATTAAAAGTTTGACTTTCACTGTTTCATTGATGTGGAATCATCTAGATCTAGTCTATGATTGAATATCGGAAATTGAGAGAGAGAGAGAGAAAGTATGACGAACTTCAATAAGAAGAAAGCATATGACTATGAACCAAATAGCATAACCCCTGAAATACAAAAATCTAGTAGGCCTATAATCTATACTCTTGTCACGCCAAGTTATACTTCCAGTTATAGTTCCTAGCATACCTTTCGAAAGAGACGAACACAAGGTACAAGGTATGAGGAGGTAAAAGAAGAGGGAAGGAGGTGAGCAAGAAAGAAAGAAGAAAACATAGAGGAAGCTGAAGATAAAAGAGAATGGAGAGGAAGGGGAAGAGGACGAGAAAAAGTAGGAAAAGAGGAGGAAGAAATAAAAGTAAAATGAAGATGCTGCAGAAAAAGAGGATGATGAGGAAAGCATAGGTAGGGGTGAAAAAGAGGAAGAAGAAGAAGTAGAAGGAGGAGAAGGAAAAAACAGAGAAGGAGACTAAACATGAGAAGGATCAGGAGTAGGGGAAGAAGATGAAGAAGAAAACGATCAGTTGTGCAAAGAAAAAAAATCAAACTGATGCCTTAATTTGTTTGGTAGCAGCACTAGATAGACTTTGATTCTCTTGTTTACCATGCCAAAGTAAAAATGTGTTTATGTACTTTTTGTTATTGAGGATTGACCAACATTAATGTAATTTTGGCTTAAATTTTGATTTCCTTATCATGTTTCTTACTGCTTATAGTATATTTTTGTGTTTCTTCTCCTTACTCAGGTTACAGGGAAAGATTGTTCCGACTGAAATCCAACTTCCTCTTCTACTTTAGAATCCATGAAACAAGCAGGACAATTGATGTGAGATTATTGTGCTTTTATTCGTAAGGCTACCTGTTGAAATACCTTTCATAAATTATAGAGTAACATCCAAGAATAGAGCGGTGATAATAAATCCTCTTTTTCTTAGCAATATATGCCTCTGTGTAGTCAATAGCTCTATAAAGCCCCACTGTGCTACTTGCAGCTACTTGGTCCCTCTATAAAGAAGACAATGCCAACCGGTAAGCAGTGCCTGTTGGTCCCCCATGATCCTCTTTTTCTGATGTTAATTGAGAGCTGAGTTGATTACATAACCACCTGTCAGTGACCACGCTAACCCCTCTAATCCCTCCTGGCCAAACTAGTGCAGAGGGGCTTAAAGAGTCTTTTGTTTGAACTACAATGACAATGTCTTTGAACCTATCATGTACATTGATATAAGATACTGAAATAGAAATCCAGATATTTTCACAAATATGAAATTCTCGGCAATTGTAGACAGCCTTTCCTAATGCAAGACAGTATTTTATGCAGATTTTATTGTGTATCTACTCATGTGCGAATGATTCCAAAAGATTTCTCAAAAAGTGCATGCTTTCAGTCAATGTACAAGGATATAAATGAGGCTATTGTGCAGATTAGTTGTAAATGTAATTTACGTCACTTTAACCATAATTGTGAATTATTTTCTTCAGGGGGGGGGGGGGGGGTGGTTGAAAATTAATTTGCAACATGAAACTGATGCAAAAAAGGTAGTACCATCCTTTCCGACTGTTAAAAAGTCATTTAAAGACTAGTTAATAAATTAAATATTGTTTCTATTGATATTTTCAGCCCCTTGGGGCATTGCTATTAGAAAGATGTACAATTAGGCAGGAGCCTATGGACAATGGCCGCTATGTCTTCTCATTAGGTGAGTAATGTTAAAACCTTCTCTAGTTAAAGGGATCCGGTAACTTTGTCTTAGATCCTTTTAAAAGAATCCTTGATTGCTGCAATGAAAATTATAAACCTTAGGCCAGTCAGGAACCCCATGGCATGACTTTTACAAGCCGATTGCCTGTCTGATTATCAAGATTTTTATGATTTAAAATCGAAATCAAATTTTGCGTTTGCCAAACGGTTTTTATAACACTAAAGTCTATTGGGGAAACAAGTACCGGTAGAGGCAGTAGATTATAGATAAGATCATGTTTAATAGAAAAATGCTGAAACTCTAGTGATTAGCCGTTATTCACTTGCTACAAGTGTATTTTTCTTTATAAGTTTGTGTTGCCTATTTGCAGAGTACCAGCAGGAGAGAGATCACAAGCACTACTTTGCTGTTTCATCATTAGAAGAATACAAAAGATGGATAGATGCAATAAAAACATCAAGGTATCTGACTATGTCTTGTACACTAAAGGGAGAGGGGGGGGGGGGGGCATGTTCCCCAGATGGCCCTTGAAGGGGGTGCGAAAAACACAAAAGAGAGAAAGAGAAAGGGGAGAAAAGGAAGAAAAGTCACAATCCTCAAGGGTGTCCCCCAATTACGAAGGGTAAATTGTAATAGAAAAAGAGTTTAGAAGGGCTTAATATGTGAAACTTTTCTGAAGCTTGGTCACTCAATCTGTTTCAGGATCTCATAATTGCTCTACTCCTCATTGTGCCTCTATATTCTTCAGTGTAAAAAAATATTTGGGAATGTTCAACATTAGAAAAAATCTTAGCTTTCTGTTCCAATAGTTTATTCAAGCATGCAACCATCACATCATATTCGACTTGCGACATGCCCGAATATCCTTATATTAGAGTGCCTGAATATTCGGGCAGCAAGGTGCTAGTGAATTTTGACAACAAAATAACATTTTCAAAGAAATCAAAGTTTTTAACTTATTCCTTGTTGGCTCTGCTCACTCACAAAATCTAAAATCACAATAAAGTCAAATATCCTCATATTCAGGCAGCATGTATTTTGATCACAAAGTAATGACTTTACTACAATCAAGGATTGCCTGCTTGTATGTAGGTTAGTCCTAAAAAAAAAGATGTTGTATTGCCCTTTGCGACCGACCCCAAAATATTGAAATCTACATTCGTCTATATTTTGTTTTGTTTTTTTGTTACCGTTTTTATGAAAAAAAATGTATTGAAGCATTCAAACTGAGAAATATCAGCCCAAAGAGGAAGTTTTAAAAATTTAAAAAAAAAATTCTGACCGACCGACCGATCGATGTTTTGGCACCTAAAGGGCAATACAAGTATACAGCATCTTTTTTTCTAGTGTGAGCTTGTGGGGGGGGGGGGGGGGGGGGGGGGTGGGTGATGCAATTTCATCACTTGCCCCAGATGCCGAAATAAATACATGTAAATATGCCACTGTTTGTACATGTATCTCAAGGTGGATCATGATGCATGCCACCAAACTTTTCTTTGTTATCCTCTGCAAAGATAATGTGATTTCTGGCATGTTTGGGTGAACATCTGTTTCCTTGAAACTTTGTAGTATTTGTTTTTGATTCGCGAAAGATAGATTTATTCCAATGAATTGTAACCTTTTTCATGTTGTACATGTCGTATGAAGTAGTGAATAAACAATCGTTCTTATGTCTAATGTCTTTGTTTATACTAGTTATGAGAGGTTGAAATCAACATTCCTAATTCTACAAAGAGAACTGGTTAGAGTTAAGGATGTGGTAAGTTGATCTCCCTTGAGCCTTTTTTGTTTGGTTGTTGTTCAACCATTTAGAAAAATAAATTATTATTAGTAAGTGAAAACTCGCCTGGCTTTACGTTGATGTGAACTTTTTGAAAGTCGCAAAAGTTTCTTGCGCTGAAAATTTGATTTCTTAACAAATCACGTAAATTCAATGTCACAAATTTCTGGTTGTACAGTGCGTTAATGAAATAGTCTGATTACAGGTATGACCTATTTTATAATCGGTGTTTTTTTATGCTATTTAAAACGAACAGCAGAAGCACAAGGATGCCTCACCCAAGCCAGCAAGACGTGCTCCACCTCGACCATCCCACCCTCCAGCTTTCAAACAACAGCCTGCTAAAAAACCCAAGGAAACCACAGGTAACGTACTTACTTCCTGCTAAAATGCGTGAAGTAATGTTGTGGTCTAGTGGATACATAAACCAACATTTGATCACACGGTTCATGGTTCGGGTCCTGCCCTGGCAAGACACCAATCTGCATTTGTCAGTCTCCTTCCAGGAGGATGTTTCACAAAGACTAAGATCGACTTTAAGTTGGACCGAACTATGGCAGGCGGTTCATGCCATTGATTTTTCTCACCATTATGATCTTTAGATTATATTTTTTCCTTCAATAATGAATTATCAACAAATGTAAATTCTGTATATTTGTGACCATGATTTGCACGTCTCTTAAGGGACCAATGCCAGTAAACGGTGAAAGCAAAAATCAGCAAAAAGTGGCATGAATGGCCTGCCATAGTTAAATCTTATTTAAAGTCAATCTTAATTCTTGTGAAACACTCCTCCCCAGGTGTTGTAAATGGGTGCCAGGGCAGCTGGGCTAAAGGAAGGGTTTATAGTACACTGGATGCAGTTAATGTTGCGCAATTCTGTCAGCAATTCAATGTACTATCGGCAGGCATGTAGACGGGTAGAGTTCCATTTTCGTAAACTTCAAAAAAGACCTGCACATATTCAAGGTACTGTAACTAATACACAATCAATGTCGTATATAATTATAGTTGATGTATATCTATGTCAGTACTCTGCCTGTAAGCAATTGTTTCTCGATTGACATCATTATCAGTATTCAGGCCAAATGAAAGATATGACACTGAAAATGAACAATATAATTATGTCAAAATAGTGGCTTTGAATAATGATCCTTTACTGATCTCCATTGTTGGTCAAACAGTTTTGAGCGTCAGGTTACGCCTGGCTGGAATGCTCCCCAGGGAGTGGAGATTGTGCACACATTGTGTGCGGACAAGTGTTGAATTCAATGACCAGGGTAATAATATATCTGTTAAGCGCTTAGAGACATCATACATGTATTATGCGCTATATAAAAGCGGAGTTATTATTATTATTCCAGTGTATTCTGTGGTGTACTAGAAACCATGTGCATGTACAAAACTTGTTACTACTAACCGAGTCGTGGGGGATGGTGGACGTGTATGCATCATTCAAACATGGCTCTCTTCAACATGCCCCTTAATTTCATAATATATATTTAGGTAATTAATGATCTGTCATTCGCATTGTTCTCATTTTCATCATGTCTGTTTAATGTACAAATATATCAGATTGATTTTTTTTTCATACATGTATGTATCAGGTATGCTTATATTGAAACAGAAAACAATTGAAATCAAGGTCAAATGAAATAAATTCATGGAAGTCGGTTGTAGTCACGTAGTAGACCAAAATATCAGTAAGCCCGCCTTTTCTTGTTTGTTTTTTTGGTGCTGGTCAGGGTCTCAAAGCATAGAGACCATTTTCCATGTTTCATAAAAGTTAGGATATTCAAAATTAAATTCATTTCTGAGATATTTCCTTGTCTCCATGTGTACCCTTGTTTAGTATCGTGTACCCTTTTGAAAGCATAAAATGTATATAAATTAACTGAAACGTATTTATTAAATGCTAGTGTCTATAAAGAATCATTTTTTTATCTCGTTCTAATTCTAATTCTTTCCCTATCTCTCCAGAATCACCACAAGTGAAAACAGAGGCGGACGTAGGGGGAGTCTTAGTGGATATTACCTGACACTAGGAGACGTTGATTGGAAGAGTGAATTTAACAAAAATCATGAATTATTATAGCGCCTTGTCAAAAAAATATTTTTATGAATGCGGCATAGTATATAGGAAGGGTTATTGAATACATCTTATACTGTATGTCTTTTGCAACTCTGCTATGTTAGGAAATGCATGCTTTGAATGTCTGAATTATTTTAATAGTTTGTATTTAATATGAGATTCAGAAAAATAGTGGAACATTGCAGAAGCTTTTCACAACTCAAAATGTCTTTCACTGTCCTGGCCGCGTCTTATTCTTATGTACCACAGCGAGCCCAGATTGAGCCCGCGAGGGAAACCTGCACATGCGCACTCGTGAAAGAAACCAGCGCATGTGCACATGGAATCCGGTAGGGTGGTTAATAGGATGATAGTAATTATACAAATCAACCTTTCATCAACTCATCGTCAGCTCCATCGGTAAGAACGGCGTGTTACTAATACCACTTTGGAGTTGACTTGAGGGTTCGAGTCTCAGTTTCTATTCAGTTTTTTTTTGCCTTTATAATTAGTAATGCAAAGCAATGAATAATCAAAGTCTAATTGTTTGTGACCTCTTTGCAATTTTACGTAGCTCGTTATGTATGAAAATGAGTTCATACTGGAATCGGGGCTCGCTTTGGTACGAAAAAATAAGACGCGTCCTGGCCATGTTACAACTGTATAGACCAGTTTGAAGAAAGTACATGTACAATTTACCCCAAATACCCACAGATCTATTACTCACAGAGAAACCCCCACTTTGTGCATATCTTTTGTTAGCCCCCTTGAAAAGAATACTTCCACCGATGCATCACAGAAAGCACGATCAGTGCATATACATGATTGCCTTTGCTAAAGTGAATCACTCTTTTTTTAAAGCTTGCCGTTTTTGATATGCTGGCTTCATTTATTGTTCAAAAACTTGGCTTTAATAATACTTAGCAGAATAACAAATTATATATACCCTAAATGTATTGATATTCAGGCCACATGTATAAAACTATAGAGTGTGTCAAATTCATTTGAGCTACTTGTTCATTCTATTTAATATCCTACATAAGATAAATGCTCATGGATGACCTTAGCATCTCTGATGTATGATTATTTTAAAGGCATATTATACAGAAGTTTGAGGCTATATTTTGTTTCATGACATACATGCACAGACTCGAGTATCCAAATACATGTATTTTAATTTCTATGTGATTTTTGTATGAGTTCTTAAAGTATGATAAGATATATACGATACAAATGCAGTGTGATAAACATATACAGGTATTTGTACATTAAAAACTTAACTGGAATTATATGCATGCATACAGGTAGGCTATTCATAATGCTTCCAGAATTATAAAATTGTAGCAATTTGTATAGTGATTTAATATTATATATTTTTTTAACACTGAGATCTGAGTTCTGATGATACATATGCTGATTATACATACAAGGAGTATGCCAAAAGGCATGTGATTGGAAAAAATCCATTGAATTTTCTGAGGGAGCAACATGTGTTTGAGAGCCAATCATATAACAAGGTAATCTAACCTCGGTTGGTTGAAATGGATGAAAAGAGAAAATCAGAGAAATAGAGTATGTCGAGGGTTTGAATGAAATTTGTCAAACCACAAGTTCTGAATTTGTCAAACCACAAGTTCTGAATTTGTATCTGAAGTTGTTATCAATATACATATGGGACTCCCAAATCGCTGTAATAGTCATTCAACTGTGATACTACTCACATACCTGGTGATACTATGGAGGACAACTCTACCTTTTGTTACACATCAAATACATGTATCTCAAATGTCTGGTTTGTTCCCGTGTCTTTTACCTGTGAACAGGGAGCAAAATATGTGCTTTGGATGTTGTCATAAATCCCCCCCCCCCCAAAAAAAAATAAAAACAAGTTTGTAAAATATTTGGTAAATGATGCTTAGTTATTTGGTGTATTGGGACGAATGGCAGAGATGTCCAACACTACATTACAGTTACATAACTGGCCAATTTAAAATGACCATATAATTATATATATAGTGATTACAACCTACATGTACAATTACATGTACCTTCTTTGTATTGTTTGCCCAATTTTGTTCAAAATTTCATCAATGCACTTCTTTGTTTATTCTGCTTCCCATCATAGCAACTTGATAGTATAGTTGGATCTATCTTTGAAGATAAAGTTGAGTTCTGGTCATGCGATTGCATTGTCGAATCGTCTAATTGAATGCCATGAATTCATCTTAACTAAAAAAAAAATTGCTTGGATTTTCAATTAGTGACATATGTACCCAATGATGAAAAAACACTTCCTAAATGTTTGTTCATCGTAATTTGATAGCATTGATAAAATGAATTCACAGTAGTTAGTTTAGGACCACTAGCAAAATTTGTTAACAATTTATGCTCTTGAAAGTTCCTGCTTTTTTAGATTATAAAACGAACATCATCTTGAAAATACATGCACTTCTGTCATTCATTACATTTAATTAGTGTCTGGTTCTTGACATTTGCAATACTGAAATTCATCATGTGCCTTTGTTGTGCAAAGTTTATTTTATCATGTAGCAAATATATTTTAACTAGTATATAACTAAATATACAGGGTGTATTTGTGTGAATTTTGTGTTTGATAACGCAATGGAGAGGAGAAATAATAGGAGAGGAAGACAGGTGGAAAAGGTGAAGAATAGAGAAGAGAAAAAGATGAGAAGCTAAAGAGAAGGAGATGGAGAAAGGAGGAAAACAAGAAGAAGAGGAAATGAGATGGAAAGTAAAATGTGCAAAGGAAACTAAAATGAAGATGAGAAAGAAAAAAAAGTGAAGAGGTGAAGAGAGATTGAATGAAGATATTAAAAGGAGAAAGAAGAAACGGAAAGATACATGTACCTGGTACATGCATATGGAAAAGATAAAGAAAGGAAGAGATTTGAGAGGTAAAGACCTACTATAAGAGAACAATGATTATGGAGAGAGAAAGGAAAATGGTGGAAAGGGTTGAAGTCTCTGCAATATCACGATCGTATGAAATTCCTCTCGGGGTTTCTCCTCTCTTTTCACTACAGGTAAGCTCACCCTCCATATGACATGCACAACTCTCCCTCTCTCTTTCCATTTGTCATCTCATTCTTGCCAACCTCTCTATTTTTCTTCTTCCAGTTGCTGACCTGCTTAATTTCATCAGAAAATATCAGAATTCTCAAGTAATGGATGAAGATCAGTATTTCTCAAATAAAGTGGAACCTCATCGTTAAGAACATGTTCTTACAAACTTGTCATTGCACATTAATTTTGACGGTCCCAATTTTTTTATCTCTAGTATAATAAAGTAATATCCTCGCTTACAGAATTTATTAAAACAAACTTTCACTGTAAAGCAGAATGCCATTAGTACTGAATTTGTACAGATCAATAATTTTCAAGATTATCAATGTTCAGCACTGCTTAGCAGCTCTCCAATTTGACTCTGTCTCTCTTCTTTTTCTAAACTTCTCAACAATTGCGCACGCATCTTCTCCTCCTTAGTCTCACTTTCCCATTTCCCCTTTTAAAATTGTTCATATCAATTTAGAAGATAGAAGATCTCAAACCATGTAAGTTCAAACTGGAACACATATCTCATTCAAGACATCAAGTTTGGAAATTTCTCTTTTGGAAACTTTCGCTACAAATTTACTTCAAGCCATGAAAGAATATTCAAGTAAAATAAGCCATTCTGATCCAAAGCAACAAAATTTATTCAAACATCACTTCAGCTGGAACATTCAAATCTCATAGCAGTACATCATATTTCAGCACAAGAGTTAATTTAGCTGTTGGTAGTGAATCCCTCATACTCATCAAGTAGTGATGTAAGATGGTACAAGACACATGATCCTTGGTCTTAATGAAGTGTTGGAAACTGCAAGGGAAGACAAAAGAAATGATAAAATAAGAAGTTGTAAGAACAAACATACCAGGGGGGTGTTTCACAATGTTTTCCCAATTATGGAAAGCCATTAGCATCTATGAAAATATTTTGTAAAAGTAATTTTAAACGCATAAAATAATGATTCAAATCATTCATATTTTCCATGATTAAGGAGATTTATAAAAAGTCTAGAATACTTGAATTTTTGCTTTTGAATTTATTTTATTTTAGGGCTACAAATGGCTCTCCATAATTTTTTGAGTCCAACTTAGGATCTTTGTGAAAGTTTCAAGAAATTGCCAAAGGCTAATACAAATCATGTTGAGATTATGTAACATGTCATTGCTAGTACTGAAATTTGCCTGTGGAAAGAACAATCCCAAGAAGAGAAAAAATTCTCCCAAGTACAAGTAAAAAATATGTCAATGAGAGGTTGTAACAAGCAAAAATGCTTAGGTCCTCCAACATTTTCCCTTTTAGGCTGGTTCGCTATTTAGCCAACATGTTAACAAATATAAATACAATAAAATAATCAATAACCGCAAAAAAGTGACTCGATAACAATGTTGAATTTTGATGAAAAATGCTGCATAATTTTTGTATGAAATTTTACTCATTATATTCCTTCTACTGTACTAACCCTCTAACATGCAAAAGATCCTGATTTTTGTTTTCATACCACAAAGATATTTATGGTTTTCTTTGAAGGCGTCACTGTGCAACACCCTCTAACAGTAAATGTTGAATTTTCCCCAACCGTTTTCCCATGAACATAAGACATACAACAGGCTTTTAAAAATCTTTCAACACTTAAATATGTGTGGAATGGTATACCGGTAGATATATAGAGTCAATTCATTGTGTGTGAATATTTACATTCACCTAAAATGTAATTAAATTGTAATAATATAGTTGGGAGAATTAAGAAATTGATAAGATCAGTTTTTCCCAATTTTTATCATCAATAATGGTCTCTTTCCATTCAAACTTTCAGATTATCTTCACTACCTAAGCACCATTTTCTCTCATCTGAACAATGTTACCAAGTCCCTCTAACAGCTCTTAATAACTTACCTTTTGCATGGTCTCTGGCTCAGCCCGTCTGTTCACCTCAGCCTTCTGGCTTCTCTCTCACTCTCCAACAGTGTGAGGATGTCTCCCTCGCGGACTGGCCCCTTGACATTTCGGATAATGGATCGGTTGGAGTCGTCCAAGAACTCTACTCGGACCTGTGTACACTGTCCCTGGGACCCGGTGCGGCCCAGCACTTTGGTGACCTATGATAGGGGGAATATATATATGTTTTCATTGACGTCCTCACCAATGTGACTACAAAAAACATGTTATTTCCAAATAGTTACTACAAATAGGGTCTCTGAACGATTTTTCAATTTTTCCCTTTTGGTTTGTTTTTCATTTTTGTTGAATAATCGGAACAAAGCGACAATTCAGAAGAACACATTTCAAATCTCAAGACTCACTAATGTTACTAGCAAAAGAAACAGCACCCCCCCCCCCCAAAAAAAAAAATAAAGGCAATATTGATTCAAATTTTGTCCAGAATTGACAAAAAAGTGGTAGATCTACACCCTAACTTACAGTTGGACAATGTTCTAATTTTGCTCAACCCCAAAGGCAGTTTACAGCAACATGCGTACACTTTGCCTATCCTCGTCGCGATGCAGCGCACATATCCGTTGAGTAAAACTGTAAGCTCTGCATGTACCACTTTTAAGTCCACTATGGACAAAAATTGGATGAATGTTCCCCAGATTTTTTTGGGCTGTTAATCTTTTGATAGAAACATCGATGAGTCTTGAAATTTGAAATAAGTTGATTTTATCGCAAACATATATGATATATAAATAATATATGAAGACCTAACTTTACTATCAGTACAGGGAACTGGTCCGGAAATGAGGATCGTCTGCATTTTAAGGTTAGGGTAAAATGACCGTTTTGCAGCGCGGCCGAGTTGTTCTCAAGTCCAAGTTAGCCCGGATCCATCCTCATTAACGCAGACAAAATGCTTCCTTAAAAATAAGGATTGTTTGCATTTTATCAGACGTTTTTTTCTTTGGCGCTCTACAGGTTTTGGGCTACGCGTAATAAAATACCCCCAGTTCACCGTCTACTTTTATGCCTATGGGTTGTCCGTCTTCCCGAGGATTTAGCGCTCATAACATGAACAGTAGGGGCGCTGGTCCGAGAATGAGGATCGTCCTCATAAACAAGGATATCCTCATAAACGCTGACAAAATGCGTCCTCAAAAATAAGGGTCGTCTGCATTTTCGAGGACATTTGATTTTCATCAACGCTCTGGGGGTTTTTATGTTACAGAACCGCTCGCTGGCGATGCCAAAAATGGATTCCCCAGGGAAAAATAAATTAGAGTAAAGGAGGGGGTAATCGACCAGCTCCAGTTTTCGGCCGATTGGTTGGATGCAAGGTAAAATCCCTTTAAAATAATAGCATAACACATATCCCACACATACCATGCCAGTGTCACTGAAGAACCACATTTGCAATGAAAAATATATCCTAAAATATCACATTTTAGCGATGTAATTGGCGGTCCCGCTACCCGAATCTGAAAAATCGAGTATCTTACGCGTGTCTGTAAGAAATATGGGTACCATAAAATGAGCTTTATTTCAAGTATTTTTCAGATTTAGAGCCCGATTTTGTGCTAGTCGCAAGCTCAAAAGTATCTCATCGCGTGTATTAAAACGATGCAGCCGCACACCGCAACGCACCCACGATATCTCTGTCTAATTCAGATTCCAATTTCCGATCACCGCAGTACTAGTTTTCGCCTGGCGAGCTCCGGGGAGCTCCAGCGTGCCGTGGGATATCTGCTCCGCCCGCTAGTGCTATAGATCAGCGCGGAAACGCACGGTGCGTGCGCGCGCTTCCTATTGACTTTGTACATGCGGTCGAAAACTGGTACGCTATGCCGAAAACTGACTCCGAAACAGTGAAAATTGAAATAAATATTGTCATGGCAATTCGTGATTTTTTTCTGGGATTCTTGTTTAAGTTGTTTTGTTTAAATAATAATAATATTTGCTTCATGATTTGAAAAAAAATGATAATAAATAGGAAGTAAAGGGTCCCAAAAATAGGATTTTGTCTTAAAGCTTATCTGCCGTAGTTTATAGGAGGGATTAGACTGCCCTGCAAGGTCACTGGACAGGTAGTTATCTCATCAACTCAGCTCTCAGTTAACATAAGAAAAAGAGGATCATGGGGGACCAATGGTCACCGATTAGACCTAGATCTAGACTCTAGTCATTGTTTGTTATATAGAGGGCTTAAGTAGCTACAAGTAGTGCAGTGGGCCTTTAAGTGGCCGAAAACCGGCTCCTTTACTCTATGTGTAGACTCTAGGTCTCTGTACAAAGTCAATGTAAATTGCATCAAGAAAATCATTGCAGAATCCGTTTTTTGCATCGCCAATGCTCAATCCAAAATATGAGACGACGGTCCTTATTTTTTAGGACGCATCGGTCCGTGTTTACGAAGACGATCCTTATTCTCGGACCAGCGCCCCTACTGATGAAAGACTGTACAAAGTCAATGAGAAATGCATCGAGAAAATCATTGCACAATCGTTTTTTGAATCGCCGTGCGGATGAGGCGGATCAGAAATCAGAAACATTTGCAAAAATGTGGACAATCCTTTTTTGCGGATGCGTCTCTCCGCGTTTATGAAGTAATGAAGACAACCCTGGTTTGTGCGGTCGATCCTTATTCTCGTACCAGCGCCCAGCCCGGGCAGATTCCGTGGCATCGGCATGAATGATCAACGGCCGTACTGTCCTACCCTACACCGTACCGCACTGCACTGGGTGCATTTGCAATTCCATGCACACGCGTGCAGCCATCAGCCATCGGCTCGCCGAACTCATTTACTTGTTGTTAATTTTCAATTATATTCATTGAACTAGGGTTTCTAAACTGGGCGTAAATTAACTTCAATATCTAAAGGTACATTGGATTATAGATTTTTAGAAAAAATTTATAGGAAAAGATAAATTAACCTTTGCAAGTTTGACTGGCTTATCCATGTCGTTAGTGGGAAACTCGTGTCCGCTGAAAAGGACAAGACATGGAATAGACTTAACTCGTCCCTCGAACGACGTCCACATGCAACTCGACCCTAATAATCAGCTAAAAATAGGCTTATTATGTTCATGTACGTACAGTACAATGTATATCTATATGCTTGATGATTGATAAAATGATGACAAAAGTTGGGGGTGGGCTCAGGGGTTTGAGCCCTCCCCACTTTTCGACACTCTGGAATGGGTTTTTTTTAAAGAAGAAGAAAGAACGCATTTCAATGCAAGAATTATAGGAAAAAATCTTCTGTGTGCCCATGAGCCACAATGTATGGTATACAGAAGATGTTTGTATGTTGGGGACCGGGGTAAAATTGAAAAATGATTGCATTTCTTTTTTTTTTTTTCGTTTGTGGGAACTGCCCCCTATCCTAGCCCCCGCTGCGTACATATGGTTCAGTGGCCAAGCAATGACCTCGTATATACTGTGAGGCCCCAGGATCAAAACCGTCACGTACGGTCGATGTGCTATGTTAGTGCCCTTTTGTGGGGCATAATCCTCACTTTTATGACTTAAGGGCGTAGTTCCCCTAGTTGATAAGCATAATTGCATACACATGCTTTAGCAGTCACGCGAAACAAACACTGGCGAATTATTATTCAATAAAATATGAGAATGTCTATAAGATTGGGGTAAAAAAAAATAATATTCCAACTATATAAGCGACAGTGTATTCCCGGGCCCTATTCCCGTTTGGAAAGTATATACCAGAACTGCAGAACTTTGCATATTACCTCTAAAAGTGGTCTTGGAGGAGGCCGATATTATAGGTTATATATGCTTTAGCAGTAACGTTAGCTGACTTAAAGAAGGCTTATAGGCGTAAAAGGATTTAATGCAAGGATAATTGATGAAATGTGAAAATGTCAGACATGATTGGCATTCCATTATTATGCGTTTGTTGGATTTACATTATTGGTGTATTACGTTAAATACAAAATGATTATGACGATTTCATTTCTACATATCTTTTTATATTAAAAAAAAAACACATTTTGTTTTAGACAAAAAAAGAATAGTTTTCAGAATACAAATTGCTAAATAGTCCTTTAGTCTTTTTATACTTGTTCGTTCATGTTTTATGTTCAGTATGATTCATTTTTGTGTGATGATTTTTGCCTTTGAATTTACTATGGATGTCAGAACTATAATGTTTTTTTTGTATTATGTGAATGCCTTTGATATGTCCGTCTTTGATACTATTCTCATTTCTCCTTTGGTTTTCACTGACTACTTTTGAACATTAACTTAATCTGTTCACATTGATGTATATTTCATATATATGCCTATTGTATTGCCATTTGTATAAGTTTATTTGCATTGTTTTATTATTTTGAAATATGCAATTGTTTATCCTAGTATTTCGTTTGTTATAGAGACTTCGGTGGTATAAGCGCTTTATAGGCACCGTTTTTATTCAGTCTACAGGAAGCTATGTTTTATTTTGTTGGATCATTAATCTTTATCATAATGTTCTTGAATATCGGCTTCGAAACTTTCGTGGTATCTTTATTTGGCTTCAATTACCTTTTTTAATTTAGGAAACTAATGTAGAATTTCCAATGTAATTCCACAGTTTTATATCTTTTAATTTTTTTTTTATAGGGCCTATATATTGCCCTACAAAACAAATCTGCCACAAACTTTATATAAGTGAGAGGATTAAGAGATGATTTGACAGAAGTCGCTTGCATTAGATTATAATTTATCTTTCACCTATAAAAGCCCCCCCCCCCCAAAAAAAAAAAAAACAAACAACATGTTTAGCATCCTGCTTTTTTGAAAAATAGGAAGGAGGAGGCCCTTTTTTTTCTTCTTCAAAATGGCCGCTCGGTACATTTTCCCTGACAGTCGGGCTATTTTTCAAGATGGCCGCCTGATTTTTGTTTTTTAATATCAGAAATAGTTCCATTTTTAGCAGTGTTTTTCATGTGTTTTTTTCTTGAAAAGAAAAAGAAAAAAAAGGAGGCGTCCCCCAAAGGAAGCGGGCGGGGACTCTAAACATGTATATATTTGTTAATGGCCTTAGCAATTAAGTGTATCATTTAATGTTTAGATATTGCTTCAGGTAATAGTTAATAAAGATAAAGTGACCTGCCAGTTTTATTATCTAAAATATGCCCGTAATATATCAAATTTAAAATTATAAATTATATAAAGTGAATGAACTAATTTTTTTTTGCCCTCGCAAATGTGAAAATCGCGCCAACCGATATTGCGCTCAGTGGGGGGGGGGGGGGGGGGGGGGGGGGGGGGGGGGGGGGAGGAGTATTAATTTTGTTTTGTCCCTTGACAAAATTGAGGGGGGTTAACCTCCAAAATACCCCCCCCCCCCCCCTGCGTACCCGTCTGTACATATTTAAATAATATATTTTTAAAAAGCGGCACTATAACGCACGGGGAAGGGGGCAGTGCACCGCAGTCTTTCTAGAAACTGAACTATAGGAGGAAAATGATTATGTGCGGCAAGGCAAGGCCTATGGGTCATTTAAAGCTCAAGTCCACTCCAAAAATAACTTACTTTCAATAGAACCAGAAAAATCAGACAAACCAATCAAAACAAGTTTGAGCAAAATCGGATAACTAATAAGAAAGTTATGAATTTTTAATGACATGAAAAACTTTGAAAATCACTACACAAATTGGCAACTCACTCATGAGTCTGTGACGTATGGTCCTCACTATCCACTAATTATTTTCTTTATATTGATAACATAAATTTCCTATTTTCACCCTAAGAATCTTATTTCTTCACACCAGCATCCAAGTTAGATTGTTGGTAATATGTTTTTGTGTGGATGCACAAATAAAGAGTAATTTTTGTCCAGTTAAATCATGAAAAATTGAATTTTGATAAACTATTTTTTATAAAATTCAATAATTATGAATATACAATATTCAGAAAATAGTATCAATTTTTCAAAATTCATAGGTTTTTGGGAAATGTCATGCACGTAATATGATACAAATCATATAACCTGGGCAAAGGCATGGGGAAATCTAGTTTTGGGTGATAAAAAGGGAAATTAATGGGATTAAACTATATAAAGCAATTGATAAGTTGTGAGGACATGACGTCACAAACTGATAACAATCTTGGCAATTTGTGTTGTGATTATCATTGTTCCATAGTTTTACATACTTTTTCAAAAATTCATAACTTTCTTATTAGTTATCCGATTTTGCTAAAACTTGTTTTGATTGGTTTGTCTGATTTTTCTGCTTTTATTGAAAGTAAGTTATTTTTCGAGTGGACTTGTCCTTTAAAGCTGGAATTTGGAGGGCGAGTTGATTTTTATGCAATCTTTTTGGTGGACTTATTTTTCCAGTAAACTCACATAGAGATCTATTATAATCTGTTTTTTAATAGGTTTTTATGTATTTATTCACTATGAACCTATGGTTTTAAATATCATTACACATATTATTAAAATAATTCATAATTTATTTTTATCTCATTTTTTGTCAAAAGGAAAACTAGATAGACTGAAGGCATAATGTTATATATGGACAAAGTCTAAGATCCAAGATGGCGACTGCTTCGAGATTTATTCAAAGACTCCGTAATTTCTTCGCTGGGGTAAGTATTTGGCAAATTTATAACATTATGACAAGTTGAAATGACAAAAATGGATAGGTAATACGGATTGTCGATAAAATAGAGTATTCGAGAGGAGCTAGACCATACAGAGTACGAAAGTTATTCATTTATATATCTTGCTTTAGTCCCATGTGTCCATCTTGACGTTCGTAGCGAGCGCCTGGTACTGACCACTGACATAGATCTACATCATGTACTTGAGTAACATAGATTAGGTGCATTACTATCCTGGCTGCGCATATTTTTTTTACACAACTGTTCAGCCATTTTCGCGAAAAAATTCCAAGAAGTGCTCTGGTAAAACTAGTCTAGAGTCTAAGTCGTCAGCGCACTTTGACTTATGTGCAGGCACACGCCCAGGAAAGGGATGATGGTAGAAAGTAGGCTTGAGTCGGTACGGTCGATCACACCGGTACCCGATCGTTGTCGTCGGGTCCCGGTTTCGTTTTTTGAGAACCGACGCTCGAAAAAAATAACGAAATATGTAAGAAATTGCAGTTTTGCACACCACTAAATCAATCCACCTTAAAACTTAAGTATTTAATTGTTACCAATCATATTCTAGCTCATCCTGAATCAATCCGAACTGCTGATATAAATATATGGGTTGCAAGGCAGTTCGCCCCATGGGGTTATTGTTGCCAGCTGCTAGCTAGCTACTGTACTGGCAGGATTAATAAATCAGGTTGAAAGAAACATTAATGTTTGAATAATAAAACGGCTTTCTAAAAAGTAGTTCTTTACAACATACCGATCGAATAATTTTTAAAAGACAAAATAGATATTTTTTCTTTGATTTTGAACACCGCATGCTTCTTTTAAAAGCTGAAAATTACTTGGTAATCACAAGAAGTTTCGATACGGATAGCTGTTGCAAGGCAAGTTCAGACTAGTCTCGGAAAAATGCGCAGTGCTTCTCATTAGCTGTAATGCGTGCCAGAACGAACCCAAACAAAGACGTGATCGTAACGAGAAAAAAAATCGTTAAAAACTACGAGAGCACAATTGGAAAGACAACTACTCAAAATTATCGTAAGCAGATACATAACTTGGAGGAAGAAAACAATAGTTGTCCAAGGAAAGCCACATAAATAGTGATATTTAAGGAGTTACTATAGGTGCAATCATTATCGGAAGGGCCTGCTGCAATATCGGAATTACACGTGTTTAAATTGAACACGAGGCTATATGAGGCAAATAACGCCCTCTATGGTAAAAAGCAGTATAACAAAGGATTCGAGTATTTGCAGCAGGCCCCTTGCGATAAAAATGTACCCAGTTACTCCTCGATTATCACAATTTCTGAGGCATTTCTTGGGCGATTATTGAATTCATTGTCCAAGTTATCTGTCTGATTATGGTAATTTTGAGCAGTAGTTGTCTTTCCAATTGTGCTCTCGTAGTTTTTAATGATTTTTTTTCTCGTTACGATCACGTCTTTGTTTGGGTTCGTTCTGGCACGCATTACAGCTAATTACGAGGAGCACTGCGCATTTTTCCGATACTAGTCTGAACTTGCCTTGCAACAGCTATCCGTATCGAAACTCTTGATTACCAAGTAATTTTCAGCTTTTAAACAAAGCATGCGCTGTTTAAAATAAGAGATAAATATTTATTTTGTCTTTAAAATATTATATGATCGGTATATTGTACAGAAGAAATTTTTAGAAAGCCGTTTTATTATTCTAACATTCATATTTTTTGAGCAGATTTATTCAACCTGCATAAATCAAAATGGCGGCTCGAATGCTGTCTTTCTATTTCTGCCCCAGTTTTTTTTACTTTTAGAGGCACGAAAATGGCACTAAACATCGCCAATCATGGATAAAAAATAATGTCAATGGAAGAATATACCGATCTGAGCAGAGGTATTCATGTGTTGATTTATTTAATTGATAAAAAAGGTCACTTTTAAGGGACATACTGATGATATGCGCTTTTTATAGAGGCAAGTGGCAAATCCTGCGAGCTGATTTTGGGACACCGGGTCCCGATCGGTACAAGGCCGTCGGGACCCGGTTTATGAAAATCCCGACATGACTCGGGCCTAGTAGAAAGGGGAAAACAAGGATAGTTGAGAGGATATGGAGAAGGAAAAACAAGGAAATACATAAGGAAAGAGAAGAGGATAAGTCAAAGGAAATGCATAGAAATACACAATTGAAGAGCTAAGAGGATCATAGATCTAGACTAAGGAAAAACAGGGAATACATAGAAGGAGATAGATGACGAAGGAGAAAAGGATAGATTGAAGAAAAATCAAAGAAATAACGAAGGAGAAAAAAGGATAGATTGAAGAAAAAGAAGAAATACATGACAAAAGAGAAGAGGATAGATTGAAGGAGAACACAGAAATACATAATGAAAGAGAAGAGAGGATAGATTTAATCCGAAACAAATAACGAGTATGTACAGCTCCAGCAATCCAACAAAACTGCTAAGGGTAATGCTAGACTCTAGCTCTAGTCGTTTGCACAGTATATTTGACTGAAGTGGCTAAACAGTTGTGTAAAAAAAATATGCGCATCCTGGCTGTGTATTAAAAGCTGTGCTTTTGATTCTCAACATTTCAAACACCACTGTATAAAACTCAACTGATTTTACTAAAAATTGGTTCTTTAGGCCATGTAAACAAATATAATATAGGCCTACATGTTTAGCGTCCCTGCCCGCTTCCTTTTTGGGGGCCGCCTCCTATTTTTTTTTTTTTGTTGTTGAAATTTTTGATTTTTTTTTTTTTTTTTTCAGGTGGGCTGTATCTAATACAGACCACCTTATAATGTTGTTAAAATTGCCTTTATTATTTCTTTATTTCGACCCACTTTTTTGTGAGCAAGATAACTTGAAAATGGTTTAATCAAATACCTTGAAATTTGGCACACGTATTTATAGGCATTGGAACAAAGCACAGAAAAAATTTCAACCTTGAACTTGACTGATGACGTCATCTAGGCGCCATTTTGTGAAATTTTCTGAAAATCAACTCATGGTCATATCTTCATAACCGAAAGCCATTTCTCATTCATATTTATCATGATCAAGGTCAATATCAGTCCGGTCAATTTCAAGACAAAAAACGCGCGTGTGCGCGTCCGTCCGCGCGTCAGTGCGCGCGCAAAATTGTAAAATGCTCAAAATCGTCTTAAATTTATTTTGCATACGTTTCAAGTCATTTTAAGCATTTTATAAAAAAAATCGCGCACAAGCGCATGCGCGTAACACCGCGCGTAACACCATTACACAACGTAGAATCGCCATTTTTTTTTCTTTCATGATAAATCCCATATTTGTTCAAACAATTTGATACTATGTTCATCTTTTTATGACTATTAATATTAAGATGAGCGTCCATTCAAGATAAATGTCCGTGCGCGCGAGCTCTTATAATACATAGCATATATGGGCAAAAACATGCCTATACAAAATCCATTATAGCTCTTTGGAATGCACCGGAATCCTCATTTTTTTCTTCATATTCTGATAGAGTATGAGTCAGAGATATGATTTCATGTCTCATTTGGCCATTAAGTGTATCGTGACATCATCACAATGGCCTTGGAACTCAAAATACGAATTTGCATATTATGACGTCAGCATATTTATGTAAAATTGATTGTATCTCTGTAAAAATTGATCAATTTTCTTCAAAATTTTGATATGTTGTAGCTAAGACAATTCTCTACAAGCGCAGTAACAACCATTTTTCATTTTGATGACGTCATCATAGTCAAAATCTCAATTAAAGGCCTCATGTCAAACATTTCATAATTTGCGTTATCCCTATAGAAGGTGAATTTCGTTCACGTCATGAAACTACATGATATTGTTTTTTAATAATTTTTAAGCAGTATCTCGCTTATTTTTGCTTTATTTTGTATCAAATTTAAGTTGACCAGCCCACCTATACTTGTTCCAAACAAGTATTACATGTCTAGTTTATTTTTGTTTTTTTAAAAGAAAAAAACACGAAAAACCCTGCAAACAAACTATTCATGTGTGCAGTGCAGTGCTTTGACTCTATATATATGCTTTGCTGGAGTGCGGTGGGGTGCGGGCGCACGCGTGTGTTAAGTTAGCGACCGTATTGATGAACATGCGCGCGCCCGGACCCAACCGTCGGTATGGTATTTGGGGGGGGGGGGGGGTAATTCTTACAAGTCCTCATAACTGCCATTCTTTTGTCTTTTGTCTATAGTCTACAGCAGGCGCGTATGCAGGGGGGGGGGGGGGGGGGTTTGGGGTTAAACCTACCCTTGAGTTTTTTTTATGTATGTTTTTTGGGAAAACCCCCCCTTTTAAATTAAAAAAAAAAACAAAAAATTATGCCAATGGCTGACCTAAAAAAGGTGACCTTACCCTCCCCCAAACGGAACAAAATGTCAAATTTTCAAATTTTGAGACCAAAAAAAAAGAAGAAAACAAGTGTCCTCTTACCCCCCCCCCCCTCCCCGCTTATTCAGGGACTGGCTGAGTCGTTGCGATTTTTTTCAAGGACCCCGAACAAAAAAGTGTCTCTTACCCCCCCCCCCCCCCTCCCCGCTTATTCAGGGACTGGCCGAGTCGTTGCGATTTTTTTTAAGGACCCCGAACAAAAAAGTGTCTTACCCCCCCCCCCCCCCCCCCCCCGTGAGTCATTGCGATTTTTTGGGGCCCGATTTTAACCCCCCCCCCCCCCCCACCACTGGTCTACAGGTACTGTAATTTTTGCTCTCTTCTATACAAAACCTTACAAAATCCACTCTAAACTTATGGGCACAAAGCCTTTGTTGGACTGTGTCATGAATTCACTTCTGTAGGAGCATGAAATAAACACCAAATCACTGGAATCAGGATTTAAGTTACTTACAATTGCTAGATTATCTTATTGAAGCCTTCAAGGACTCTTCACCTGTATTCTGCACAAATTTGCATTTTTCCAAGATGAAAATGAATCCTTCCGCAATTATCTACCCTGGACCAACCCTGCTAATGATCATACAAGCTTGTATGCAGGAGTACAAGCTTGTTTCATATATCCACTTTTAGATAAGTGACTGAATTCCTGATCCATTTCTGCCTGGGGACAGGTACAGTAAGTGATGATTAAAGGGCAAGTCCACTCCAAAAATAACTTACTTTCAATAGAAGCAGAAAAATCAGACAAACCAATCAAAAAAAGTTTGAGCAAAAATTTTTGCAAAATCGGATAACTAATAAGAAAGTTATGAAATTTTAAAAAAATTGTACATTTATATATGGAACAATGAGAATCACAACACAAATTGCCAATATGGTTAGCAGTTTGTGACGCCATGTACTCACTATTTATCAATTGCTTATATAGTTTAATCCCATTAATTTCCCTTTTTATCCCCCAAAACTTGATTTTCCCATGCCTTTGCCCAGGTACCGGTAATATGATTTGTATGATATTGCGTGCATGACATTTCACAAAATATTGTATGAACTTTTCAGAATTGATACTATTTTCTGAATATTGTATATTCATAAGTATTGATTTTTTAATAAATAAATCGTTTATCAAAATTCACACTTTTCATGATTTAACTGGAAAAAAACTACTCTATATTAGTGCATGCACAAAAAAAAATATTACCAGTACTATCAATCTAACTTGGATGCTGGTGTGAAGAAATAAGATTCTTAGGGAGAAAATAGGAAATTGATATTATCAATATAAAGAAAATGATTAGTGGATAGTGAGGACATGAGTCACATGACGCCACGGACTCATGAGTGAGTTGGCAAAATGTCTTGTGATTTTCATAGTTTTTCATGTCATTAAAAATTCATAACTTTCTTATAGTTACCAGATTATGCTCATACTGTTTTTGATTGGTTTGTCAGATTTTTCTGCTTCTATCGAAAGTAAGTTATTTTTGGAGTGGACTTGGCCTTTAATGTGTTTTATTGGATGAATATGAAGTTTTGATTGCAGATAATTTAATCTTATTAGAATATTTCCTTTCTTTTACCTGATTTATAACCAATAGAGGGATCTCCAACCAACTCTGAATAACCGATACGCTTATGGACAGTCACTAAGGTATTTTCATGTCTAGATTATTCACATCGTAGAAATGTAATAAGATGTTATGTACCGGTACTAATGTTACAGTAATGTATTAAAGGGATAGTTGAGTTTTGTTGGAGAGGGCGCTACACAAAATAAAAAACTGAGTGTCAAATTTGAAAGAACATAATATTTAAATGACAAAATCATCTTTGTTCAAAATCGGTTCAGAGACGGCTCAAATATAACGATTCCTCATACTTGTGTACCACCACAAATATTAGATATTTTGAAAAAATTTGAAAAAAAACACACAAAATAATGCCTTTTACGTCATATTTAAGCCAATGCCGATGTTGGCTTTTTTGTTGGCATTTTCGTGTTGCTTATATTACTCACAATTAGCCGGCTCATGTATTGTTATTTTTAATTAAATAAATAATTAAGAGTCACCGTGTTTTTTTGAAAGTGGAGCTGAATTGGTATGATCATATTGGCTAAATTCCACACATTTTGGGATCTGAAATGACCTTCATAGCAATTTGAGGTTCTAAAAGGGCACTATAAATATCATAGATAAGAATAAGATCAATAACCATGCACTTTGAAGGCATTTGCGGTCTGAAAAGAGAACTCAACTATCCCTTTAATGTTATGGTGACTTTCAGTAATATCTTAGAGAGATACATGTAGATTACTTGTCATTGTGCAAGATTCCACAGCCCCTAATACGGGACTTGAATGTATGTCACTGCAAACATGGGAAGAGAGTCTTACAGTCAGTTTTCTTTCACAATATATAAGTGAAAGTAATGATATTACCACCCTATTTTGTTCACTGTCTTTTCATTATGAGCACTCCAAGCATCAAGGTGCATTCTGTTGTCATTTCTGTACAGGCTAATTATACTGAGAAAGTTTTCTATTCCTTACAATTCTTCTTCTCTTCCAGTGTCCTAGCTACTTTTTGTAAATAGGGGGTGTTTCACAAACTTGTCATCAGTGACAAATGACAGGTTGTGTTATAAGCTACTGATATCCTTGCTTCTGATTGGTTATCAGCAGATTTGTCACTGATTTTTGTCATTTGTCATTGAAAAAAAGGCTTTGTGAAATGGGTCCCTGGACTAAATGTGTACCATTATTCAAACAAGCTCTCATGCCCTTGTAAACATTTTGACATGTCCCCCTGTGAAAAATCTTATTCACTTTAAACATTGCATTGATGCAGAACCCAACCAGATCCTGTGCTACCCGATGGCCCTTCTCACCGTCTATCAGCAAATTACTACTGTTCTCGTGATGGCAGGAGGGAGTCACAGAGACCCATTCATGTGTACTCTGCCACTCAAAGGCTCCCCGCTCCTCAGGCTGAAGAAGGAGGGTGAGTCTTTGTTCTCCACAACTCCTTTTCTAAAGCAGGACTTCATGAATGTTCATCTTCAATACCAGTGCTGGAATTGCATTTAAAGACATGTTGGCGTAAATCAATTTTAAATCATGAAGAAGATTGAAACATGTAGTATGAAGTTTGAACTAGTGCAATATAATACAAATTTATCAAAATAATCACTAAAAAAAGCATACCTAACATTTCCACATTTGAGACTGTGAGTTCAGCACATTTTTGTGACTACTTTACACAGCTAAATTCCCTATTTTTATTTGCTCAATACTTAACTATTAGACATCTTACCAACAATTTTGGGGTAGATATACAGTGTGTAAATGTTGTCCTGAAATGACTGGACGTTCTATGAAAATGTGGGTTGAAACTTATTTTCCATAATTACCCGAAATTCAAGATTATCTTCAGGAAAATTGCAAAATCGGATCCCTGTTAATTGCATCGCTTGATGGATTCACTATATCTTTATATCAAGTGGTCATTGCGATTTTTGGTTACTGGTAATGGTATACATGTATATATGCATTCCTGTTATTAACATACATGTAGTCAGCTTAGCAAGCACTTTGGATAAAGTTTGTATATAACTTAAAGCAAAGATTGAGCCCTCAAAAAGATTAAAAATTAGTTCTTGATTTCCAATCTTTGGCTTCATTACCATTTAAATTTAGCATTAAAGCCACATAGAAGTCAGTGTCCATGTGTTTTGCATCATAATTCGCTGACACCCAATTTGATTGTATTACTAATTAATATGTCTGTGTGTGCAAAGGTGTCTGAAGCAGCGAACCTGTGGTCCCACCAGAAAATTCTCCAAAATGCTTTCATATATTGAGGGTGAGGAAAATTTGATATATTATGATGAGAATTCCTCATGTCGGTAGGCAAGAGAACATTGGATTACACAAGACCTGTAGGTTGTTAAAGTCCACTCTTGGTGATTGCCAGCACCTGTCATTGGGCGAACACCTAAATGGCCTACCATGAAAACCCACTACTGTGAGCCTTTAAGTCCATTTTTTAAAAGTTGTACATGTATGCAATGCAGTGGTGACTTTATCACTGGTTTGATATGAATGTGTGTGCCCTTATCTTTATGTCTTTGTACAGAGAGAGTGCAGTTGGGCCTGCGATGAAGAAACCTGTTATACCAGGACCACCTCCACCTGCCATGAAACTTTCGACAGATGAACCCTATCTATGATGCATCCATTTTTAATATTCTTGAGGAGAAGGAAAAGAAATGCCCTTGCTAACCACTAGAGGTCCATTTCAAGTGTCATTGATTTCTTGGTTGTGCACTCATACTCAATATGTTTGTGCTGTTTGTTTCACATATACAGAAATACCAAGTTATTGGAAGTATGGATGAATATATGACTCTATACTTCATAGGATGGTCAATAAAATTATTTGTTTGTTTCATCTGTTTTATGCAATTTAAGCTTGATATGTGATAAAACATTTTCTATTTATAATGTTTCTGGTCGTCTTTACAGATAATAAAAATATGTCATGCCTATGAAACAATATTAAGAAGACATAAATCAAATCTTTGACAAATCTTTCTACAAATCCGTCATATGCAATTAACGTAATGCTTTTACCAGGAAACTCTTTGACCCAAGATATTTGCTGTGGTGTAGGTCTAAGCTTTTGTAAGCTTCCTAGCAATATCCATTCAAAATGATTGTGTTTGGCATGCATTTATGGAATTTATGGTTACAAAGGCTGTGAGAAATTGTAAATATATGAATAAACTATGAGTCAACATATACCATTAAAATTGAAACAGTTGGTTGTATTGAGTCATATTTGTTGTGTTGTTATAAAATAGTGATCTGGCATTTTTTCTTTAAAGATTTTGGGGCTAGAGTTCCATATGTACCCCCCCCCCCACTAAAATTTAAAAAAATATATAATATGTTTCAGAGTGATATACCTAATAATAATGTAATATTTAAAACACGGGAAACTAGGGTCAATGTTAGGGTTAGACAATGAGAGATGGAAAGAAAGGGTAATAATATACATATATGAAAAACTTACTTATGGAACTCTTTCCGATTTTGGACTAGGGCTTCAGTTACGATTGGGTATTGGCCTTTATGATAAGTTTGGCTGAGTTGTTGCAGGAGCATTCATAGTCCAGAATCTGGCCAGGGCTTTATCCTCCATGATCTCATTCCCCTACCTGCTGCCAGCCGAAGATGGAGAGATCCACAAATTCGTACTAGTGTCCCTTTATACGCCCAGTCAAAAACTAAAACAATTTAGCAGGCGCCCGAATTCAGGATAACGCCATCTTCGGCTGGCATCAGGTAGAGGGGATTGCCGTTTAGTGTCGATGCTCTTGAAATAAAATCGGCCTGATTCTGGACTAGAATACATGCTGCAGATTCTATGAAAGAATAATGTGCAGAGAGAATGCTCAGGTATTCTTCTGAGTAGTGATATAATACTAACAGGGATTTATAATTAGTATATACAGGGAAATATGCAGGGGTGGCGCTCCGGGGGGGGGGGGGGGGGGCAAGAGGAAGGCACAGTGCCCCCCAATTTTTCAAGTACCCCAAAAGTGCCTTTTTACATAGGTAAAGTGCCCCTTTAACTAGGTAAGAATTAAGTGTCCCTTTCTACATAGGAAAAGTGCCCCAATTAATTTCTAAAAGTGCCCATTCCCCTTTCCACCTCTGATAAGTGGTGGAAAGCATGGGTTCCCATTTTCCTTTGCAATAAGTTTTCATTTTCCATTCTCATAACTCAAAATGCCTCATTTAATCTCTAGTAAGTTCCCCTTTTCAGGTACGAGAAGCGCCCATTTTCACATTTGATAAGTGCCCCCTTTACCTCTGATAATTGCCCTATTTAAATCTGAGAGGTTCCCCTTTTGCTTTGACGAATTCCCCTTTTCCTTTGTAAAAAAGGGGGGGGGGCAAGAGGAAGGCACAGTGCCCCCCAATTTTTCAAGTACCCCAAAAGTGTCCCTTTCTACATAGGAAAAGTGCCCCAATTAATTTCTAAAAGTGCCCATTCCCCTTTCCACCTCTGATAAGTGCCCCCTTTTGACACGTAACCCTTTTCCTTTCACAAGTTCCCATTTTCCTTTGCAATAAGTTTTCATTTTCCATTCTCATAACTCAAAATGCCTCATTTAATCTCTAGTAAGTTCCCCTTTTCAGGTACGAGAAGCGCCCATTTTCACATTTGATAAGTGCCCCCTTTACCTCTGATAATTGCCCTATTTAAATCTGAGAGGTTCCCCTTTTGCTTTGACGAATTCCCCTTTCCTTTGTAAAAAGTGCCCCTTTCCCTTTTAATAATTACCCCTTTTTAACTAGGATAAGCGCACCTTATATTTTCACATGTGTCCCTTTCCTTTTTAATAAGAGCCCCTTTTCATTCTCATAAATGCCCTTTTCATCTCTTGTTAATGACCTTATTCAATTCTGAGAGATACTCGTTTTTCTTTGACAAGTGCCCCTTCCCCTCCTAATAAGTGCTCTTTTCATCTCCGAACTTATAAGTGCCCATTTTATTTTGACACGTCCCCCTTTTCCTTCCTAATAAATGCTCTTTCTTCTTCTTAGAAGTGCCCATTCCCCTTGTCACAATTACCTTTTTTTTTATCTTTGATAAGTCCCCGTTTATTTTAACATGTGCCTCTTTTATATATAGGATTTTATTGAAATCAAAACATAAAATACCAAGAGCAAACAGTCCAAAGACTGACAACTGTCTCGGGTACAAAATAACATTTAAATCAAATATACATCATAAAATAGCAGTAATGAATAAAAACATAAAGTTACATAAGTTAAAATATCAAATAACTAAACTATTATCAGTAAAATATTGCAAAAAGGACATATAAATAATAACAACAATAAGTATACATCATTACAATTACATCAAAAGAGGGCTCTAGAGATGTGCAATTACTAAATTAGGCACAGACCGAGAGTCCAATGAAAAGAAAATTAAAATGCATAAGACTGGGTTTAAAAAGATCGATGGTGAAAAGAGGGAAATATTTAAGCTAAAAAATATTTAAAGTATTGAGATGGTACATGAAACATACAATAAAGAAATTCCCAAGAGAGCATAGAAAGAGAAGAGAGTAAGATAGAGGAAGAGAGGGGGAAGAAAATGAGAAAGGAGAAGAGAGAGAGAGAGAGAGAGAGAGGGAGAGCGAGAAAGAGAGAGAGATATAGAACGAAAGATAAGGGGGAGGATAGGAAGAAAGTTAGGGAAATATCAATACCATCTGTAGAATCTGTAAAATCAGCCCAGGTATTCAATATTGTAGACATCATTGCAATTAACCTGATATACATGTAACATACAATAACGAAATTCCCAAGAGAGGATAGAGAAAGAAAAGAGTAAGATAGAGGGAGAGATGGGAGAAAAAAAAGGAGAGAGAGAGAGAGAGAGAGAGAGAGAGAGAGAGAGAGAAGGAAGGGGATAGTTAGAAAGTTAGGGAAATATCAATACCAACTGTAGACTCGGTAAAAACAGACATTGCAATTAATCTGAAATACATGTAACATACAATAAAGAAAATCCCAAGAGAGCATAGAAAAAGAAGAGAATAAGACAGATGGAGAAAAAGAGGAAATGGGAAAGGGGAGAGAGAGGGAAGGAGACAGAGAGAGAGAGAGAGAGAAGGAAAGTTAGGGAAATATCAATACGATCTGTAGACTTTGTAAAATCAGGACAAGTATCTAGATTGTAGACATTCTTTTTAATAAGAGCCACTTCCCCCTTCTCATAAAAGGCCCCTTTCACCTCCGATAAATGCCCTTATTAAAGTCTAATCGGTGTCCCTTTTCTTTTAACTAATGCACATTTCCCTTTATCATTAGTGCCCCCTTTTCATTCTCATAAGTACCTCTTTTCACCTCTGATAATTACCTTTTAACAATGATATGCCTCCCTTTTTCCTTTCTAATAAGGAACCTATCCCTTTTTCATAAATGACCCTTTTCACTTCTTATAAATGCCCCTATCAAAATGATGGGTGCCTCTTTTCCGTCGACAATTGTCCATTTCCCATTCTCATGAATTCCCTTCCTATCCCTGGGGCGTGCCTCTTTTTACTAATAAGTGTCTTAACCCTTTCGATAAGTGTCCATTTTTCCTCATCATTAAACGTGCCCCTAATTTCAAGCGACTAAGAGCAATTTCCCCAAAAGCTCGCTCGTAGTTATAGATGTTATAATTATGTTACTTATCAAAGGTCTTTTCAGTCTTCCGTTAGAAAATGTGCTTAAAACCCCATCAGGATTGGGTATTTCTTCTTTATAAGACGTAATTTTTTCGCACTGCGACCTCACAAATCTTAAAAATTTCCATCGCTCGCTTTGCTCGCTCGCAAATGAATTTTCACACCATCACACCCAACTGCAAAAAATATGATGCTTATGCAATATCTTATATGATATATTAAGAAAAACAAATATTGAAATCATCCCTGAAAATGTAATCACAATATAGGGGTATATAATGTACCAATGTCCAAAAGAATTCCCTTTGAAGGTGCCATTTTTTCTCCAGAAAGTGCCCTTTTTTGTTGGTCCCCCCCACTTTGGAAGTCGCTCCACCGCCTCTGCTATGAGGAGAATCACCCGCGGAAAATTACCAGTATGACCTTATCCCCCACCACTTGCCATTCAAACAAAAATTTCAATAGATAGCGGAATTAAACTAAAATGTTCGAATGACGACCTAGAAAACTTGAGGGTCGAATGATGAATTTTTTTCTTCTATGCAAAGTCTCTCAACCGAGCGCAGTGGAAAAATGTGGGTTTCCACCTTTTATTGTTCAGACTCTTGTCAGTGAAAGGAATGCATAGCGCCATGCAAAATTGTTCTGCTGGCTTGTAAGAGAAAATTGAGTTCTGGTAAAGGTACATAGTTAATTTTGCTGATCTTTTTCATTTTTGGCTTTGTAGGAATCCAGTGTGTCAGAAAACGAATGTCCACTAAAAGGGACTGCTTTTCAAATACAATGTCCTGATATTTAAAAAAAAAAGACTTTCAAAATCTTGTATGCCAACGTCGTGTAAGTCCTACAAACGAATTTTCCTGTGCAGTGCTGTTCACCGTAAAGGAGAGTCACCCCGGAAATTAACCAGTATGGCCTTACCCCCCCCCCCACAAACACCCCAAAAAAGAAACTATTTTCGGTAGAGAGCAAAATAGAGAGGAGCTCGCAGGATACGTGACAATGTTGCCAATTTGTGTATCACTGATGACAACTTCGAAAATTCACATCTTTCCTATTTTAAATCGTATATTGCTCAAACTATCCTTCATTTTTGTCTTTATATAATTTGTTGCTTTATCAAAACCAACTTAGTATCAGGGTAGGCATCCCCTTTAATAATGTTGATTTACAAGTAACTATTCATGTTAATTCAGTATACATCTGTAGTGTTATAACAACTATATTTTTGAAAAGAAATTGACACGTGAAATATAAATGTAAAATAAACCATATTGACTAAGCTAAACTGAGCATTCGAATGGCGTCGGCGGCCTCTTCACCTTGACGGTCGCTTGTTATATTTGTTTCTTCTATGCAAAGTCTCTCAACCGAGCGCAGTGGAAAAATGTTGGTTCCCCCTTTTATTGTCTCGGCTCTTTTATTTTCCTTGCTATAATTCTTCTTCTGTGGAAGGATTGCATAGCGTCATGCATAATAGTATTGTTCTCCTGGCTTGTAAGAGAAAATTGAGTTCTGGTAAAGGTACAACATTAATTTGCTGAGCTTTTTTTTTTGGCTATGTGGGAAGCTGCAGTGTGTCAGAAACTGCTTTTCAAATACAATGCCCTGATATTTGAAAAAACAGCTTCGTTGACTTTTCAAATCTTTTATGCCAACGACGTGTATGTCCTACTTACAAATTTCTTTGTGCAGTGCTGTTCATTGTAAAGCCCCCATCACACCAAATTAATTCTTACTACGTTCTGAAACCGTCATAGAAAATCGTGAAGCTGGTTGTGGTCGGGGTAAAATGTGTAAATGATGTTCATAGTTCGTTCATAAACATTCCTCAATACGTCTATCTCGTCTGTACAGGCGCGGATCCAGGATGTCTTAAGGGTGGGGGCCCAATTTTTTTTCTTTTTGCTCCCAAAAATTTAAAATTCGCTCCGGCCGAAAATGCGCTCAGTGGAGATGGGTGGAGGAGGGGGGTGGGCCGGTAGTGAGCACATTCCTTTTTAGGCCCTCGAAAATTTGACCATTTGCACTCCCCCCTTGAGCGCCAGGGGGTGGGGGGCATCTCCCAACAAAGGTAAAATTAACGTGTTTTTACACGTTTTTTTCCGGGGGGAGGGCTGGGCCCCCCGCCCCCTCCCTGGATCCGCCACTGCGACTGTACCCCGTCCACAGTCATTTCAATTCAAGTTCAGATCGGGTAAATTTGCCATTTCCAGGCCGTCCAAGCCAGTTCCTAGTCAGTTTAAACCCGTTCTTAGCTAGTTCTACCTCGTTCCCAATACACTGTTAAAAAAAGTTTGGCAGATGTTACTGGGTAAAACTAATTTGGGCAAATTTTGTCCGATAACTCGTTCAACTCGTTTTTCATCTCACTCTTAGTGCGTTCAAACGCGCTCCTAGAGGGCCCGAGGGCTATAACAGACCAGCACGTTTTTGCCATTCCTTATGAATCCCATTCCCCTTCAACGATTCAAGCTGTGTAGATCAAGACATTCAAGTGAAGCCTCAATAATCTAGTTCTCACTACGTTCTTGAAACTGTTGCTAAACGGGCTAGTCAACTGTGTGCGAACGGAGCAAACGTAGTAGCAACTGTTTACGGTGATGGGGGCTTTGAGGAGAATCACCCCACGGAAAATTACCAGAATGACCTTAACCCCCACCCCTTGCCATTCAAACAAAAATTTCAATAGATAACGGAACTAAACTAAAATATTCGAATGACGACCTAGAAAACTTGAGGGTCGCTTGATGAATTTTGTTCTTCTATACAATGTCTCTCAACCGAGCGAAAAATGTGGGTTTCCACCTTTTATTGTTCAGACTCTGTCAGTGGAAGGAATGCATAGCGCCATGCAAAATTGTTCTGCTGGCTTGTAAGAGAAAATTGAGTTCTGGTTTTTGCTTTGTGGGAAGCCAGTGTGTCAGAAAACGAATGTCCACTAAAAGGGATTGCTTTTCAAAAACAATGTCCTGATATTTGAAGAAAAAAAAAGACTTTTCAAATCTTTTATGCCAACGCCGTGTAAGTCCTACATATACATTTCCCTGTGCAGTGCTGTTCACTGTAAAGGAGAATCACCCCCGGAAATTAACCAGAATGGCCTTACCCCCCCCCCCCCACACACACACACCAAAAAAAGAAACTATTTTCGGTAGAGAGCAATATAGAGAGGAGCTCGCAGGATACGTGACAATGTTGCCAATTTGTGTATCACTGATGACAACTTCGAAAATTCACATCTTTCCTATTTTAAATCGTATATTGCTCAAACTATCCTTCATTTTTGTCTTTATATAATTTGTTGCTTTATCAAAACCAACTTAGTATCAGGGTAGGCATCCCCTTTAATAATGTTGATTTACAAGTAACTATTCATGTTAATTCAGTATACATCTGTAGTGTTATAACAACTATATTTCTTGAAAAGAAATTGACACGTGAAATATAAATGTAAAATAAACCATATTGACTAAGCTAAACTGAGCATTCGAATGGCGTCGGCGGCCTCTTCACCTTGACGGTCGCTTGTTATATTTGTTTCTTCTATGCAAAGTCTCTCAACCGAGCGCAGTGGAAAAATGTTGGTTTCCCCCTTTTATTGTCTCGGCTCTTTTATTTTCCTTGCTATAATTCTTCTTCTGTGGAAGGATTGCATAGCGTCATGCATAATAGTATTGTTCTCCTGGCTTGTAAGAGAAAATTGAGTTCTGGTAAAGGTACAACATTAATTTGCTGAGCTTTTTCTTTTTTTGGCTATGTGGGAAGCTGCAGTGTGTCAGAAACTGCTTTTCAAATACAATGCCCTGATATTTGAAAAAACAGCTTCGTTGACTTTTCAAATCTTTTATGCCAACGACGTGTATGTCCTACTTACAAATTTCTTTGTGCAGTGCTGTTCATTGTAAAGCCCCCATCACACCAAATTAATTCTTACTACGTTCTGAAACCGTCATAGAAAATCGTGAAGCTGGTTGTGGTCGGGGTAAAATGTGTAAATGATGTTCATAGTTCGTTCATAAACATTCCTCAATACGTCTATCTCGTCTGTACAGGCGCGGATCCAGGATGTCTTAGGGGTGGGGGCCCAATTTTTTTTCTTTTTGCTCCCAAAAATTAAAATTCGCTCCGGCCGAAAATGCGCTCAGTGGAGATGGGTGGAGGAGGGGGGTGGGCCGGTAGTGAGCACATTCCTTTTTAGGCCCTCGAAAATTTGACCATTTGCACTCCCCCCTTGAGCGCCAGGGGGTGGGGGGCATCTCCCAACAAAGGTAAAATTAACGTGTTTTTACACGTTTTTTTCCGGGGGGAGGGCTGGGCCCCCCGCCCCCTCCCTGGATCCGCCACTGCGACTGTACCCCGTCCACAGTCATTTCAATTCAAGTTCAGATCGGGTAAATTTGCCATTTCCAGGCCGTCCAAGCCAGTTCCTAGTCAGTTTAAACCCGTTCTTAGCTAGTTCTACCTCGTCGTCCCAATACACTGTTAAAAAAAGTTTGGCAGATGTTACTGGGTAAAACGAATTTGGGCAAATTTTGTCCGATAACTCGTTCAACTCGTTTTTCATCTCATTCTTAGTGCGTTCAAACGCGCTCCTAGAGGGCCCGAGGGCTATAACAGACCAGCACGTTTTTGCCATTCCTTATGAATCCCATTCCCCTTCAACGATTCAAGCTGTGTAGATCAAGACATTCAAGTGAAGCCTCAATAATCTAGTTCTCACTACGTTCTTGAAACTGTTGCTAAACGGGCTAGTCAACTGTGTGCGAACGGAGCAAACGTAGTAGCAACTGTTTACGGTGATGGGGGCTTTGAGGAGAATCACCCCACGGAAAATTACCAGAATGACCTTAACCCCACCCCTTGCCATTCAAACAAAAATTTCAATAGATAACGGAACTAAACTAAAATATTCGAATGACGACCTAGAAAACTTGAGGGTCGCTTGATGACTTTTTTTCTTCTATACAATGTCTCTCAACCTAGCGCAGTGGAAAAATGTGGGTTTCCACCTTTTATTGTTCAGACTCTTGTCAGTGGAAGGAATGCATAGCGCCATGCAAAATTGTTCTGCTGGCTTGTAAGAGAAAATTGAGTTCTGGTAAAGTACATAGTTAATTTTGCTGATCTTTTTCATTTTTGGCTTTGTAGGAATCCAGTGTGTCAGAAAACGAATGTCCACTAAAAGGGATTGCTTTTCAAATACAATGTCCTGATATTTAAAAAAAAAAGACTTTCAAATCTTGTATGCCAACGTCGTGTAAGTCCTACAAACAATTTTCCTGTGCAGTGCTGTTCACTGTAAAGGAGAATCACCCCGGAAATTAACCAGAATGGCCTTACCCCCCCCCCACACACACACCCCAAAAAAAGAAACTATTTTCGGTAGAGAGCAATATAGAGAGGAGCTCGCAGGATACGTGACAATGTTGCCAATTTGTGTATCACTGATGACAACTTCGAAAATTCACATCTTTCCTATTTTAAATCGTATATTGCTCAAACTATCCTTCATTTTTGTCTTTATATAATTTGTTGCTTTATCAAAACCAACTTAGTATCAGGGTAGGCATCCCTTTTAATAATGTTGATTTACAAGTAACTATTCATGTTAATTCAGTATACATCTGTAGTGTTATAACAACTATATTTCTTGAAAAGAAATTGACACGTGAAATATATATGTAAAATAAACCATATTGACTAAGCTAAACTGAGCATTCGAATGGCGTCGCCGGCCTCTTCACCTTGACGGTCGCTTGTTATATTTGTTTCTTCTATGAAAAGTCTCTCAACCGAGCGCAGTGGAAAAATGTTGGTTTCCCCCTTTTATTGTCTCGGCTCTTTTATTTTCCTTGCTATAATTCTTCTTCTGTGGAAGGATTGCATAGCGTCATGCATAATAGTATTGTTCTCCTGGCTTGTAAGAGAAAATTGAGTTCTGGTAAAGGTACAACATTAATTTGCTGAGCTTTTTCTTTTTTTGGCTATGTGGGAAGCTGCAGTGTGTCAGAAACTGCTTTTCTAATACAATGCCCTGATATTTGAAAAAACAGCTTCGTTGACTTTTCAAATCTTTTATGCCAACGACGTGTATGTCCTACTTACAAATTTCTTTGTGCAGTGCTGTTCATTGTAAAGCCCCCATCACACCAAATTAATTCTTACTACGTTCTGAAACCGTCATAGAAAATCGTGAAACTGGTTGTGGTCGGGGTAAAATGTGTAAATGATGTTCATAGTTCGTTCATAAACATTCCTCAATACGTCTATCTCGTCTGTACAGGCGCGGATCCAGGATGTCTTAGGGGTGGGGACCCATTTTTTTTTCTTTTTGCTCCCAAAAATTTAAAATTCGCTCCGGCCGAAAATGCGCTCAGTGGAGGAGGGTGGGGGAGGGGGGTGGGCAGGTAGTGAGCACATTCCTTTTTAGGCCCTCGAAAATTTGACCATTTGCACTCCCCCCTTGAGCGCCGGGGGGGGGGGGGGCATCTCCCAACAAAGGTAAAATTAACGTGTTTTTACACGTTTTTTTTTCGGGGGGGGGGGGGGCTGGCCCCCCGCCCCCTCCCTGGATCCGCCACTGCGACTGTAACCCGTCCACAGTCATTTCAATTCAAGTTCAGATCGGGTAAATTTGCCATTTCCAGGCCGTCCAAGCCAGTTCCTAGTCAGTTTAAACCCGTTCTTAGCTAGTTCTACCTCGTTCCCAATACACTGTTAAAAAAAGTTTGGCAGATGTTACTGGGTAAAACGAATTTGGGCAAATTTTGTCCGATAACTCGTTCAACTCATTTTTCATCTCATTCTTAGTGCGTTCAAACGCGCTCCTAGAGGGCCCGAGGGTTATAAAAGACCAGCACGTTTTTGCCATTCCTTATGAATCCCATTCCCCTTTAACGATTCAAGCTGTGTAGATCAAGACATTCATGTAAAGCCTCAATAATCTAGTTCTCACTACGTTCTTGAAACTGTTGCTAAACGGGCTAGTCAACTGTGTGCGAACGGAGCAAACGTATTAGCAGCTGTTTACGGTGATGGGGGCTTTGAGGAGAATCACCCCACGGAAAATTACCAGTATGACCTTTACCCCCATCCCTTGCCATTCAAACAAAAATTTCAATAGATAACGGAACTAAACTAAAATATTCGAATGACGACCTAGAAAACTTGAGGGTCGCTTGATGAATTTTGTTCTTCTATACAAAGTTTCTCAACCGAGCGCAGTGGAAAAATGTGGGTTTTCACCTTTTATTGGTCAGACTCTGTCAGTGGAAGGAATGCATAGCGCCATGCAAAATTGTTCTGGTGGCTTGTAAGAGAAAAATGAGTTCTGGTAAAGGTACAAAATTAATTTTGCTTTTTTTTTTGGGGGGGGGGGGGGGCTTTGGGAAGCCAGTGTGTCAGAAAACGTATGTCCACTAAAAGGGACTGCTTTTCAAATACAATGTCCTGATATTTAAAAAGAAAGACTTTCCAAATCTTTTATGCCAACGTCGTGTAAGTCCTACATACAAATTTCCCTGTGCAGTGTTGTTCACTGTAAAGGAGAATCACCCACGGAAATTAACCGGTATGGCCTTACCCCCCCCCCCCCACACACACACCAAAAAAAGAAATTGTTTTCGGTAGAGAGCAAAATGGAGAGGAGCTCGCAGGTTACGTGACAATGTTGCAAATTTGTGTATCAATGATGACAACTTCAAAAATTCACATCTTTCCTATTTTAAATCGTATATTGCTCAAACTCTCCTTCATTTTTGTCTCTATATAATTTTCTGCTTTTATCAAAACCAACTAAGTATCAGGGTAGGCATCCCCTTTAATAATGTTGATTTACAAGTAACTAGTCATGTTAATTCAGTATACATCTGTAGTGTTATAACAACTATATTTCTTGAAAAGAAATTGACACGTGAAATATAAATGTAAAATAAACCATATTGACTAAGCTAAACTGAGCATTCGAATGGCGGCCTCTTCTCCTTGACGGTTGCTTGTTATATTTTTTTCCCCACGCAAAGTCTTCTGTGGAAGGATTGCATAGCGTCATGCGTAATACTATTGTTCTCCTGTCTTTTTAGACAAAATTGAGTTCTGGTAAAAGTACCAAAAAAAATGTGGAAAAGCCAGTATGCAGACAACGAATGGCCACTAAAAAGGACTACTTTTAAATTCCCTGGTATTAGAAATAATTAAAGAAAATAGCTCCGAAGACTTAAAGATAAAGTTGAGTTCTGGTCATGTGATTGCATTGTGAAAAAAACGATGTGGAATCTATCAGAAAAGGCTGATCATCTAGTATATAAGTATTTGTGTGTATTGCAAGGTTCTGGAATCATCAAAATGATAAGAAATTTGGCCGAATCTTGGCAAAGTTACAAGCACTGTACACAGAATGATGTATATGGGACTACACGAGCACATGGCGAAAAAAACCTACCCCCGACTTTTACGATGTTTCATGTCGTATTTAGAATATGAAGTCATTGAAGAGCCATGCTTTTCAGGGAACATGTTTAATCTGATGTTCATCCACCCTTGCATAATAACAATGATAACGCTCACAAATTAATTTTTACCTCTTCCCAGAACTCAACCTTCTCTTTAACTATGCTTTAAGTCCCAGTGTATGTCCCACATAAATATTTCTGTTGGCAGTGCTGCCGATTGTATAGGAAATTTGCCCCCGGAAAATTACCAAGATGAACCTTACTCCACAACCCCCCCCCCAAAAAAAAAGAGGCAACCAGGTCTGAGGAAAATTTCACCTCGAAAAATTCTCTACTATTAACAATTAACCCTTTAGGACGATAACCTCCAAGGACAAAAACTTCCTGGATAAATACCCACACGGGAACATAACAGCCTTAGAACAGTTACCCCCTTGGCAATCACCCCAGGATAGTAATCCCCTTATAGGACAATTTCCCACTGGACAAGAGTAATAGGGACTTTTAGATTTGCACGACGAGAACGTGGACTGCTCGTGTGACACCCTTTTAAGGCGTCACACGTCGCAGTCCACGTTCTCGTCGTGCAAATCTAAAAGTCCCTATTATTACCTCGAGGAACATTGGGTGATTCTCCAGCCTCGGGGGGGGGGGGAAGGGGTTTGTCCTATTGGTAAAACTCCGGGAGTTAATGTCCCACTGCTAATTTCTCGGGGAGATTTTTTTAAGGCGGTATGTCGTGATACGCGGTTAGAGTGATGGAAGTTATTTTTACTTGTGATTAGAATAATGAGAGTAGGTATAATCGTATAGGGTAGCAACAAGGGACAGGTAGTATGTCATATAAGAACATATATCATGTATCATGTATATATATCATGTAGAGAACAGTGCCATTCGGTTCGAAGGCAACCAGACACATTCAGATACTTTTACCCTCATGATTATCAATCAACAATAATCACCCAGGTTCACGGTAATTATGACGATTGTTAGGCTTCTATCCGGGAGATGATCGACCTGGAGAAGGTACTATTGGTCAAAGGGTGATTTTCTAGATGATATGCGTCCGAGTGCAATTATGCTAGGTGGTTATTATTCTCAGGGTGTAATATTGTCCTAAGGAGGTAATTTCCCTTGGGGGTGGGACTATCCAGGGTTTGTCCTAGGGGGTAATTGTCCTAATGGGTAACTGTCCGAAAGGATAATTGTTTAGGGGTGATTTTCCAGGGGGTAGTTTTCCTATTGGTAATTATCCGGGGATAATTGTCCTTGGGGGTATTCGAAAAGATGGTAATTGTTCAGGGGGTCATTGGCCTAGAAACCTATTACCGCGCTTTTCACGTGTTATGGAATTATTTATTCGTGCTTTGTTCGTGATGTTGCTCCTGTAATATCGATAGATAATGCTAGATGAATTTAATGCTAATCATTACCTGTAGTCATTAGTATTTGCATTTTAAGTCTTGCCTAATTTTTTATTTTTATGAATATTCTTCACCACTGGTAGAAATAATATCTACTTTAATCATGTATCAGTCATATATGTTTTACGTTTTATATCTTTTGATATCAATATTTTTCAAATTCCAGATAAATAATAAAAAGCGAGTTGAACGAGATCAACTATCTGCTGGAGTTGGCAGCCAGCGAGAACAGGTGGGGCCTCATCATCAACCATTATAATAGCGAGCAGCATCTCGGCCGTGATGGCGTTCACCTCAATAGAGCCGGTCAACGAATCTTCGGCAGGCAGGCAGGTAACGTGTAACGCCTCATCAACCGTGCTGACCAACCAACAACACGAGACCAGGACTGGACTCAGCGGTCGTCCGATCAGGATACAGGCAGTCGACCTGGAGCGAGGCGGCATCAAGCAATCTACCGAGAAAACCAGAGTCTTCATTCTAAAGAGCAAAAAAGTAGCCCCCTAAGATCCTTCGCCGAAGTGTAGTGGGAGATCTTTGAATTTCAGCACAGTCGGTCAGAGGTCACGACTGAAATCCAGCCTTCAGACCATCCAAGGTGGACATGAAAGACTGAGAGAAATATCTTCAATTTGTAAGAAGGGTAATGAATTAACTGAAAGTCTGACAAATTCAAGTGATGATCCGAAAAAAAATAGTTTACGGTCGGAAATATAAGTTCGCGTGTTTGAAACGTGTTGTAAAGTCACTCTCATCACCAAATCAATCATCAATTATTCCGGATCACTCATCTGACAGTAATCTTGCGAGAAGGTATCCAATGTTGTATCTTCCTTCCCTGACTCAGTTCCGGTGCCAACAATCACACATTGCGCTCTTCCGTCTGATCATGAACGTTCCCAATTCTGTCTTGTATCTGATTCGGAAGTCAGGACGCTCATCAAATCTCTACCATCTAAACACTGTAAATTGGATTCAATTCCTACGTGGCTCTTGGAGGACACCCTTGACGAACTCCTCCCTGTCATCACCAAGATCTTTAATCTCTCCTTGTCCTCTGGCCATGTCCCGGAATCATTTAAAACGTCCCTACTTCTTCCTCTTCTCAAGAAGCCGAACCTTGATCCGAATGGACTGAACAACTACAGACCCATTCCAAATCTACCTATCTTAGATAAAGTCTTGGAGAGGATTGTGGCGGCTCAGCTGAAGGCCCACCTCGAGAGATTTGGCATGCTTCCTGCCCATCAATCTGCTTACAGGAAACACCATTCAACAGAAACTGCTTCGGGTTAAAGGCTTAAGCGATCTTCTCCTTGACATAGTCAAGGGTAATGAAGCTGTGCTCACCCTCTTGAATTACACGGCTGCATTTAATACCATCGACCATACTCTGTTACTTCATCGCCTGGAAAATGACTTTTTTTTTATCACCGGAACTGTGCTGATTGGATACGCTCATATCTCCACAATCGCAGTTCCACAAGGTTCCGTTATTGGCCCGCTTCTCTTTCTTCTCTACACCAGCCATGCACTGTCTAAGGTCATTAATTCTCACCAGGGGATTCAGCATGCGATGTACGTACGCTGACGACACTCAGATTTATATATCTCTTAAGCATAACGGGAAGGATGATGCATCTCGGAAACTTAGCAGTTGTCTTGAAGACATTAGGTTCTGGTCTTTTAACTATATATTTTGCCTAACAAAATTCTGAGATGACCCACATTACTTCCAAATTCAGAAACACCGATTTCTTCCCCGACTTGGTTACCGGAGATGGTTCACTGAAGGGTAGTGAATACGTACGAGACCTTAGTGCTTTAATCGGCAAAAATCTTACATTTCAGCAGCATATTAAAAAAAAAAAAAACTTCCACTTCAAATAATTCAGAATACTGCTGCAAAGCTTGTTACTCTCTCGAGAAAATTTGAGCACATAATCCCAATATTGCGTTCTCTTCATTGGCTTCCCATACACCATCGTATAACATTTAAAGTTCTTCTTCTGACATACACAATTCTCCATGGCCAAGCCCCTAAATATCTTTCAGATTTGATTTCCTTACGTTCTTCTAGTTCTTTAAGACCTCTTCGATCATCATCATCTTTGCAGTTAAACCCTGGACCTCGTTCTATTACAAAATATGGCGATCGAGCTTTTTCAGTAAATGCCCCTATCCTTTGGAATAAATTACCAGCGCATATTCATAATACGCATTCCTTGGACCAGTTTATGTCCTTGCTGAAGACGCACCTTTTTAATTCATGAATGATATTGTACACCGGTGCAGTTGTGAATCGGTCAAAGGAGGTGCACACCATCTTATTCCTTGTCTGTTTGATCTTATGTTTGACCTAATATGTTTGATCTCATTTCTATTCTTATTATTATATATTCATGAGTTATTGCGTAAGGAACAGATTGATAATTTGTGTGTTTATTATAAGTTTTGGTTGGTATTTTTTTTAATCAGACAATGGTGCGCTTAGAACCACCAGTATTAAGCGCTTGATAAATGTTGTGTATTATTATATTATTTTTAGAAGCCAGTCAAATGTAATCAATACGGCCTTCTGTGTTCTGATTGTAAAAGAGGGTTACACACTGATTGTCAAGCTATACGTTTATCAGAGCACCCTAGGTTAAATTATGAATGCCCTGATGAGAAGTGGAATTGTTTAACATGTTGTCTGCCATCTTTTTGCGATTCATTATTTACTGACGATCATGGTCAAGAGAAAGAAAACCAAATCGAGGATAGATAAAAAGAAACTATTTTAAGGTAACGCGGGTTACACCTGAAAACCAAGCGAAAGCAAGAAAAACTCAGCCAAACCTCACAGACACTTCTCTTTATCAAGAATTTGAAAATAAGTTTAACGTTAAAGGTCATCATTTCTTACACCTTATTGTGAGGTTTATCCTAAACAAGATATCCGAACTTAGAATTCTTTTAAAAAGAAAAAGGCTGTATATTATTGCTTTCACTGAAACATGGTTTAATAATTCCATAAATGATGAAGAAATTGAAATAGACGGATATAAAATCATACGCCGTGATCGATCCTCTGGCTCTGGAGGTGGTGTATGTTTCTATATTAGAAATGATATTGCATTTGATATTATTGATGCTATAAGTACTGGTGATACGGAATCTCTGTGGATTAATGGGCTTATACCAGGTACAAAAACCAATTGTTGTGGGCGTCCTGTATAGACCTCCGAAAAACAATTTGTTTATCGAGAAATTGTCCACTATTCTTGATATATTAAAGAACGATGACGAAATAATTCTTTTAGAAGACATGAATATTTGTCTCCTTCACAAATTGCCACTGGCTTCAAATTATATTGACTGGTTGAGTCTTCACGGGTTTAGTCAACTCATTAAAGAGGCAACGCGCGTTACACCTACATGTTCTTCTCTACTGGATCATGTTAGTTGTAGAAAACAAAACAAAACAATTCAAAGTGGTGTCATTGATCTTGGTATTAGCGAAATGCCTGAATGTGAATACCAGACTGTAGTTCCGATGTGATTTTATACAACTGTTCTACATTAATTTCGATTTATCTTTGTACTCTTCCTCTTTTCGTGTTGACATAAAAATACATTTATCGTGATTTGTTAAGCAAATTATGACAATGCACATCAATTTTGTGATTTGTATTTTCCTTCGGCAATCATTAACCGATATATTATTTTGTCTGATCATGTTACAATCACATTCACGTTTTAGCGATAGATATATTGATTATATGATTACTAACCAAGAAAAATCATGCATTGTTAACATGTATTTGTGTACGTGCAAATTTCACGAGTATTCCTCGATGATGGCTGCAGGATTGCACCTTTCAAAGGGTGCAGGAATGAACCCCTAATGTGCTGCTATTGTGTCAGGTTGCACCCCTACTGGAGCAGGATTGAACCATTAAGGGTACTAACATGTCTCCTAAAAGGTTGCAATCTGTTAAGAGGGTGCAGGATTGAACCCATAAAGGGTACTAACGTGTCCCCTAAAAGGTTCAATCTGGCACCCTTTTAAAGGGTGCAGGATTTCACCTTTAAAAAGGGTGCAGGATTTAACCTCTAAAGGTGCGGCCAGTGTTGCATCGGTTTGCACCCTAAAGGTGCATACTTGCACCATTTTTTCTTTGTGTGTAGAACACTAGTGCGAAAAATGTTTTGATCTTGTGCATCATGCGTGCGAATCATATATCTATGCAACGCATTGCCATCTATACGCATACATCACTCTCCTCGTCGCCTGATTCGAGAACAGTTGTGTTTGCAGAATTGTGCTTGCTGTATTGGTTACTATCTGCTATATAAATTCATGATGGATAGCTGCATGGAAGCTTAGTTTCCACCATTTAAAAGCTGCATTTCCTTCACAGAATTAAGGTAAGATAGCACAACAGAGGAGGGATGTTGGGAACCTTTTCAGCCACCTTTTTAACACACCAAAATGCTAATTTCAAACATATGCAAACTTTTGGTTCATCCCATCGGAATACGAGTGCATTTTTCCGCAAGGGGACTGAGGCCTCTTGCTAGAACATCAAACCCCCGTTTCTAATTTTTCGAGCTAGCGAAGGGAGCGAATTAAAATATATGATTTTTGCAATGGTAATTGTAACATGCTATTTCGTCATCCAGATACATAGACAGGATACAAGAATAATATTTCTATTATATACCTATACACTACCTGGCAAAACTGTCCCGAGGAGTATTAAATAGGAGTATATAATAGGCCCTACAAGAAAATGTTCAATACACAAAATATGGTTTCTTCTGCAAGAAGGTTACTGACATTGAAAAATGGTATATTCGTCTGCTATAAGGTAACAACGTCAAATAAAAAAACGTAAATGCGAGTAAGGGGAAAAGCGGGTAGTTAAACACATTTTGTCTTTCAAAAAAAAGTTAACAGAGTGAGCGACTTCTGCAAGCTAAAGGTAGAATGTTCCAAAATTTAGACCCAATAGGGCAGGCTTGAATGATGAAGGGGTGTGATCTCACGAGTATATTATCCCTGGACTGTTTACAGACTGTTCAAAATCTATACCTCAGTCTGTTCTCAACGTTCCACCAAGTAGTGTAATGGTCGCTATACATTTTGCCACATTCGGCGTAATGTCGCTGACTGTCCTTTCAGTTCGTCATATAAGTCGTCTATTTGTGTTCTTTTGATCAACAACCTTTGGCGAATATGACTTTTCCCAAAAATGGTCTGCAAATGTGCACCACTGTCATAAACTTCTATTCAGTCAAGTGGTTTGCGAACCTATTTTGTAATCGAAAACTATTATTCAATTATTCGCCCCCTCAACTAATCTGTAACTATTCTGTTTGTACCATTCGGTGTATTCGCTAACTTTTCTGTTATTTTTCTTCACGTCACGTTGTGGGTGGGGGGGGGGGGGCAATGATTGAATAATACACTGTTGATCATAAAGGTGGAATAACTATTTTTAGCCCCAATTTATGGAATGATTTTGAAAATGATTTATTTCTAATAGATCTAAACAACAGTAAACAATGTCAGATTTTGTTGAATAATAATTTGCGAGTGTTTGTTTTGCGTGACTGTTAAAGCATGTGTGTGCTACTATGCTAATCAACTAGGGGACCTACGTCCTTAAGTCATAACTGACAGCAATGAGGATTAATGCCTCACGAAAGGGCACTAATATAGCTGATCGACACGGTTTTTATTCTGGGCCTCACAGTAACGAATGCCATTGCTTAGCCACTGAATCATGACTATACGCAGTGGGGACTATGGTACGTCACCGGCCCCATAAATACACACAAAAACAAAGAAAATGCAATAAGTTGTCAATAATTCATTGCATTTTCTCGCGGTCCCCAACAGGAAAATTTCCTCTGTAGGGCCATGCATTATGGTTCAAGGCATGCCCACATTGGTTGGACTTTCCCTTTAAGTTTAACATACTTAAGGGAAAATCCGGCCTGATGTGAAATGAAGCGGATGTTTTCTGCTGTTGTTCTAATTAAGTATATTTCACTAAATTCTTGACCTATATATCTAAACTGGATTCAAATTATGATGGTCAAGAGTATAATAGTAAAAGTCTGTTTATTAATTTAAAATAAAAACTACGGTGTCATAATTATGGCAAATAACTAGCAAAGAATTTTATTGACGAAGCACAAAGAAATCGTTCAATTACTTTTCTCTTTTGTATTATTATGTTTAAAATGTAAATTGATGTAAACATATATAATGATTAGTATGTGAAATACAACACCTCGGTAAGAGGATAACAATAACAAAGGCTGGATTCAAAGCTTTTCTATTCGTTGACCAACGCCTATGGAATAAACTCCCTCCATGCATTTCTAAAAATTAATACTTCACTTGACTTATTATTTTTTTTAAACTACCTCGACAATGTATTCTTCTCAATCTGTGAATTGACTAAGGAACAGCGCCTTGTATACTCTGTCCAATTACAATTAATAAATCATCATTATCGTTATTATATTAGAAATAATTGTATCGTATTACATCTTCAACTTTTTTCTTTAAATTCCAGTGGCATGAACGGAATGAAAATGAAGAATTGTTTCGGAAAAATTCACTCATTGGTCCAGCTTCTCCTCATTCTTTGGATGACATTCCTCATCCACATTGCAGATGGGGGTAAGTAACCGTAAAAAAAACACAACATGTGCCGGTTTATAGTCGGTTACGAATGTTTATCAGTGTTTATATTGGCCTATATCTTTGGGGAAATTTTTATCTATCACTGTAGTAGTAGTAGTGGTTAATTTACCTGACTACTAACCCAATAAACAGAACACTAACATAAAAAACCTCTTTTGGGAGTCTATTTTAAGTGATTTTAAAGTATGGTGCCTTTTGAACTAAATTTGAACGTTATCGACACGTGCCTTCTTTAAACAAAAAGTGTACTCCTGTTCACGTTTTCATCTCACCTAAAACCCACCAATTTATCACGCGACTGGAGTAACGTGATTCCACTTACCTCTGTAAATCAAGTGTTTATGACCAAATAACCACTTGACCAAGGAACGAGTTTTTTTTATCCGTTAACCGATGGTGGTGATAAATAAGTAATTCTTTAGTCTTTTAAGCACCATTATCGATTGTTTTCACAGGTTATCCAAGGTTGATGGTAATAATCACGTTACTTACACCTTCTAATCGTGTTATTGTTCTGTCCGGGAATCTCTGGTTGTATTAAATGAGTAATTCTGAGGTGTCTTACAAACCTTTTTTTAAATGGTTTCAAAGTTACCATAACTTTCTTGGTGATGATCACGTGGCTCAAACTGATTACTAATCTAAGCTGTGAATCCGTGATTTTCAGGTGTGAAAAATAAGTAATTCGTGGGTGTCTTAAAACACCTTTTTAAATAGTAGTCAAAGTTGCAATAAGTTCCGCGGTGATGATCTTGTGACTCAAACGGATTATTAAACTAAGTTGGGTATCCTTCGTTTTTAGGTGTTAAAAATTAGTAATTCTTAGGGGTCTTAAAACACCTTTTTAAATGGTTTCAAAGTTACCATAACTTTTTTGGTGATGATCTAGTGACTCAAACGGATTATTAAACCAAGCTGGGCATCCGTGATTTTCAGGTGTTTACAATTAGTAATTATTAGGGGTCTTAAAACACCTTTTTAAATGGTAGTCAAAGTTGCAATAAGTTCCGCGGTAATGATCTCGTGACTCAAACGGATTATTGATCTAAGCAGGGTATCCGTGATTTTTAGGTGTTAACAATTAGTAATTCTTAGGTGTCTTATTAAAAACAACTTTTTAAAAAGTAGTCAAAGTTGCCATAAGTTCCACGGTGATGATCTCGTGACTCAAACGGATTATTAATCTAAGCTGTGAATCAGTGATTTTCAGGTGTGAAAAATTAGTAATTCTTAGGTGTCTTATTAAAAACGACTTTTTAAATGGTAGTCAAAGTTGCCATAAGTTCCGCGGTGATCATCTCGTGACTCAAACGGATTATTAATCTAAGCTGGGCATCCGTGATTTCCAGGTGTGAAAATGAGTTATTCTTGGGTGTCTTGATGGTTTCACATAAATTTCGTGGTGATAATCCCGTGACTGTTGGCATATTTCCATTTGCACCAGTTGATAACTGACTGTTGGCATATTTTCATTGCACCAGTTGATAACTGGTCTGTGTGCATATTTCCAGTTGAACCAGTTGACACCAAATAATTTACATATTGAAAATGGGATGCGTGCAGATCTATGTTTTTTTTAAACAATTTATCTGAATTTACAGCATATTTCTTAATTACTGATAATTTTGTTATATGCAATCATGTCGAAAATACTACACAAACAAATTTCCAGTTATTAGGACATTTCACTTCTTCGTATAAATTACATTTAATTAAACATGAATGAGGGAAACATTAACTATGAACTAAAATAATTTCAATAAAATACAAGTATATGGAAAAATTTCGAGAAATTAAATTATTTAAGTCTACTTATTACCAATGCCTTTACATTTGAAATACAGACGAACCAGTACTGAAGTAATGTTGCCATTCGCAATTAACCAGTACAAAGTAAATTACTAATTAAGTTTTTCAACTGGCCTGGAGGTTCAACTGGTTGGAAGATTTATCGAATGGTTGTACTGGCTCAGCTAGACCAGATGAATTCTAACTGGCCTGGATCAACTGGATCATTTAGCCCATTTCAATTTCCAGGGTTAACAGTTGGCATTAACTGGTTCATCAACTGGACCAGTTGCATCTAGTTTTTTCTTCTGGAATGTTTGCACCCCCACCCCCTCTAAACTGCTTCCGGCGAGCCTGGACGTGATTAAGGAAGATCCAAAACACGATGTTCAGAAACGGGATGAGAACGTCATTATTTTGGTTCATTTATTGTGTAACATTTGCGTAATTATTGGGTTGAGCGCGGATACAGTGACATATTTCCTCTTCGACGTAAATTTTTACGCAGATATTTTGACTAAAACTATCACTTACGCTTCACGTGTTTCTGTGACGCGATTCTAAAACTTCTAAAGAATGTGATAATTTCGTTTATGAAGATGTAATTTCATAATCAAAAAAACCCTCGGGAGTATTAGGTTTACAAACCATGGTCCCCGTGGTAGAGATAATCACGTTGTTATGGGACCGTGCTTTTGCTATTGCTGCCCCCAAAATATGGAACAGCTTGCCAATAGAAATACGAAGCACTCCAATTTAAAAAATTATTTGTTCAACTGAGAGATCTTATGTTGTAGAATTTAGTAAAAAGGAGCTCTTAACCAGCGCAGCTGAATATATTTCGTATAAAAGCTGCGCTATATAAATTTATTATTATTATTATTATAAATGGTGATATTCCAGTGACAATTGCGTGATTTAGTTTAAATGTTTTATAAGGGACCTAGTGCAAGAACCGTGTTAACAAAAATCACGTAAATGTCAAATGTTTGAAGAACGTAAATCTGTTCAAGTCGATACCTTGATATTGACGTGATTTTCACGTGCATTTGTTTACTGGGAAGAAAGCATAAATGCTTATTTATAAGCAACCAGAGGACCGATGCACAGTTGGCCAGAATCGCCTCAAAGTGTGCCAAAATTAAAAATTGGCGAATGTGAATTTTTATATTTTTTTTCATTCGCTTGGGGGAGAAAACATTCTAAAGAATATTTTTCCACCCATATTTTAATATTCAGCGAGTTTTAAAAGTGTCATATACCCCTGCGAACATGGAAAAATCTATATGTTGCTCCAAAAATGATAAAAGAGGCAACTTTACAAAAGGTGTCGAGAAGTATGAAGGGAAACGCAATCAACTTGATACTGCGTGCACTTCTTGCCTATTGGTAACCAAATTAGAAAATAGAATGACCAAATTTATGGAAGCTTCATTTTGGGAAAAATGAGCATTAAATTTCACAAAAAAAGGAAAAAAAATGCAATTTTTATATAAAAGTAGCATGTTTATTAGGATTTCGGCCGATTCCCGCAGTGATGTTAATCTCAAAATGTCCGCCCAAACCTAAGTTTTCCATGTATGGTATTTTTTTTTGCCAGAATTTGCTACACTGCATGTGCAGGCGCTTTTCCTCCCCACGTCCATCGATTATTATTAGGCATAATCGGTATACATTTGTACTGTTTACGTTTACGCACAGCCGATTCAACGCTCGTCCGCGTAACCATGGCAACGGTTACGTGAGTGTAGAGCGTATAGCGTAGTTTATATTACTTTCAAACGTTGACGCAATTTGCAATCATATATGGTATCATTCTAGGTAACACTTTGAGGAATACCTCGGTAAAATGTTTAATTCCGGTTTGCTCAATAAGGATATAAATTTACTCCTTCAAACAGCAAAATCCTACATATTCACAGTTTTAGTGCAAAAGTGACTTATTTTATAAATCTTTTAATTTAACATGAAGTTTTTAAGTTATTGATATGAAATTGCTCTCACATATTCCTGATAATTCATTTCGTTGCATGAATGGGTTAAAATTAATAGAAACACAATCTTCATGATAAACTATAGGGTAATTCACTGAAAAATGGACTAATCATCCATGTTTTAATTAATCTTTTAATTTAACATGAAGGTTTTAAGTTATTGATATGAAATTGCTCTCACATATTCCTGATAGTTCATTTCGTTGCATGAATGTGTTAAAATTAATAGAAACACAATCTTTATGATAAACTATAGGGTAATTCACTGAAAAATGGACTAATCATCCATGTTTTTTATAAATCCATAGAAAATGTTTAGAGTTCCGCGGAGTTCCGCGGAGTTCCGCGGAGTTCCGCTTAAATTGTAATACCATCATTTTCTCTGATGTCTAAGCTTGAAGTTGATACCAAATTTGGCTGCCCAATCTTTCCTGTTGTTATGTTAGTGTCGATTTCCCTTGCCACATTGCCCCGATTTTTTTTTTTTTTTTTTTGTCCGCGGCCTACTACTGAATATATGGCATAGAATACAACTCAGGCAAATTTGCCTAAGTCCCAATTACCATTTCCCTAAATTAGTTACACCAGGGGTCTGTTCCATTAAAACTCGCTATTAGTAATTATATTTCACATACTAAGAATCTTGTTCTACGATTGGTCAAAAGTAAATCACATGATGAAAGATAGTTCGCCCATCATTGCTGGGAGAAGCGAAAAGTTCGTAGATAGGCTACTATCTACACAGTGCAACGCACTTTCACTGAAGATAGAAGTCCTATATACACAGTGCAACGCTTTTTAATTATATGCACTGTGTATTGCTCTCCTCTTCAAGCGCTTTTAGTGTTAGTACGCGAACTGTGGCCACGCGCGAATTATGGTCACACCACCATACTGCATGCATTGTACGTAACGCAGGGGCGTCGCTAGACCTTTTTCAGTGGGGGGGGGGGGGGGGGGGTGTAGAGGCCAACGATAACCGACAAAACTAGCGACCAATTACCGACAAAATTAAATGTCCAATATCTACAAAATTAACCCTATAAACCCGGGGCCGAAGGCTAAATTGTTTTCATATGGACTATCTATAGTACTTGCATATGCGCAAATGGTCATTTTCCTCGACGACATAAATATACGAATTATTTCGTCAACTTAGACAGCATCATAGCTGATATATTTTAATGCAGGCGCGGAGCTAGGATCTTATTTTAGGGAGGGCGGTAGTGAGCAAGCGAATCACATAAAGAGCGCTCATTAGGGGGTGTGGGCAGTGGCGTACCTGGGGTACTCCGTCAGAGGGGGGGGGGGGGGGGGGGGGCAAGCGACCGAAACAAACAAAAAAGGCGATGCTAATTTTCACTTCTGGCGAGCGAGCGAGCAAAAAAAAATATCTTTAAGTAACGTTTGGTATATAAACTGGTATTGTTGCAAGTCGGAGGTGGGAACATTCACTTGTTAGCGACGTTAATTTCATTTTTTGCAAACGAGCGTAGCGAGCAAGACAAAAATCACTTCTTTTTTAATAATTGCCACTTAAACTTGGTTCAATTGTCCCATGCAGGGCGCGGGAACAATATTGTGTTTAGGATGATTTTATACCCATTTTAGCTAGCGAGCGAAAATACATCTTTCACTCAATGAATTGCTATACAAAATTTGTTTCATTGTTGCAGGTCGGGGGCGGGCACAATCGTGTTTAAGGCAATGTCAATCGCATTTTGGCGGGCAAGCAACCCCCTACATTTCTCTTTTTAATGATATTGTAGCATGTCAATGGTGTGCACATAATTCCACGAGCTAGTGAGCTAATAAAATCACTTCTCTTTTATAGGGAAAATATGGTACATAAAACTTGGGTTCATTGTTCCATGTCAGGGACGTGATTATTAAAAGCGATGTTATTTCTATTTTGGCGAGCGGGCGTAGCGAGCGAGCAAAATTTTTGCAATGATAATTGGTTCATAAATTTCAGATTTTGTTGTTGCAGGTCAGGGCTTACCCAATCATGTCTAAGGTGATGTTAATTCCGTTTTGGCGAGTACGAGCACACAAAAACTTCTTTGAATAACGTTTGGTACATAATTATTAACTGGTTGTTGCAGGTTGGGGCGGGCACGTTAGCGATGTCAATTCCATTTTGGCGAGCGAGCATAGCGAGCAAGCGAAAAAAATAAATTCTCTTTTAATAGAAATTAATAAATAAACTTGTTTTTATTGGTGCAGGTCGGGATGGACGCAATCGCGTTTAACGCGATTCAATTCCTTTTTGGCGAGAGGGCGGAAAAACTCTTTCATTTTTAATGATATTGTTGCAGGTCAAGGGTGGGCACAATTGTTTCCAAAGCAATGTCTATTCATTTTTATTCGCGAGCGAGCGTAGCGAGCGAAAATAATGAATTAGTCTCTTTTAGTAACATTTGGTACATACATTGTGTGTTATTGTTGCCATGGTTGCAGGTCGGGGCCCGTCGGGGTAGGCACAATTGTATTCTAGGCAATGCTAATCCTTTTTTTTCATCTCAGGGGGACGAGCAAGTGAAAACATGTAATACAAAATAGGCTAGCAAGCAGTTCGCGCCAGCGAAGAGTTTCGAATTTGTTATATCACTTATTTTTCCTATTTTCAGGGCCGTATGCGGAATATTTTTCTGATGGGGGAGGGGGTAAGATGCGTTAAAAGTTTTTGAAGAATCTCAAAAGCGAAAGGAGTGAAGGGAGTTCAAGCGACCGAACTGGTCATGGGGGTACTGTTGCATTTTCAAAAGTAGAATTGAAGGATTCGGTATAGGCCTACACTACACTGTACGTTTTCAAAATATCTGGGGTCAACTGCCCCCCCCCCGGTGCGTACGGCCTTTTTTTTTTACCCTTTTTCTTTTTCTTCCTCTTCTCTTCTTCTTTCTTTTTTCTTTCCTTTTCCTTTTTTTCCTTTTTTCTCTTTCTTTCCTTTTTTTTCTTCCCTTTTCCTTTTTTCTTTTCTTTCCTTTTCTTTCTTTTCTTTTCTTTGCCCTTTCCCCCTTTTTCTTTTTTCCCCTGGAGGGGGGGGGGGGGCACTCTGCCCCCCCTGCCCCCCCCCTCAGTTACGCCAGTGGGTGTGAGTGATAGGCCTCTAAATTATTTGGGAAAGAAGACGATTTATTGTACCTTTCTCGACTGTTAATCCTTGTCTAAATGAAGTTCCTCCCTCCCGCGCGAAGCGCGAAAGCTTTGACGTTTCATTAAATTATTTTGAAAAGAAGACGATTCGTTATACCGTTCTCGACTCGTCTAAATGAAGTTTTCTCCCTTCGCGCGAAGCGCGGAACTTTTGGCGTTTCATCACAATATAGATAAAGGAAAACGATATGTCGTACCGTTTTCGACTCTCAATACTCCCTATTCATCTGAATTCAGACTGTTAAACCTACTGTTAAACCTTGTCTAAATTCAGTTTCTTCCCAAGTTTTGGCGTTTCATTAAATTATTAGAGAAAGTAGACGATTCGTTAAAGCGTACTCGACTCTAAATCCTTGTCTGCATGAAGCTCCTCTCTCCGCGCGAAGCGCGATAATTTTGACGTTTCATTAAATTATTAGAGAAAGAAGACGATTCGTTATACCGTTCTCGACTCGTCTAAATGAAGTTTTCTCCCTTCGCGCGAAGCGCGGAATTTTCGGCGTTTCATCACAATAAAGATAAAGGAAAACGATATGTCGTACCTTTTTCGACTCTCATTACTCCCTATTCATCTGAATTCAGTTTCACCCTCTCGCGCGAAGCGCAGAAGCTTTGACGTTTCATTAAACCATTAAATTATAAGGGAAAGAAGACGATTCGTTTGTTCCGTTTTCGACTGTTATTACTCCCTATTCATCTGAATTCAGTTTTCCCCTTCCGCTCGAAGCGTGGAGGTTTTGACTTTCCCTTAAATTATTAGAGAAAGTAGACGATTCGTTGAACCGTTTTCGACTCTTATTTGGTGCCCTATTTGGTGTACTGTTTCGACTCTTAATTCTTATCTGAATTCTGTTGTCCCCCTTCCGCGCAAAGCGGAGGTTTTGACGTTTCCTTAAATTATTAGAGAAAGTAGATGATTCGTTGAACCGTGCTCGACTCTTCATCCTTGTCTGAATAAAGCGCGCGGAAGTTATGACGTTTCATTAAATTTTTACAGAAAGAAGACGATTCGTTTGTACCGTTTTCGACTCTTATTACTCCTTATTCATCTGAATTCAGTTCCCCCCTCTCGCGCGAAGCGCTGAAGCTTTGACGTTTCATTAAATTATTAGAGAAAGAAGACGATTCGTTTGTACCGTTTTCGACTCTTATTTGGTGCCCTATTTGGTGTACTGTTTCGACTCTTAATTCTTATCTGAATTCTGTTGTCCCCCTTCCGCGCAAAGCGGAGGTTTTGACGTTTCCTTAAATTATTAGAGAAAGTAGATGATTCGTTGAACCGTGCTCGACTCTTCATCCTTGTCTGAATAAAGCTTCCCCCTCCCGCGCGAAGCTTTGACGTTTCCTTAAAATATTAGAGAAAGAAGAAGATTCGTTGTATTGTTCTCGACTTGTCTAAATGAAGTTTTGCCCTTCCGCGCAAAGCGCGTTTTTTTTTTTTTTTTTTTTTTTGGGGGGGGGGGGGGGGGTTTCATCACAATATAGAGAAAGGAAGACGATTCGTCGTATCGTTGTTGACTCTTCACCCTTGTCTGAATTTAGTTTCCCCGAAAATGTTAAACCTCTGATTTCTTTAGCTGATATTATAGGAAAGTGAAACTTTTGTCACAGCGGATAAAAATCACAGTTCGTAGGGAAAAAAACTTGTCGGCCGACCGACAATATACATCTCACCGACTTCAAACTTCTGCATTGATATATTACACGAGGATCGAGCAAGAATACCGACTCAGCTGACCCGACATAGCAACTTATTTACCCATGTCTTTGTTGCTCCCTCGACGAGACGACTTCACCCAACAACCCCTTCTCTCTTTTACTCCCACTCCTCCTCTTTCAGGCTCTTACCTCTTCTCTCTCTCCTTTCTTTCACCCCCGTTTCTTTGTTTCCCTTTTTCTCTTTCCCCCTTTTCTTTCTTTTCCTTTCTTTCCTCTCCTCGCTCTTTTTCTTTTTTCTCCTTCTTTCTTCTCTTTTCTTTCCTTTCTTTTCCTTTCTTTCCTTTCTTTCCTTTCTTTTCCTTTCTTTCTTCTCCTTTCCTTTTCTTTTTTCTTTTCTTTCCCTTTCCCTCTCTTTTTTCCCTCCCCCTTTTCTCTTTTTTTCCCGACGGCAGCGCAATTTTACCGACAATATCCTGACAGGTGGGCTGAAACTGACCCAAGCTTGGGCTCTGTTTTGTTTAACTCTGACAGATACAGTCAGGTCGACACATTTTTTGGGGAATGATCTTTCCTCTGAGCAAATATGGGGGGGGGGGGGGGAGGGTAAGAGGACATTTTTTTTTTTTTTTTTTTGGTCCCGAAATTTGAAAATTTTACCGATCGACATTCCGTTCCGTTGGGTTTAAAAAAAAAAAAAATATTAAAAAAAAAAAAAAAATCAACACTCAAGAGGGGGGGGGGGGGGGGGGGGGGTTTCCGAAAAACATCCACATACAACAAAAAACTCAAGGGGGGGGTTAACCCCTCCCCCCCCCCTGCGTACGCGCCTGTGCTGATGAACAGTCTAACATTACTAAGACTTCTCACGGAAAGAAGGAGTTTTTAGTCGAGTATGTTCCGTTGAATCGGATAGTCAATTTATTCAATCTGCATACAAATAAAAGATGAAGAAATCCTTAGAATCGTTGTCTTGCGATTGCATAATCATTTCTTAAACCAACTACATCGTTCTATCAAACCATTAAATATTGACTTTACCAAGCAGGCATGTCTCCTTAGTTTGCCTCAAAACCCTCTTTTTGTATTTACCAAAATAATGTAAACATACTTAGCTCTAATGTAAATGTACTTCTTATTATTCACTTTAAATGTCAAATAAAGATTTGCAATAAAGATTGAATATCCATTCTAATCTCATACTTGAGTAATGCCTGTTTAATAATTTGTTCTGAGTAAAACTTGTTCTAAACTTGTCCTTTATATATTTCGACTGCAATCAGGGAAATATGATCATTAGCTCTCAGTCCAAATATTCTCACTCTGTATCATCAATGAATGTAAAAATGTTTCAAACTAACATCTGTTTAAATTACCCACCTTCTAAATTTAAGTGTTTCTTACAACATAAACCAGAATCAAACTTCTCAAAACCTACTGTTAATGCCACCAAATAATTCTGATGAATTTGATGCATTATTTATACAAACTCATCGCCACACATATTTAGACAATTATGGTAATGATCTAACTGACCGAACATATTATCGCCATACCTGGCCACAATAATTGTGAATATTCCACACTAGTTAACTTTCCATGTCAACGTTACATCAGAAAGCTTTCTGGTTACATTTTAACTGTAATTTTCAACGTTATACATTTCCTTAATTACATTGGAACCAAACTAATTAATACCTAAATCTTTAGCGGGACATACTCGACTAAGAACCCCTTCTTCCCATGATCCAGTAAATTATTGTACACTTTGAGTAGTGCAGTTTCTGTACAGAAAAGCTGATTGCATATCAGAAAATAAACAATTATCGTTAAGATAAACTTTTAGTTGATCAGCTACAATACGGTCCATGATTTTAACAAGAAACAAACGATTGGCTATATAGGGCGATAATTCTTTAAATTATTACGATCTAAATGGGGCTTTTTCAACACAGGTGTTACATGAAAAGCTTTAAACACACTCGGCACCATAGGCGCCGAAAGTGGGGGTGGGGGGGGGGGGGGGGGGGCTGGTGATGTATTTCTTATTCGAAACAAGTGATTTACAAATGTTGATGTTGTAACATGATTTTCCGGCATTTTTTTCCATTTTTTTTTAAAAGTCATCCCTTTTTATGCGTTTGTTAGAAAATAAGAAATTCCCAAATTACAGTCAGGTGAAATACGCTCATTTAGAAGCCTTTATGTCATGGTCTGCAAAGTGGTTGGGCTCGAGCCCCCCTTCTTTAAAAAAAAAGTATGTTAAGGCGAAACAGACAGAGAGACGGAGAAAAAAAATAAGTGACCTGCCAATGTCACAAATAAGGTATAAAAAATGTTCATCTGACCGTAATTAAATGCCATAAAACCTCAGAGCTTACGGGGGCTCCGCCCCCGGACCCCACCAAGGGACCTAAAGCGTGCCCCTGGATGCTCATCTGACCGTAATTAAATACCTAAAACCCCCGAGCTTCCAGGAGCTCTGCCCCTGGACCCCAACAAGGGCTCTGAGGCGGGCCCGTGGATGCTCATCTGACAATAATTAAAGGGATTGTTGAGTTCTGTTTTCAGACCGCAAATGCCTTCAAAGTGCATGGTTATTGCTCTTATTCTTATCTATGACATTTCTAGTGTCCTTTTAGAACCTAAAATTGCTATGAAGGTAGTTTTAGACCTAACATGTGTGAAATTTAGCCAATCCGAGCATACCAATTCAGCTCCACTTTTGAAAACACAAGGTGACCGTTATTTAATTATTTAATTAAAAATAACAATACATGAGTTGGCTGGTTGTGCGTAATATAAGCAACACGAAAATGCAAACAAAAAAGCCAACATCGGCATTGGCTGAAATACGACGTAAAAGCCATTATTTCGTTTTTTTCAACGGTTTTTTCAAATTTGTCAAAATACCTGATATTTGTGGTGGTATTTTGATCAAACAAAGATGATTTTGTCATTTACATATTATGTTCTTTCAAATTTGACACTCAGTTTTTCATTATCTCACAAAAAAAAAATCATTTTGTGTAGCGCCCTCTGCAATAGAACTCAACTATCCCTTTAAATACCTAAAACCCCTGAGCTTCCGTGAGCTCTGCCCCCTGGACCCCACCAAGGGCCCTAAGGCGGCCCCTGGATGCTCATCTGACCGTAATTAAATACCTAAAACCCCTGAGCTTCCGGAAGCTCTGCCCCCTGGAACCCCCCAATAAACAAAACACTAAAAAGTAACCTTTTTGGGGAGTGTATTTTAAGTGATTTTAAAGTATAGTGCCTTTTGTACTAGATTTAAACGTTATCGACAAGTGCCTTCATTTAAACAAAAAAGGTACTCCTGTTCACGTTTTCATCTAACGTAAAACCCACCAGTTTATCACGCGACTGGAGTAACGTGATTCCACTTACCTCTGTAAATCAAGTGTTTATGACCAAATAACCACTTCACCAAGTAACGAGTTTTTTGTCCGTTAACCGATGGTGGCGATAAATACGTAATTATTTGGTCTTGTAAGCACCTTTATCGATTGGTTTCACAGGTTATCCAAGGTTGATGGTTATAATCACGTTACTTACACCGGCTAATCGTCTTATTGTTCTGTCCGTGAATCTCTGGTTATATTAAATTAATAATTCTGAGGTGTCTTACACACCTCTTTAAATGGTTTCAAAGTTACCATAAATTTCTTGGTTATGATCACGTGGCTCAAGCTGATTACCAATCTAAGCTGTGAGTACGTGATATGTAGGTGTGAAAATTAGTAATTATTAAGTGTTTTAAAACACCTTTTTAAATGGTAGTCAAAATTGCCATAAGTTCCGCGGTGATGATCTCGTGACTCAAACGGATTATTAATCTAAGCTGGGCATACGTGACTTTTAGGTGTGAAAAATTAGTAATTATTAGGTGTCTTAAAACACCTTTTTAAATGGTTTCAAAGTTACCATAACTTTCTTGGTGATGATCACGTAGTTAAAACTGATTACTATTCTAAGCTGGGCATACGTGATTTTTAGGTGTGAAAAATTAGTAATTATTAGGTGTCTTAAAACACCTATTTAAATGGTAGTCAAAGTTGCCAGCAGTTCCGCGGTGATGATCTCGTGACTTAAACAGATTATTAATCTAAGCTGGGCATACGTGTCTTTTAGGTGTGAAAAATTAGTCATGATTCGGTGTCTTAAAACACCTATTTAAATGGTAGTTAACGTTGCCAGCAGTTCCGCGGTGATGATCTCGTGACTCAAACGAATTATTAATATAAGCTGGGTATTACGTGTTTTCAAGGTGTGAAAATGAGTTATTCTTGGGTGTCTTGATGGTTTCACAGTTACCATTTAAGTTCCGTGGTGATAATCCCGTGACAGTTGGCATATTTTCATTGCACCAGTTGATGACTGATTGTTGGCATATTTCGAGTTGAACCAGCTGACACCAAATAATTTGCATATTGAATATGGGGTGCGTGCAGATCTATGTTTTTTAAACAATTTATCTGAATTTACAGCATATTTCTTCATTACTGATGATTTAGTTATATGCAATTCATTTCGAAAATACTACAAATATAAATTACCAGTTATTAGGACATTTCGCTACTTCGTATAAATTACATTTAGTTCAACATAAATAAAAAGGGAAACATTAACTATGAACTAAAATAATTTCAATAAAGTACAAGTATACGAAACAATTTCGATTAATTCAATTATGTAAGTCTACTTATTACCAATGCCTTTACATTGGAAATACAGACGTACCAGTATTGAAGTATTGTTGCTGTTCAACTGGTTGGAAGTTTTACCAAATTGTTCTAATGGCTCAGCTAGACCAGTTGAATTATAACTGGCCTGGATCAACTGGATCATTTAGCCCATTTCAATTTCCAGGGTTAACAGTTGGCATTAAATGGTTCATCAACTGGACCAGTTGCAACTAGCTTTCTCTTCCGGGATGTTTGCACCCACCCCCCCCCTCCCCCAAACCCCCTCTAATCCCAAACTACTTCCGGCGCGCCTGGACGTAATTATGGAAGATCCAAGACACGATGTTCAGAAACGGGATGAGAACGTCATTATTTTGGTTCATTAATTGTGTAACGTTTGCGTTATTATTGGGTTGAACGCGGGTTACAGTAACATACTTCCTCTTCGACATAAATTTCACGTGAACGAATAACATGATTCATCTCAAGTCAGCCTCGTAATATTCACGTGAATTTCACGCAGATATTTTGACTAAAACTATAACTAACGCTTCACGTGTTGCTGTGACGCGATAATTTCGTTTATGAAGATGTAATTTCATAACCAAACAAACACGGGAGTATTAGGTTTACAAACCTTGGTCTCCAAGGTAGGGATAATCACGTTATTATAATGGTGATATTGCAGTGACAATTGCGTGATTTAGTGTACGTGTGTTTTAAGTTACCTAGTGCAATAAACGTATTAACACATTTACGTAATTGTCAGGTGTTTGAAGAACGTAACTCTCCTCAAGTCGATACCTTGATATTGACGTGATTTTCACGTGATTTTGTTTATTGGGCCACCAAGGGCCCTAAGGCGGGCCACTGGATGCTCATCTTACCGTTATTAAATACCTCAAACCCCTGAGCTTCCGGGGCTTTAAGACCTCTTCGATCATCATCAACTTTGCAGTTAACCCTTGGACCTCGTTCTGTTACAAAATATGGTGATCGAGCTTTTTCAGTAAATGCCCCTATCCTTTAAATTGCCAGCGCATATTCATAATACTCATTCTCTTGACCAGTTTAAGTCCTTACTAAAAACGCAACTTTTTAATTCATGAATGCTATTATGCAGTTGTGAGTCGGTCAAAGGAGGTGCACACCATCTTATTCTTTGTATGTGTGATATTTTGTTTGATCTCATGTTTGACCTTGTGATTGATCTCATTTTTATTTTTGTTATTATATATGCATGATTTATTGAATAAAGAACATATTTATATTTTGTTGTGTTTATTACAAGTTTTAGTTGGTAATTGTAATTTTAATTCAGACAATAGTGCGCTTAGAAACACCTGTATTAAGCGCCTAATAAATGTTATATATTATTATATATTTTGCCCCCTGGACCCCACCAAGGGCCCTAAGGCGGCCCCCTGGATGCTTATCTGACCGTAATTAAATACCTAAAACCTCTGAGCTTTCGGGGGCTCTGCCCCCTGGACCCCACCAAGGGCCCTAAGGCGGGCCCCTGGATGCTCATCTGACCGTAATTAAATACCTAAAACCCCTGAGCTTCCGGGGGCTCTGTCCCCTGGACCACAACAAGGGCCCTAAGAAGGCCCCTGGATGCTTATCTGACCGTAGTTAAATATTAAAACCTCTGAGCTTATGGGCCTCTCCCCCCTTGGAACATGTCAATTGCCTTACAGAGGGCCCCTGGATTCTCATCTAACCGTAATTAAATACCTAATACCCCTGAGCTTCCGGGGGCTCAGCCCCTTGACCCCCTGCCGAGGCTCATGCCCTGGACCCCACGCCAATTTACGCTCTACCTGATCGATAATACTCCACTTTGAAAAACGTTCCTGCATGTAACGTGTAAGACTGTTCGTGATGCAGATTTTCCTCTGCCCCCCCCCTTCCGAACTTTTTTTTCTCATTACGTCACTGCCCCTGGAATGTTTGCCCCCCAATCCCAAACTGCTTCCGGCGCGCCTGCTCGGCACAATACCAGTTCGTAATGACTGATTGATAAGCTTTGTAATAAACGGAACCACTTCATCAATCGAATCCTTGAGGAGAGTTGTTGGTATCGGATCAAGCCTGCATGACTTGGGAGGACTCTCCTTAATAGTTCTTTGTACAGTTGCCTCGGAAACTACGTCAAATTCATTGAAGTAATGGTCGCAAGGAGACGAGCTTTCAGCAAGAATGCAATCACCACCTAAGGAAGAGACGATGATTTGAACTTTCTGGTGGCAAAATTGTCCAAAGTCATTAGCCAGTTGCACATCGGATGCATGGTCAGGAGGGATATGTTCAGACTCAGGTGCAGTAAGTGTCTTCACAAATCGAAAAATCTGTTTAGTATCACACTGGTCTATAATAATAATAGCTAGTTCTCATACATGTGATCTCGACATCCTGTCCAAAGCGAACTGAAAGCATAGTGATTCAAATAGAGTTAATTGCACCCTCAATACACGTCCATGTCTTTTAATAGCGTAAGTTTTACCATTGTATTTTTTAAAATATATTCTTTCTTTATCAAACAATTTTAGCTAAATTAACTAATTATTTAGTTATCTATATATTACCCAACGTTTTTTACTCATTATTGTAAAATATGAGTGTTTTTGTAATGGCAGTTGTACATGTTTATTTTATATGTAACAGGCAAATAATACCAAAAGTATCAAACTTATACACATGTGCCAAAATATCTGTATCCTTATATCGTTAACTGAATAATACAAGAGATAATACTTCTCTGGGATATTTACAGTTTGAATCTAAATATTTTTTACCTAATGTATTTCATGATTATTTTAATTCTTGTGACGGAAATGGTATGTTTTCTATCGCACATTTTAATTGTAGAAGTTTGAAGAGAAATTTCGAAAATATTAGTAATTTTTTGAAATGTTTTACACATACGTTTTCACTCATTGGATTAACAGAAACTTGGTTAACCAATACAGAAACACCCCTTTTCGAATTGCCAAATTATATTTTTATTACAAACAACCGTCAAAACAAGTGTGGTGGAGGAGTAGGTATTTATCTTAACAATTATTAAAAATTTAAAAGACGAGAAGACTTAGAGATATTGAATGATTGTGTAGAAACGATTTGTGCTGAAATTTATTGTCATAATGAAAATGTTGTTATTGTTGTAGTATATAGACCTCCAAGTAAACCATTATCAACATTTTTGGAAGGTATTGAACTAATAATGCATAAAATATTGAATGAGAATAAAGAATGTTACTTTCTTGGTGATTTTAATGTTGACCTACTTTCTCCAAGTCCATCTGTCAGTACTTTTGTTGATTTTTTTTTACATCATACTCTTTTTTACCTGTGATATCAAAACCAACCAGAATTACAACTCACTCTGCAACCCTCCTCGATGATATATTTACAAACGAATCAGATAATGTTATTAAGTCAGGTATACTTGTTTCTGATGTCAGCGATCACTTACCAAGTTTTTTAATCATTGATTGCGATTATGTGAATGAAATAATGAGTTATGTAACATTTAAACGTAAGATTGACGATGATTCCGTTGTAAGATTTTGTGTACTTTCACGTAATCAAAATTGGGTAGAAGTTTATAAATCAAATGATGTTGATCATAAATTTAGTACATTTCTTGATCAATATATTTTTACTTTATAATGCATGTTTTCCATTGAAAAAAACTGCAAAAAAGAATGAATATTTTGTTACTGTTGGCACTAAAATTGCTGATAACTTGCCGAATTTGAATGTAGATTTTAACAGTTTTTTTAATAATGTAAATTAATCTCAATCAATGTTCTGTGAATCCATAACATTTGCAGAAATTTTAAATATTGTAAACAAAATTAAGGATAATGCAAGTCCAGGTGACGACGACATTAATACAAAAGTTTTTTAAAAATCTATCTGTTTTGTTTTACAACCATTGTGCAATACTTTTAATCTCTCTCTGGATCAAGGAGTGTTGCCTCATAGACTTAAGATTGCTCAAGTTATCCCAGTTTTTAAAAAGGGGGATCGAGCCCAATTATCTAATTATAGACCAATATCGCTTTTATCAATTTTCTCCAAGACTTTCGAAAAAACTTGTTTATGAAAGACTTATTTCACATATTGATCAAAATAAGATTTTATACAAAAGACTCTTTGGATTCAGAAAAGGTTATTCGATATATATGGCTCTTGTAGAATTAACTAACAAAATATCTCAAGTATTCGAGGAAAAGAAATTTCTTATTGGTATATTTTTAGATTTATCGAAAGCATTCGAGAGCATTAATCACGAAATACGTTTAAACAAAATGGAACGCTATGGTAAAAGAGGTACACCCCTAAAATGGTTTCGGAGTTATCTCAGTGATCGTAAACAACATACATTTATAGACAAGGATATTGTAATACATGGCACCTAACAGTCAATGCGAGTAAAACTAAAAAAAAAAAGATTTTTTCCAGAGGGAAAGTTAGGAAGATACCAATTTTTATGTATGGTCATGCAAAAATAGATGTGGTATATGATTTAGCTTATCTCGGAGTACAATTTAATTATAATGGTACTTTCAAAAAGGCAATGGCAAAGCAGATAGTGCAGGCTAGAAAAGCGTTATACAGTATGTTGACTAAAGCGCAGAAATTGCAGTTGTCAGTTGATATTCAATGTCATTTATTTGACCATTTGATTTTGCCTATCTTATTGCATGGTAGTGAAGTCTGGGGACATGAAGATATAAAGCAGATTGAAGTTTTCCATAGGAAATTCCTCAGAACGTTATTATCTGTAGGTTCATATACTCCAGACTGTATGGTTTATGGAGAAACTGGACGAGGTTTGATTTTGAATCATGTGAAGGGTAGAATTTTTGGTCAAGAATTTTGAGAGGTAAAGATACTAAATATTCATATGTCCTTTTAAAATTCATTTCTGCCATTCATAAAGATGAACATTTGGAATTTACTTCCTCATGGTTAAAATTTATTGAAGACACATTTAATCAAGCTGGTCTATCCATTATTTGGCTAGGCCAAAAGAATGGATTTGGCTTAAATATTAATTCTTTGCTAAAACTGAGACTAAATGATATTTTTGGTCAGGAATGGAGAGATGCAGTATGGTCAAATCGCATTTGCACAAATTATAGGATATTTAAAGGCAACCATATATTTGACAGCTATTTACTCACCCTAAATAAAACTGATGCTTTTACTCTCTGTAAGTTTCGGTGTAGATCACATAAATTACCTGTAAACAAAGGTCGGTTTGATGCGAACACACCACATTGTGATATGCAGTGCACACTCTGCCTGTCCACTGATATAGGAGATGAATTTCACTATATTTTTGTTTGTCCGTTTTTTCAAAGAGAGAGATGTTTATATTTATCAAAAAAGTGTTGTAAGTCTAAGGTCCCAAGTGCTATGCACATGGCAGAACTTTTTAAAACTAGAAGCACTTCTCAGTTGAAGAATTTAGGGAGATTTACCCGACTTATTATGTTGAAATTTAATCAAAAAACAGAGAAAGAAGATAGTTCAAGCATTTCAAGAAGTACAATTAGAGCTGAACCTACACGTACTCGTAGCGGTAGGATAGTGAAACAGCCTACTTTGTTTACTATTTAGCTCGTAAATAGACTGCATTATACTTATCCTTTTATTATTGTCAGTTTGTCACTATCTACATTCATTGTACATGTACATGTACATGTATTTGTGTTTACTAGTTGGTTCATTGTTCATGTTTTTACTTTCATACACTATATACCTTTTATCGTTTTTATCTTTGTGTCATTATCTATGTATAATGTATGTGAATTGTATTCATAAGTCATACATTGTTATTTATACTTTTATGTTTGTTTGTACTCTCATACACCGAGAGGGGGTCAAAGAGCCAATAAAATTCTACAAATTCTACAAATTCTACAAATAGACAACCACGAAATCTGATTTATGTAATGTATCTGTTGGTGTGCCCCAGGGATCTGTTTTGGGGCCCCTATTATTTCTATTGTTCATAAATGATCTTCAATTTATTAGTGATGTATTATACTCAATTGTCTTTGCCGATGACACAAGTCTCTTTATTTCAGGTAATGATGTAGCAGAAGTTAATAATGTATTGAACGTAGAAATGAAAAATGTTACTAGGTGGTTCTTTACTAATCGATTGGCTGTAAATACTTGTGACATGATATTCAAGCCTAAGAATAAGTTCATTAATAAAGACTTAATACAAATATTTATTGGAGATTTCTTAATGTTAAACAAACAAAATTTTTAGGAGTTACAATTGATGATAAAATAACATGGAAATTACATATTGATGATATTTTTTCAAAAATTACTCAAGCCGTAGGGGTAATGAATAGATTAAAAACTGTTGTTCCAATGAGGATTCTTTTAACCCTGTATTACACAATGATTTTACCTCATTTATCATATTGCAATATTGTATGGGGGAACAGTGCAATGTATCTTAGAAATAGAATTGGAGTACTCCAGAAGCGAGTTATTTGCAATTTGATATTTGCCCACACAACCCCTTTATTTCAACAGTTGAGTATTTTAAAGGTGGATCAAATGTGTAGTTTGCAAGTTGCAATTTTTATGTACTACTATTTTAAGAACATTTTACCAGATGGTTTTAATAATTATTTCACTTCAAATTGTACAATTCATAGCCATAGTACCAGAAATTCAAATCACTTAAGATTGCCGTTATATAAATATAATTTTTCTCAAACAACAATTTCTTACACTGGTGTAAAATCCTGGAATTCAATACCAGTGGAGATTAAGAACAGTCCGACACTCTCTAATTTTAAACGTAAATTTAAACTGTATATTTTTACATAAAAACAATTCACAAATTTATAGTGGTACAATATAATTTTTTTTGTTTGCCTGTTTAATTTGCCAACTTAATTTTGTTTTATCATGTACTGTACGTCGCTATTGTTTGTGGTTTTTTTTTTTTTTTTTTTTTTTTTTTTTTTTTTTTTTAATATATAAAATATCCAAAATATCTACTATTGTTCTGGGGATTAGCCTCGACAGACCCCTGGCCTTTGTTGGTCCCCCACGTGTTTTTTTTATTTTTATATCTACATGTATTTAGTTGTTTTTGTTTATGGACTTTAGATTTTGTTCGTTATTTGTTTCTCTTAATATTATTGTTTGTTAATTGTGTATTTTTTTTATATGTCTGAACATGTATATATACTTGTTTTTTATGAACCACATGTGGAAATAAAACTTGAACTTGAACTTGACTGCAGAAGAGTGGCAAATGTAGATCAATGTCTTGCCAAAGGACATTAGTGCCGCGGAAGGACTTGAACTGCGGACCGTGTGATCCACAGTCCGGTGACATATCCACTCGACCACGACACCTGTACGGTTGATGTTAAAGATAAACTTTAGTACTGGTAATGCGATTGCATTGTGAAAGAAAGGTGTGGAAAGAATCAGAAACAGTTGATCATGTCGCATGTAAGTATTGGTGTGCACTGCAAGGTTCTGGAGTCATCAAAATCATAATAAATTGGACCGAGTCTTGGTAAAGTAACAAGCACTGTACACAGGAAAGCTATATATAGGACAACACACATGGTGTCGGGGCTGGTACTAGCTTGATTTCCTTGTCTTTCTATGCTCATTACTCAGCCAGTATTCATTTTCTTCCAAAATTGTTTGGCACATGTCATTTATTTGTAATCTTGAACATTCAGTGTAAGTTTCGTTTGATTCTGTGAGAATTAATTTTCTCTTTTTTACCAGAACTCAAGTTTATCTTTAAGTAGTGTGACTTAGATTGCATCAGAAGTTGGTTGTAAGAGCAACACTGATCACGATAAAGCTGACTATGTATTTCAAGACGTCCATTTACGCTCAGCTCGACGACGATGCCGTTTCGCCTCTCGAACTTTATCGTTGAACCAAGGGGCAGACGGTCGAAGAGAAACGGGGATTATGCGCTCTGGTGCAGGTTTGTCTAAAAGTTCACGCATTAAATTACCAAATTTGTCTGCGAGCAGCAATGGATCCTCAGAGCTATATTGTTGGAGGTTGGAACTCAAAATGTCACTCCTGAAATCATGACGATTTATCTCACAAAGCTTTCGGCCCCGGATGAACTTCTTTTGAGCCTAGGGACGCTAAGATTTTAGCACCATGAGAATAGCTTTGTGATCTGATGGTAGTCCATACTTCAAATCAAAGTTAGTAACCAAGTAACTAGTTTTGCTTGCTTACTTGCTTAAGTCGGGTCCACTGCCCGAGCTGTGATGGCCTTCCACACATTCCTGTCCAGCATGGCTGCTTTTACCTCTGACATTTCTAGTCCCGTATCCTTCTTGAGTAGGTCTGTATAGGTAAGATGAGGTCTTCCATGTTTCTTCTTCCCGTGTTTAGGTTTCCAGAGTAGAAGCTGAGATATTGGTTCATTGATGTTCCTATAGCTGTGGCCTGCAAAACGTAAACGTCTTCTTTCCCTGATCTTTTCTGATACTTTTGGTAGCTTCCCGTACAGCTCTTTATTTGTCATATGCTGACTCCTGTGCACGTTGAATGCTGTCCTAAGCAGTCTGGTGTAGCAACCATCTAATTCTTTTGCCAACTTTGTTGTTACTGTCCATGCTTCCCAGCCGTATAGCAGCACGGATTCAACTGTAGCAGCAAACAAACGTTGTTTGAACGGCCTGGGAAGAGAGGATTTCCAGATTCTTCCAAGCTTACTACACGCTCTCCATGTTGCTGCCTTACGAGCTTTCACATCTTTTTCTGTGCTCACCATCAGTGCTCCCAGGTACTTGAAACCAGGGACATTCTCCAACTGAATATCATCATTTGTTTTTATAGTGATGATCTCCCTGTGATTGAATGACATGAACTTGATTTTGCCTAGATTCATCCGGAGCCCGACCTTGCCTACCGATGTCTCCACCCTGCTCAGCAGTTTTGGGGCTTGCTCTAATTCCTCAGATAGCAGGGCTATGTCATCGGCAAAATCTAGGTCTGTTATGATTACCGGACCAACTCTCCTACTTCTCCTTCTTTCCAGTTGGAATCCAAGTTTCTCTTCATGGCCGTCTATAGCTGTTCGCAAGGCATAATCGAGGACTATTACATTTAGGTAAGGTGCAAGCGTGTCACCTTGAAGCACACCTGCCAGGATTTCAAAGAGGTCAGTCTCTCTATCAGGTGATATTACTTTTGCTTTGGTGTCCTCGTACATCTTGCCAATAGCATTCACCAGTTGCTCCGGTATGCCATATGCAGTAAGGATCTTCAACATCTTGCCTCTGTGGATGGTATCGAAGGCTTTGCGAAAGTCAATAAATGTGATAATAGCCGGTAATTGATTTTCTTTTACTCCTTCTATAAGCCTGCGAAGAGCCAAAATATGTCCCACTGTGGTCCTTCCAACTCTGAATCCATTTTGGTTGGTTCTCAGGTGACTATCAAGTACAGGTCTGATCCTGTTCAAAATCAATCTATTGAAAGTTTAGGCCACGATGGAGCTTAGACTGATTCCTCGATAATTTCCTCCTTGGTTCAGGTCTCCAGACTTTGGTATTGGTACGATGTTCAGTATGGACCATTGGTGAGGCTTTTCTTCATTGATCAGTGCGTTGTTGCAGAAACTCAGAATGATTTCATCAAGGTCACATCTTTTTAAAACCTCCGGTGGTATGCCATCTTCCCCAAAGCTCTTCCCTTCTACTAGTGACTTTATTGCCTTTGAATATTCTTTCAGATCAAATGGCCCTGTCTTGATGTTCAGACTCTCTAGTATAGGCAGAATTTCTTCATCCTCATCATCTATGTCAGGAGGGCTTCCAAGAAGATTCTTGAAGTGATTGAACCAGTTTATGACCCTGTCTTTCTGTGTGTCTCCTTTTAACTGCACTTTCGGGGATGCTTTCCTTCCAGTTATGTCATTAATGAGTCTCCAGCTCTGCCCATGTTAACTGTTGGCATGCGCTCTCTCCACATCTTTTAGTTTACTATCAAGATCTTCTTCTATAACTACATTGTATGCTTCCTCAAGGTTCTGCTTGGTTTGCTTGTAGATCTGTCGATTTTCATAAGTTGTATCTTTCTGGTACTCCATGTATGTTTTATTGATTTTATTTCTAGCACTAATGTGTATCGTTGGGAAAATGCAATTTTCTTGTCTTCTTTTTCACTGGGATAACTTTCTCAGTAGCCTCCTTATCCGCTGTTATGAATCGCTCATACCTCTCGGTAGCTGATTCTTCCTCCTTTTCTTGGGGCTGGAACCTGTTGCGGACTTCAATGCTGTATAGCTTCTGTAGGTCTTTGTCAGTGCTGAGAAGTTTCCAATCGTGCTGTTTTCCTTTTGCCAAGGTTTTGCTCTTACAAAGGCTCAAACGGACTCTTGCAGATACTATTCTATGGTTGGATCCTACACTGGCAAAAGTACTATACGCCTTGGCATTATTCAAGCTGTTCCTCCACTTTTTCCTTATTAGTATATAATCCAGTTGGCAATTACTTCCACCTGGGCTAATATAGGTCCACAATTTCCCTTTCTCCTTACAGAACTGACCACTTGCTATAACTAGGTTCTTTTCAACTGCCATGTCCACTAAGTACTTTCCATTTCTGTTGGTTGTTTCATGGTAAGTATATTTAGCATCCTCAGGTCCAATTCTGGCATTGAAGTCTCCAACCACAAGAAGAACATTGTGTGCCGGAATGGAGTCAATTGCTCTTCTTAAATTGTCATAGTGTCCTTCAATGATATCCTCGTTCACTACGTTCGTTGGGCAATAGGTTGTAATGACTGTAGTTGCAGGGTTTCCTTGAAAGTTTGCGATGAGTATTCGGTCAGAATGTGATCTCATGCTTGCTAGGGAGTCATATGCACTGGTACTTAGTAGTAATCCAACACCTCCTATTGCAGCTCCGACTGAACTTCTGTTTGCAGATGATGTTATAAGCATGTTGCTTAGAACTTTCTCATATCTGATAGGCTCATTATGTACTATTCGATGTTCTTGTACTCCCAAAATATCAATGTTCTGCGCTGTTACATTGGTTGATAGCTCTTCTCTATTCCTTTGCTCCCTAATAGTTCTCACATTCATAGTTGATACAATTACTGTCTTTCTACATCTTAAAAATGGTCTTCCTTTACAGACACCTTCATCAGACTTACCCCTTCCATAAGGCTTTGAGGGCAAGCCGTCATGAAATTCTAAGGAATCGATGCCTGCTCCAGGATATGTTATGTTAGGGACTTTAACCCTAGTGTTGTTAGGTTGTGCCATCATAGTTTTTCATTTGCTTATAATATCTGTGGATGCAACTCCTACAGTATGGTTTTGTTCTAAAAGCTGTCATGAGTTTTCCTTCTCTATTGACATTGTGAATTAATACACTAATAAAGCAAGAGGAGAACTCTTGCTGGTTTCACGCTAGGGTTTTCCTTCCCAGACTGTGGGAGTTTGAGTTGCTAGTAGAGAGGCGATTATGGGCTCATGGGCTTAGATGGTATTTGCCAGTACATACGGCAGCTCAGAGGTAGAATGAAAGGTAGGATATAGAAGAGCAAAGATGATAGCTTACATGCAGAAGGAAGGTAAGAGCATGCAGGGGTGAAATGGAAGGGTAAAATGATAGCAAAGCAAGCTAGCCGAAGTTGCGCATGTAGAAGCCATTTACCGCCAAACTAGTTTTATCAGATAAAATGATATCCAAGGTATGACCAGTTTCGTGTGTGCATATGTGACATGCTTTTCCAAGCCAACAATTTATGGAATTATTTTAAAAATAATTTAAAAATAATTTAAAAATAATAGATCTAGATAATAGTATATATTCCCAGATTTTATTGAATTATAATTTGCCAATGTGTGTTTTGCGTGACTGCTAAAGCATGTGTATGCTACTATGCTTATCAACTAGGGAACCAACGCCCTTAAGTCATAAATGACAGTAATGAGGATTAATGCCCCACAAAAGGGCACTAATAAGGTACATCGACACGGTTTTGATTCTGGGGCCTCACAGTTACGAGGCCATTGCTTTGTCACTGAAACATGACTGTACGCAGAGGGGACTAGGGTAGGGGGCAGTTTCCATAAATCAAAAAAGAAAAGAAAATGCAATCAATTTTCAAAAATTTATTGCATATTACCCCGGTTCCCAACATAACAAAAATCCTCTGAACGGCCATGCATTATGGCTCAAGGCATGGGCACACAGAGAATTTGTTATGTTGGGAACAGGGGTAAAATGCAATAAATTATTGAAAATTTATTGCATTTTCTGTTTTTTTAAAAATGGAAACTGTCCCCTACCCTGGCCCCCGTTGCGCACAGTCATGGTTCAGTGACACATCAATGGCCTCGTAACTGTGAGGCCCCAGGATCAAAACCGTGTCGATGTGCTACATTAGTGCCCTTTTGTGGGGCATTAATCCTCATTACTGTCATTTATGACTTAAGGGCGTAGGTCCCCTATTTGATAAGCATAGTAGCATACACATGCTTTAGCAGTCAGGCAAAACACACATTGGCAAATTATAATTCAATAAAATCTGGGAATATATACTATTATCTAGATCTATTATTTTTAAATTATTTTTAAAATAATTCAATAAATTGGGGTAAAACAAAAATATTCCACCTATATGAGCGACAGTGTACATAAAAATCAGATATTTTATAGAATCATGGGGAAATTAGAACTATATAAACTCAATATAAACATTTTATTAAACAAAACATAAACGATGTAACTGAACATGTATAATATATTTTCGAGTCTAATAAATTCAATTTACATTTAGAATTCATATTCAGTGGATGTTATAAGGGATACAGAACCGCACGAACCCTGAACAAATAAAGAAAAGGAAAGAGAGGTAAACATATTATTGAGCACATTTCTAAGATACTGTGAAAAAAGTTGTCAAATTGGATTTGAAATTTTGAATCGTACAAGCACTGCGGGTATTAGCTGGTAATTTGTTGTGTCATTCGCACAGTACAGACAAGTACGTAAGCTCAAAAGATGAGAAGCCTGAATGGTCCAATTTCTGTATGGTTATATATGAACTATGTATGGTGCAAATTCGACCATCACGAGATGAACGATTGTGATGAACTACAGAATAATTGGGAAGAGTCATGTTGTATTTCTCCCTCATCATTCTACAATTACCTGCCTACACCGTGTAATTGACAATTTTCATGAATCCCTTAATTAGGAGGAATTTGTTGGGTCATGCTTTCTTGACATATCCAAATGCTTTGACTGCGTTGATCATGATTTACTCTTATTTAAACTAGAGAAATATGGCATATATGATAAAGAGTTGAAATGGTTTTCAAGTTATATTACTGGAAGAAAACAACTAGTTTGTTCCAAGGGTAAGAACTCAGCTATAAAGGAATTATTAGTTGGGGTACCACAGGGTAGTGTACTTGCCCCTGTCTTCTTCTTATTATTATTTATCAATGATATATCTGAATGTCTTAATAATGCAGTGTGCTCTATCTATGCTGATGATGTAGTTATCTATGTTACTGGTGATAATATTCATGATGTTACTCTTAATTTACAAAATACAGTGAATGTTTTAAATAGTTGGTATAAAAGGAACCGTCTTAAGATAAATATAAGTAAAACCAAAACAATGTTAATTTTGACTAAGTCGTCAGAATGTCTAAATATTTACATTGACCATGAACTCATCGAACAAGTCCATTCTATTAGGTACTTAGGTATTATTATTGATGAAAACCTGAAATGGAATGATTATTTAAGATAGTTATGTAAGTCAGTTGCATACAAGATTTATTGCCTTGGAAAATTAGGAAAATTCTTAAACATGACACTTTTGAATACGATATATAAATCTACTATTCAACCTTGTCTTGATTACGGTGTCTCAGTTTGGGGTAACTGTCCTAATAAATTAAAATTACCCCTATTGAGACTCCAAAAAGGGCAGCTCGTCATGTAACAAGTAATTATGATTATACTAATATCTCTGGTCTTGATCTGATGAAAAATCTGTCTTGGCAAACAATTGAGGATCGATGTGATTTTTTCTATCTACACTAATGTACCAATGTGTCCACGGTCTTGCACCATCCCGTTTATGCAATGAGATTGAAATGTATTTTGACAGACATGGACTGAATACACGTAGTGCCAATTCCCTTAATGTTGTGCCGCCTAAACCAAACATTCAACTCTATTGTCAGTCTTTGAAATATTCCGGTGCTAAAGTATGGAATCTCTTACCAAATAACCTTCAAAATGCTCAGTCTCTGGATGTTTTCAAATTATTGTACAAAAATTCAAAACCGAATCCATTGTAATGACCCCAACCCTTAAGCTTAAACCTTGCATTTGCATATATGACTATATTTTTGTTCTTTTAACTTCTACTTGATATTGTTATATGTAGCCACCATTCATAATCATTTTTGATATGGACCTGAATTGTTATGTTACCATATTTTGTATTACTTTGTATTTATTTTGTATTTTACTTTGTTATACTTGAATTCTGAATACTGAATTCTCGTTGTTACTACTTTTTATACTATGCTTTTAATACCAGGTCCAATATGTAAAACAGATTTATTACTGATCTTGTGTACCTGTATAAATATGTATGAATAAATAAATACATTTATATCAACAATAATGTGATGATCATCACAATCAATCAATCATCACAATCAAATTATTTACAATGATTATCATATCTAAAATGTCTAATAAAGGTGTTTACCTAGTCTTGCATATCAGTCGTTTATTTATTAAAATAACGAAAAAAAAATCATCCATTTCTTTCTATGTATGGAATTCAGAAGCCCCCCCCCCCCACCCGCTTATCCCAAAAGGGTGCATTAAGGTGGTAGGCCTACTCCGTTATTTATTTATGTATTTATTTGTAAGTTCATTTGTAAAGAATGTTAAGCATAACAAGTTTCCATCAAAAGAGAATTCTATACATAGAAAGAAATGGATATTATTTTTATTTGGCCTTTAAAAAAATATTTATTGAATTCATTAATTGATGTAATTCTTATAAACGCCTGATCTGCAAGACTACGTAAAAACTAGTTTTATTTAATTTTTAATCTGTTTCTATCTTTATTATTTTAATTAAACGACTTCAATTACTATTCCGTAAATTATATTATAAACGATTGATGTGGAGGACTAGTCAACGCACCCTTTCGGCCAAAACGGGGGGGGGGGGGGGGGGGCTTTCGACGAATGGTCGCGTTCAAGTCAACGCGCCGCGATGCGACGCTCACCACCCTTTCGGCATAAGCCAATTAAATCACATTTGGAGTAGTTATCGAAAGAGCATTCCAATGACTGACGCATAACTGAGGACTATCGCAAGGGCTAAGGCTATGTCTTGGCTTGAAGTAACAGCATTTGGCATAGCATTTTTATGGAATGGGCGTTTAAAGAGAACCTAGACCACGTGATTAATGCTTCACTATTCTTCCTGTCACTTTATCGCAGAGTTATGATTATTCATGTATTAAAAGTAAAAGTAACATCTTACTTTAGATAATTCAAACAATCATTTCATGTCTATATGTGCTTTTCATTGTGTGTTTGGGCGATTTTCAAGAAAAGAGCAAATCTCCCATTAAGTTTCAACATGTGTTAGGTCTCGATCAAAGCGGCAGATCACATTATTCGTCTTCTCGACGATTTCAATGTCTAGTTCAAATTGAAGTTCTGCTTTACAAAAAAAGAAGTCGGTTTGAAGAATGAGGACGTCGCAAAACAACAGCAAATCAACTAAAGTGAATGTGAATGTTCAAATTTTACTTCAGGTCCTCATGGTCCATTTCATACCTGGGAGTGCAAATTAGATTCAAGTTAATATAACAAGCAACACCACCACCTGATGATTTATTATCTTTTCTCTAAGATTGTAAACACTTAAACAAGGCTCAGAGCCTAGGATTGATTGACCTAACAGAGTTTCCGATAAGCTTTGTATATTTAAAGGGTTGTTAAACAACATATCGTCGGCCTTATGCCAAAAGGGCCAAAAGGGCTGTTTTTGGCCATTCCGAGATAATCGCGTTTAAAGTTTTGGCCTCTCTAATAATCCAAAGTTTGTGGTCGTTTTTTTGTTTTTGAAGCCAATTTCGATAAATGTGTTAAGTTATTAAGTTTTACATGAAATGTGTTAAATGTGTTATAAAATATCCAGAATTTTACATGCTATGTGCAAAAAAAACATGTTAGGGCCTTTTTGGCATAAGGCTTGAATGTAGCGTATTTGTGCCAGAAGGGCCGTAACCTACTCGGCATTGTGCCAAAAGGGGCGTAACCTACGCGGCGTTATGCCAAAAGGGCCTTAACCTGCCGTTATCTTACGCGCGTTTACGCGCGCATAGTTAGCGCCCTTCTGGCATAAAGAAATTTTCTAGTTTCGCAACACCTTTGGTTTGCCAGAAAGCCCCTCCGACGGCTACTGGATCACGAAAACTGATAAAACTGATCAATTAAAATGTTAGAAATAGTATTTTTGATATCTAAATATTTGTATTAATATAATGCAGCTTTCGGTAAAGTTATTTTTTAGAGATCGTACATTTAGGACACCTTTTTCGTTGTTTATTTTCATCACAGTCCCATACGTTGACATCTGCGTATTTCAACGAGTCGGTCGCATTTCATGCATCCACACCTAATTTAAATCTCACTCAGATTTCATGATCTAAATTCATGACATATACTTTCACTTATTATTTTAAGTACATTGTGTCTATTGTCGACTAATCATGTTTTTAATGGTTTTTTTTTTACTGATATTTATTGAATTAAATGGAAATTACGAAATAATCTGTCATTGATAAAAGACTTGCTGTGTAGGTTAAGGCCCTTTTGGCGTAAGGAAAAGGATGAGATACGCGTTAAGGCCCTTTTGAAATTCATAATTATCTTCATAAATAAATCGAATTTCAACAAGTGAAGCACATCATTTTAAAGAGAATGTTGAAATCTACAAGGTGATGTTAATAACTCAATAACCCCCGAAATCGGATTAAGGCCCTTTTGGCATAAGGCCGACGATATCTTTTATGTGGTCAAATTTACCCATCATGCTACGTATATATAACAACAACAACATCTTATTCCAATGTTCTTGTCAACGTAATATATTTACATCGTTTAGCTGATCATTATCCATTATCATCAAAAGTAGGTGTTTCTACACAGTCATCAGAGTTGAAAGGCAATTCTTTAAGTAGACAAGTCCCACATATCCAATCAGCATGTGACTGAAACAAAATTGATGTTAACAGAGGAACACTTAAAACGAATCCACCTCTGACAGTAAATGCATAATTGCGCACTCTGATTGTTAAATACTGTTTAAGAACATTTTATATACTATACAGGGATACTTCTTACCCGCGATAACAATCTGCTTTGCTCTTCACAACCGTCATTATCACAGCGGATTGTTACTTTCCTGTCGTCCTTCGTGAGACTCGTAATTCTGTCATCTGATGTCCATTTTGTCTCCGCGTTTTGTACAGAATACATGATTTTCCCGGTAAAATCATATATGGATAATCTAAAATAACCTTTTCGAGAGAGGCTCCCAAATTTGTCAGTGCTAGTTGACAGAGCTTATTATTATATATCAATCTTCAGTTGACGAACCTTTCATAATGATGTATGGATGCAAAAGTCACTTTTTTTTTCTTACATTAATTTTCCCCTTCTTCTCTCTCTTGTCTTTAATTTTGTTAACAGATAATTCAGCTACATATCTGCAGGAAGACGAATCACATTTCATAAACATACCTCTCTCCAGCACCAGCCGATTGTACAATGTAACCTTGCTACAAACAAATTCTACGTATGGTTTTCGAATCGCGTTCCGATATTTGTATCTCGAGTATGATGGTGATGAAGTCCAAATAGGGACAGGTAACGATCCGTCTGACATACAGTCTGTCATCAAAACTATCCATGGATATACACGATACGCTCCTGATGATCACTATGTAGGTACTAATGAGATGTGGTTTGCTATCATAGCAGCAAAGAGTTTCACCACGGTTAGAATCGACGTTGAGATCATCGCCATTGACCTATCAAGTAAGTTTGTGATTTGTCTCGATTTGTTTTCTAATGATAATAATAACTAGTATTTAGTACCATGTCCACAGTACACTAAATCAAAGCTTTTAAACAAAATGATCATACATTTACTGAATTTCATCAGAAAAGGTACATACACAATGTTTAAAAGGGATATGGAAAAGAAAAGGGCTTAACTTAAAGATAAACTCCAGTTCTGGTTAAAAAAAAAGGAAATTAATTCTCACAGAATCAAACGAAACTTACACTGAATGTTCAAGATTACAAATAAATGACATGTGCCAAACAATTTTGAAAGAAAATGTATACAGTCTGAGTAATGAGCATAGAAAGACAAGGAAATCAGTACTAGCCCCGACACCATGTGTGTTGTCCCATATATAGCTTTCTGTGTACAGTGCTTGTTACTTTACCAAGACTCGGTCAAATTTATTATGATTTTGATGACTCTAGAACCTTGTAGTGCACACCAATACTTACATGCTACATGATCAACTGTTTCTGATCCTTTCCACACCTTTTCTTTCACAATGCAATCGCATTACCAGTACTAAAGTTTATCTTTAACTATTTAGGGAAGATGTATGTTTTCAAGAGTTTGTTAAAGCTGATATTCTAAGTTTTTCAATTACATAGTATATCACACAAAAACTCTGGCTACTCGAAATCCTTAATTGAAATGTCGAAAATATCCGCCTCGCTTTGCATAGAAAATCAGTCACGGCCACGGTTTACTAATATGACATCACGTCCGGGAAAGAGTATATTCACGTACCCGGATGTTCCATAGAAAGGATGTGCGGAGTGATACGATTTTCGGCTTATTTTTGTTTCAAAGGCTGAAAAGTCTAATAAATCATAATTCTATGTACATTTCTTTACCTTCCCCTAATATTTCATAGTATTAATATCAATTCCCCTTTTAAAAATTATGACATATACATGTCAACGATGTGCTATTAGTCGATATTTTCACCATGTAATTTTTGTTTTGGTGTTGAAATCGGCCCAGGCACGGAGTGAACAGTAGCTGTCTGGTAAGTGGACCCATGCACTGTTCATTACCATACAGCGATCTCCCGATGGTTTCTTCTTCCTTTTCCCCATGTATTTCGCCTTTCTTGGCCCTGAAAGATCCTTCATCTACAAATTCTGACACCGGTAGTCAGGAGCAAGTCTTTGTTAGTTGTTTTTCTTAGCTGGTAACGTCGTTTTCATTCTCAATTGCCGATAAACATATAACTAGCGCGCGTACGTTTCATCACAAGCAAGCAGCGCCTAGAGCAGCGGCCTGGTCTTACCTCCCGATTCCGCTCGCTTCACAAACGTTCGTTCAAGAGCCGCATCACTCGCGGCCGGGCGAATGTCGTTCGATCAATAGACGTTGTCAAAATATTATAGAGGAAGCGCGCTTGCATGATCTCGTTCAAGTTTGATATTTTACAACATACAATGTTTAACTGGTACTGTATCCTTTTTTGAGGCAGTCAAACACATCTTTGATAAGTATTATCATACTTTTAGGCCTATTCGTTTTACAAAACTGCTCCTGTACCTTATCTGATGACAAGATAATGCATCCGCCTATTCATACGTGCATGATTTACCCTTGTTTTCCAAGCAGTAAACTCGTCTTAAATCTCTACCAAATAGGTGAATATGAGGATATAAAAAGAAATCAGCGACTGGAACATGTTGCTTCGTTATTCTTCATTCAAATGAAAACAGAAAATCCATCAAATATAATCCTTAACAACAACAAATGCTATCACAGGATAGCATTTACGTAGGGATATCACTGCTTTCACTCTCACTGAGCCCATGAGTCCTGTTCGTGACGTCACGGATAGAGGCCCGACTATACATGCACTTCCGGATTTCAGACTAGATAGTTTGGTAGAGTTTACTCGCATAAATTCACCATTCTAAACTTGTTTTTGTCAGTTGGACACCATTTAGTGTTATTCTGGGTGTTAAAAGCTTTCTATTGATGTAATTATCTCAATTTTTGGGATTGTCTTAGAATATCAACTTTAAATAGGTCTGTGGAATTTTCTGCTTTAATAAAAGAGGGGATATTTTCCATTCTTTGGATGCAGTTACAGTGAATGTGCGATCGCCAGCTTTGCTTTGCTAGGAATGGTAAACAGAAATGAATTTTGAGAAGAGCGAAGATTAGTGCGAAATGTGTCATGAGATGTAAAGCAATCTTTGATGTATATACATTATTGGAATATAATTGAAGTTGGAAATCACTGCATCGCTCAATGTACTTCATTATCTAGTCATTCCAACAATAAGACCGACCCCAGACCGACTAGGGACCGAACAAATAATTACATCGTCATGATAATCCCCAATGGCCAATGCAATTGATGGTATGGAGTCGGTTTGAAAATAATACGACAAACATGTGACTAGACGATACACAATGTCCCCTATTGAAGCAGGGGTCAAAGAAACTGAAAATTTCAAGCATTATGAGCTGTCTAAATATATTTTCTATTTTCTATCTTCTACCAGCCTTATTTGATTGTTCGAGCTCCAACATGAGCGTGTCACCGACTGTCCTGTGCGACGGGATTTACCACTGCGATCACTTCGAGGACGAATTAGCATGCAGTAAGTCAAAGCACAACTGATGATGATATATTCTCTATGTGCTAAACATATTTTCCCCTTATTATATTTTCTTAATGCCTTCACGATTACCTTAATGCAATTATTGTTTTTATTTTTCATTTGGTTAGCAATTGACTTGCTTATGAGTTTCTATTATAGGCAAGTCATGACAAATATGTAGAAATTAGAAAGTAGAAATTACATTAAAATCATGTCGTCGGCCTTATGCCAAAAGGGCCTTAACCCGATTTTGGGGGTTATTGAGTTATTAACATAACCTTGTAGATTTCATTATTCTCTTTAAAATGATGTGCTTCACTTGTTGAAATTCGATTTATTTATGAAGATAATTATGAATTTCAAAAGGGCCTTAACGCGTATCTCATCTTTTTCCTTACGCCAAAAGGGCCTTAACCTGCACGGATGATCCATTTGCGTTAGGAGGGCCTTTTTGGCAAACCAAAGGTGTTGCGAAACAATAAAATTTCCTTATGCCAATAGGGCGCTAACTATGCGCGCGTACGCGCGCATAGTTACGCGCATAGTTACGCGTACGATAACGGCAGGTTAAGGCCCTTTTGGCATAACGCCGCGTAGGTTACGCCCCTTTTGGCATAATGCCGAGTAGGTTACGGCCCTTCTGGCATAAATACGCTACATTCAAGCCTTATGCCAAAAAGGCCCTAACATGTTTTTTGCACATAGCATGTACAATTCTGAATATTTTATAACAAATTTAACACATTTCATGTAAAACTTAATAACTTAACACATTTATCGAAATTGGCTTCAAAAGCAAAAAAACGACCACAAAATTTTGATTATTAGAGAGGCCAAAACCTTTAAACGCGATTATCTCGGAATGGCCAAAAGCAGTTAAGGCCCTTTTGGCATAAGGCCGACGATGTATAAAAAGACATCAAAAGCATGACATTGAAATAGGAAATAATTACATTCAAAATCGTTTAGAAATTGGAAAAACATGACATCAACACAATGCACAAATAAACATAGTAAAAAGGCCCAAAGATTTTCAACATAGCTTTAGTTCACAATACCCCGATCCCTTGCACCCCACCCCAGAAACTCATCCCAGTGCTTTAGGAGTGAATGTCGCACAGACTTCTAATGAAAACCGTTAGTTAGTGCATGAGTTGCGCTAAATTCGGTTTGAGGAGGTAAACTCGTAGTGACGTTATTTTCATTACATAATCAAGTGTCCAATATTGTAAAAAGTGAAAATGACCTTGAAAAATGTAAAATAAGAAAAAGAAAGAAAGACTAGAAATGCAATCGTGTCACAACGATGTGCGTGCAATGACGCCATGTTTCTACGTGTGAAACGAAAGAGCCCTATCCAGAGCAATTTGTACGAAGTCTGTTCTGTGATATTGGAGATAGGTAGGGCGAAAGAAAGGCCTCAACAGTGACCTTGATGGGATGGTATTGACTTTGCCTACGAAGTTTAAAAGAAATTGGGATAGGGGAAAGGACGTAGAAAGGGCTCGCAAGCACTGCGTGCAAAAACCAAGGGGATTTGGTGCATGTTCGTCATTGCAATCAAGATCGTTCTGGGGGTCAAAAGCGTGAACCCGATATGCCCCATAGACAATGCGTGTAATGCATGAGCGGAAAACGTACAGGATCTGTATTATGACCGGAGTTAAATTGTTTTTTCTCTCTCTCTTTATGTCATTTTATGGGCCGTATTTGGTATCATTAGAAAGAGAATTTCATGATTGTTATTGTAAACCACTCTCTTTTTTTCTATGATAATCCTATCGAAACACGTGATGTAAAATAGATTTATAGGACAAAATGGCGTCTTAAATGGCCCCATTGACCAATTTTAAAAATCCGGCCATGAGGTGCCCTGCGTATTGCAACTCGGCATGTCACTGCAAATTTTCAAGGAAAAAAAAGGACGTTTAAGGGGCAAAAAGCAGTCTGAAAAAATGACGTCATAGCCGATACGTGTTAGATTCGGGCGGAAACTCGGCGGAATTCGTGTAGTGACCTTTGTTCAAATGCGATTTATTCACAATTTTCTGTGTGAACATATACTATACTTGGTATCATTCGAAAGGGCATTTCATTGCGGTCAGTTTGACACCATTGTTATCTTCGCGCAATGTATTGCACGCATTAAACGCGCTATTACGTAATGCATAGTAAATTCATCATTTTTGGCGATAACTTTGCGCTGACATTTTCGAAATTTACCAAACTTGACAGACAGTTGTCACGTATATGGATACATATGTCTGCCAAGTTTCATTGATGTAGGTATAAAGATCGTTAATTTAGAGCAATTTGAAGTTATTTCTCAATTTTCTTGAAAATGGCGAATTTGGAGGGCATTTTTCGCAAAGTCGGTCAGTGTTAGGGTATATAATTTTGTATATGGCTGGAAAGGGCATATCTTCAAGTATCTAAATCCACAAAACGGTACGGATTTGCCAAGCCATAATGGAGATACGGCCACAGAGAGAAAGCCAATTCCCAGAACTTTAGAGGGCGCTATTTATGTTTTGCCAAGCCATTGGGGCGTGAAATTTGGCAGGGCTATGTGCAATTATGAAATTAAGATACTGTAAGATTTAAATGCAAAACGGAATTTATATGAGAAAGTTATGGCAGTTTTAGATTATTTAGGGGTCAATTTCTCAAGAATTTGAGAGATTTTTGACGGAGTCGGTTTTAGATTTGAATTATGAGTACGAAGATGGCATTTTGAAGGTCAGGTTATCCGTCGCAGATGAAAGAACACCTCTTAGACTATCTAGAGGAATTTTTTAGAAGTTTGTAGGATCTAGGATAGTGGAGATAGGAGGGAAGATAGAAAGGCCTTAAAATGGACCAGAAACGGACAAAATGGCGCTTGGACGGTTATGCATGAGTGATTTCGAGAATCGAAGAATGTAGTGACCTTGATGACATGTTAGAGACTATGCCTATGAAATTTGAAAGGAAAAGGACATGAGAAAAGCACCTAACTAGGAATAACAAGCACTACGTGCAAAACGAATGAGATTCCGGACGACAAGAAGAAGAAGAGGAAGAGGAAGAGGAAGAAGAAGTAAGAATATTAATAAGAAGAATGTGAACGAAAACAAGGCAATGACGAAGGTCGTCATTGCAAAAAGAGAAGAGAAGAAAAACAGAGAAAAAAGAAAAAGAGGGAGGAGAGGAAAGAAAGGAAAAGAAAAACTAGAAATGCAATCGTGTCACAACGATGTGCGTGCAATGACGCCGTGTTTCTACATGTCAAACGAAAGAGCTTCTCTCGGACTATCCAGAGCAATTTGCACGAAGTCTGTAGCTTCTGTGATATTGGAGATAGGTAGGGCGAAAGAAAGGCATCAACAGTGACCTTGATGGGATGGTACTATGCCTACGAAGTTTGAAAGAAATTGGGATAGGGAAAAGAACCTAGAAAGGGCTCGCAAGCACTGCGTGCACAAACCAATGGGATTTGGTGCATGTTTGACATTGCAATCAAGTTCGTTGTGGGGGCCAAAAGCGTGAACCCGATATGCCCCATAGACAATGCGTGTAATGAATGGGCGGAAAACGTGCAGGATCTGTATTATGGCCGGAGTTAAATTGTTTTTTCTCTCTCTCTTTACGTCTCTTTATTGGCCGTATTTGGTATCATTAGAAAGAGAATTTCATGGTTGTTATTGTAAACCACTCTCTTTTTTTCTATGATAATCCTATCGAAACACGTGATGTAAAATAGATGTATAGGACAAAATGGCGTCTTAAATGGCCTCCTTGACCAATTTCAAAAATCCGGCCAAGAGGTGCCCTGCGTATTGGAACTCGCCATGTCACTGCAAATTTTCAAGGAAAAAAAAAGGACGTTTAAGGGGCGAAAAGCAGTCTGAAAAAATGACGTCATAGCCGAAACGTGTTAGGTTCGGGCGGAAACTCGGCGGAATTCGTGTAGTGATCTTTGTTCAAATGCGATTTACTCACAATTTTCTGTGTGAACATATATAATACTTGGTATCATCCGAAAGGGCTCTTCATTGCGGTCAGTTTGACACCATTGTTAACTGCGCTCAATGTATTGCGCGCATTGAACGTGCTATTACGTAATCCATAGTAAATTCATCATTTTGGGCGATAACTTTGCGCTGACATATTCGAATTTTACCAAACTTGGTTAACAGTTGTCACGTATATGGATACATATGTCTCCAAAGTTTCATTGATGTAGGTATAACGATCGCCATTTTAGAGCAAGTTGAAGTTATTTCTCAATTTTCTTGAAAATGGCGAATTTGGAGGGCAATTTTCTCAAATTTGGTCAGTGATAGGGTATATAATTTTGTATATGGCTGGAAAGGGCATATCTTCAAGTATGTAAATCCAAAAAAGGGTACGGGTTTGCCAAGCCATTATGGAGATACGGCCACAGAGAGAAAGCCAATTCCCAGAACTTTAGAGGGCGCTATTTATGTTATGCAAAGCCATTGGAGCGTGAAATTTGGCATGGCTATGTGCAATTATGAGATAAAGATACTGTAAGATTTAAATACAAAACGGAATTTATATGAGAAAGTTATGGCAGTTTTAGATTATTTAGGGGTCCATTTTTCAAGAACTTGAGAGATTTTTGACGGAGTCGGTTTTAGATTTGAATTTCGAGTATGAAGATGGCATTTTGAAGGTCAAGTCATGTGTCGCAGATGAAAGAACATCTCTCAGACTATCTAGAGGAATTTGTTAGAAGTTTGTAGGATCTGTGATAGTGGAGATAGGAAGGAAGAAAGAAAGGACTTAAAATGGACCAGAAACGGACAAAATGGCGCCTGGACGGTCATGCATGAGTGATTTCGAAAATCGAAAAAATAGGTGACCTTGATGAGATGCTAGAGATGATGCCTACGAAATTTGAAAGGAAAAGGACATGAGGAAAGCACCTAACTAGGAATAACAAGCATCATGTGCAAAACGAATGCGATTTTCTGACGAGGAATATAAGGAGGAAAATATTAATGGGGCAGAATGTGAACGAAAACAAGGCAATGACGAAGGTTCGTCATTGCAACTAGAAATGCAATCGTGTCAGAACGATGTGCGTGCAATGACGCCGTGTTTCTACGTGTCAAACGAAAGAGCTTCTCTCGGACTATCCAGATTTGCACGAAGTCTGTAGCTTCTGTGATATTGGAGATAGGTAGGGCGAAAGAAAGGCATCAACAGTGACCTTGATGGGATGGTACTATGCCTACGAAGTTTGAAAGAAATTGGGATAGGGGAAAGAACCTAGAAAGGGCTCGCAAGCACTGCGTGCACAAACCAATGGGATTTGGTGCATGTTTGACATTGCAATCAAGTTCGTTCTGGGGGCCAAAAGCGTGAACCCGATATGCCCCATAGACAATGCGTGTAATGAATGGGCGGAAAACGTGCAGGATCTGTATTATGGCCGGAGTTAAATTGTTTTTTCTCTCTCTCTTTACGTCTCTTTATGGGCCGTATTTGGTATCATTAGAAAGAGAATTTCATGGTTGTTATTGTAAACCACTCTCTTTTTTTCTATGATAATCCTATCGAAACACGTGATGTAAAATAAATGTATAGGACAAAATGGCGTCTTAAATGGCCCCCTTGACCAATTTCAAAAATCCGGCCAAGAGGTGCCCTGCGTATTGGAACTCGGCATGTCACTGCAAATTTTCAAGGAAAAAAAAGGACGTTTAAGGGGCGAAAAGCAGTCTGAAAAAATGACGTCATAGCCGATACGTGTTAGATTCGGGCGGAAACTCGGCGGAATTCGTGTAGTGACCTTTGTTCAAATACGATTTACTCACAATTTTCTGTGTGAACATATAGTATACTTGGTATCATTCGAAAGGGCACTTCATTGCGGTCAGTTTGACACCATTGTTATCTGCGCGCAATGTATTCCACGCATTAAACGCGCTATTACGTAATGCATAGTAAATTCATCATTTTGGGCGATAACTTTGCGCTGACATATTCGAATTTTACCAAACTTGGCAAACAGTTGTCACGTATATGGATACATATATCCGCCAAGTTTCACTGATATAGGTATAAAGATCGCCATTTTAGAGCAAGTTGAAGTTATTTTCGAATTTTCTCGAAAATGGCAATTTTGGAGGGCATTTTTCTCAAATTTGGTCAGTGTTAGGGTATATAATTTTGTATATGGCTGGAAAGGGCATATCTTCAAGTATCTAAATCCAAAAAAGGGTACGGGTTTGCTAAGCCATTATGGAGATACGGCCACAGAGAGAAAGCCAATTCCCAGAACTTTAGAGGGCGCTATTTATGTTGTGCAAAGCCATTGGAGCGTGAAATTTGGCATGGCTATGTGCAATTATGAGATAAAGATAATGTGAGATTAAAACACAAAACGGAATTTATATGAGAAAGTTATGGCAGTTTTAGATTTTTAGGGGTCCATTTTTCAAGAATTTGAGAGATTTTTGACGGAGTCAGTTTCAGATTTGAATTTTGAGTACCAAGATGGCATTTTGAAGGTCAGGTCATACGTCGCAAATGAAAGATCATCTCTCAGACTATCTAGAGGAATTTGTTAGAAGTTTGTAGGATCTAGGATAGTGGAGATAGGAAGGAAGACAGAAAGGCCTTAAAATGGACCAAAAACGGACAAAATGGCGCCTGGACGGTTATGCATGAGTGATTTCGAAAATCAAAGAATGTAGTGACCTTGATGAGATGTTAGAGACCATGCCTATGAAATTTGAAAGAAAAAGGACATGAGGAAAGCACCGAACCAGGAATAACAAACACTACGTGCAAAACGAATGCGATTTTCTGACGATAAGGATAAGGAACAGGAAAAGGAGGAAAAGGAGAATATTAATGGGGCAGAATGTGAACGAAAACAAGGCAATGACGAAGGTCGTCATTGCAACTAGAAATGCAATCGTGTCACAACGATGTGCGTGCAATGACGCCATGTTTCTACGTGTCAAAACGAAAGAGCTTCTCTCGCCCTATCCAGAGCAATTTGTACGTAGTCTGTAGCTTCTGTGATACTGGAAATAGGTAGGGCGAAAGAAAGGCCTCAACAGTGACCTTGATGGGATGGTACTACTATGCCTACGAAGTTTGAAAGAAATTGGGATAGGGGAAAGGACGTAGAAAGGGCTCGCAAGCACTGCGTGCAAAAACCAATGGGATTGGTGCATGTTCGTCATTACAATAAAGATCGTTCTGGGGGTCAAAAGCGTGAACCCGATATGCCCCATAGACAATGCGTGTAATGCATGGGCGGAAAATGTACAGGATCTGTATTATGACCGGAGTTAAATTGTTTGTTCTCTCTCTCTTTATGTCTCTTTATGGGCCGTATTTGGTATCATTAGAAAGAGAATTTCATGGTTGTTATTGTGAACTACTCCTTTTTTTCTATGATAATCCTATCGAAACACGTGATGTAAAATAGATTTATAGAACAAAATGGCGTCTTAAATGGCCCCCTTGACCAATTTCAAAAATCTGGCCACAAGGTGCCCTGCGTATTGGAACTCGGCATGCCACTGCAAATTTTCAAGGAAAAGAAAGGACGTTTAAGGGGTGAAAAGTAGTCTGAAAAAATGACGTTATAGCTGATTCGTGTTGGAATTCGTGTAGTGACCTTTGTTCAAATGCGGTTTACTCACAATTTTCTGTGTGAACATATACTATACTTGGTATCATGCGAAAGGGCACTTCATTGCGGTCAGTTTGACATCATTGTTATCTGCGCGCAATGTATTGCACGCATAAAACGCGCCATTACGTAATGCATAGTAAATTCATCATTTTGGGCGATAACTTTGCGCTGACATATTCGAATTTTACTTAAGTTGGTAAACAGTTGTCACGTATATGGATACATGTTTCTGCCAAGTTTCCTTGATGAAGGTATAACGAAAATGGCGAATTTGGAGGGTAATTTTCTCAAATTTGGTCAGTGATAGGGTATATTGTTTTGTATATGGCTGGAAAGGGCATATCTTCAAGTATCTAAATCCAAAAAAGGGTACGGTTCTGCCAAGCCATAATGGAGATACGGCCACAGAAAGAAAGCCAATTCCCAGAACTTTAGAGGGCGCTGTTTATGTTTTGCAGAACCATTGGAGCGTGAAATTTGGCATGGCTATGTGCAATCATGAGATAAAGATACTGTGAGATTTAAATACAAAACGGAATTTATATGAGAAAGTTATGGCAGTTTTAGATTATTTAGGGGTCAATTTTTCGAGAATTTTAGAGATTTTTGATGGAGTCGGTTTCAGATTTGAATTTTGAAAATGAAGATGGCATTTTGAAGGGCAGGTTTTGAGTCACAGATTAAAGAACATCTCTTAGACTATCTAGAAGAATTTGTTAGAAGTTTGTAGGATATAGGATAGTGGAGATAGGAAGGAAGATAGAAAGGCCTTCAAATGGACAAGAAACGGACAAAATGGCGCCTGGACGGTTATGCATGAGTGATTTTGAAAATCGAAGAATGTAGTGACCTTGATGAGATGTTAGAGACCATGCCTATGAAATTTGAATGGAAAAGGACATGAGAAAAACACCTAAATAGGAATAACAAGCACTACGTGCAAAACGAATGGGATTTCTGGACGATAAGGAAAACCAGGAGAATATTAATGGGGCAGAATGTGAACGAAAACAAGGCAATGACGAAGGTCGTCATTGCAACTAGAAATGCAATCGTGTCACAACGATGTGCGTGCAATGACGCCATGTTTCTACGTGTCAAACGAAAGAGCTTCTCTCGGACTATCCAGAGCAATTTGTACGAAGTCTGTAGCTTCTGTGATATTGGAGATAGGTGGGGCGAAAGAAAGGCCTCAACGGTGACCTCGATGGGATGGTAGTGACTATGCCTACGAAGTTTGAAAGAAATTGGGAAAGGGGAAAGAACCTAGAAAGGGCTCGCAAGAACTGCGTGCAAAAACCAATGGGATTTGGTGCATGTTCGTCATTGCAATCAGATCGTTCTGGGGGCTAAAAGCGTGAACCCGATATACCCCATAGACAATGCGTGTAATGCATGGACGGAAAACGTACAGGATCTGTATTATGACCGGAGTTAAATTGTTTTTTCTCTCTCTCTTTACGTCTCTTTATGGGCCGTATTTCGTATCATTAGAAAGAGAATTTCATGGTTGTTATTGTAAACCACTCTCTTTTTTCTATGATAATTCTATCGAAACACGTGATGTAAAATAGATTTATAGGACAAAATGGCGTCTTAAATGGCCCCCTTGACCAATTTTAAAAAATCCGGCCGAGAGGTGCCCTGCGTATTGGAACTCGGCATGTCACTGCAAATTTTCAAGGAAAAAAAAAGGACGTTTAAGGGGCGAAAAGCAGTCTGAAAAATTACGTCATAGCCAATACGTGTTAGATTCGGGCGGTAACTCGGCAGAATTCGTGTAGTGACCTTTGTTCAAATGCGATTTACTCACAATTTTCCATGTGAACATATACTATACTTGGTATCATTCGAAAGGGCGCTTCATTGCGGTCAGTTTGACACCATTGTTATTTGTGCGCAATGTATTTCACGCATAAAACGCGCTATTACGTAATGCATAGTAAATTCATCATTTTGGGCGATAACTTTGCGCTGACATATTCGAATTTTACTAAACTTGGCAGACAGTTGTCACGTATATGGATACATAATGTCTGCCAAGTTTCATTGATGTAGGTATAAAGATCGCTAATTGAGAGCAAGTTGAAGTTATTTTGGAATTTTCTTGAAAATGGCGAATTTGGAGGGCATTTTTCTCAAATTTGGTCAGTGTTAGGGTATATAATTTTGTATATGGCTGGAAAGGGCATATATTCAAGTATCTAAATCCAAAAAAAGGTACGGGTTTGCCAAGCCATTATTGAGATACGGCCACAGAAAGAAAGCCAATTCCCAGAACTTTAGAGGGCGCTATTTATGTTTTGCAAAGCCATTGGAGCGTGAAATTTGGCATGGCTATGAGCAATTATAGGATAAGGATAATGTGAGATTTTAACACAAAACAGAATTTATATGAGAAAGTTATGGCAGTTTTAGATTTTTAGGGGTCCATTTTTCAAGAATTTGAGCGATTTTTGACGGAGTCAGTTTCAGATTTGAATTTTGAGTACGAAGATGGCATTTTGAAGGTCAAGTTATACGTCGCAGATAAAAGATCATCTCTCAGACTATCTAGAGGAATTTGTTAGAAATTTGAAGGATCTAGGATAGTGGAGAAGGGAAGGAAGAAAGAAAGGCCTTCAAATGGACCAGAAACGGACAAAATGGCGCCTGGACTGTTATGCATGAGTGATTTCGAAAATCGAAGAATGTAGTGACCTTGATGAGATGTTAGAGACTATGCCTATAAAATTTGAAAGTAAAAGGACATGAGGAAAGCACCTAACTAGGAATAACAAACACTTCGTGCAAAACGAATGCGATTTCCTGACGATAAGGATAAGGATAAGGATAAGGAAAAGGAGAATATTAATGGGGCAGAACGGGAACGAAAACAAGGCAATGACGAAGGTCGTCATTGCAATTAATTGGGCAGAATGTGAACGAAAACAAGGCAATGACGAAGGTCGTCATTGCAAAAAGAAAGAAAAGGAAAAAAGAAGAAAAAAGGGAAAAGGGAAACAAACAAAAAAGGGGTGAAAGAGAGGAGAGAGGGGGGAGGTAAGAGCCTGAGAGAGGAGGAGTGGGAGTAAAAGAGAGAGCGGGTTGTTGGGTGGAGCCGTCTCGTCAAGGGAGCAAGAAAGACACGGGTAAATTATGTTGCTGTGTCGGGTCAGCTGTGTCGGTTTTTGCTCGATCCTCGTGTACTATATCAATGCAGAAGTTTCGGTGAGATGTATATTGTTGGTCGGCCGACAAGTTTGTTCCCCTACGAACTGTGACTTTTTATCCGCTGTGACGACTTCGAGACTGACTACAACTACAATACTTGTATTTTCTCGAAGTTTCACTTTCCTATAATATCAGCTAAAGAAATCAGAGGTTTAACATCATCGGGGAAACTAAATTCAAACAAGGATTAAGAGTCAACAACGGTACGACGAATCGCCTTCCTTTCTCTTTATTTTGACGAAACGCACAAAATTCCGCGCAGGGGGGAGGGGAAAGGGGGGGGGGGGGGAACTTCATTTAAACGAGTCGAAAACGGTACACCGAATCGTTTGCTTTCTCTCATACTTTTAGAAAACGTCAGAGCTTCCGCGCTTCGCGCGAGAGGGGAAAACTGAATTCAGAACAATTAGGGCTTATTAAGAGTCGGAAACGGTACAACGAATCGTCTGCTTTCTGTAGTAATTTAACCCTAAAAAGGCCGGGCTATTTGAGGTCTTAGTACGGCCGGCCCGGGGGGGGGGGGGGGGGGGGGCATTATGGCCCCCCTTAAGATCTCAGAATAATATGATAATTTCAATTTTTTTTTTTAATTCACTCATTTGCATATTTATGGTAATTTATGCAAATAAAGTCATAAAAATCACATTTTTACCCATAAATCATATATTATTCATATTTAGGCATTCTTTTTCACTACATATATTCATTAGACCCTTCTGTATAATAATACAACAAACAAATTTGGCAGAGCCAGCTTATTCCTTATGTTATCCCTTATATAATTTCTTATGTATTTCATTGTTTTTTTAACTTATGTATTTCATTGCTTTTGTTGTTTTATTTCATTTCTTTCTACAATTTAACTATTTTGACTCCCAAAACAACCACCTAAACTTTAAACAAGACCTAATAACCCATGTTTGATCTTTTTTAGGAAAAATGACTTTTCCATATGTTTTGTACACAAATCACGAAAATGAGCGATTTTCGGGTTGACATGCAAAGACAAAAGGTCACGTGACCTTGTAACCGTAGGTCCGATTTTCAAAAAAAGACTCGAAAGAAAAATGTCAGCGAGCGGCGGGGCGCCATCCATATGCGTTCCCGAGCAATCGGAAAATCGTGGAGGGGGGGGGGGCCATAATGCCCCCCGGCCTTATTACGGTTAAGGAAACGTTTAAGCTTTTCGCGCTTCGCGCGGGAAGGGGGAAACTAAATTTAGACAAGGATTAAGAGTCGAAAAAGGTACAACGAATCGTCTGCTTTCTCTAATAATTTAAGGAAACGTCAAAGATTCCGCGCATCGCGCTAAAGGGGGAAAAACTGAATTCAAATAAGGATTAGGAGTCGAGAACAGTACAACGAATCGTTTGCTTTCTCTCATACGGAAACGTCTAAACTTCAGCGCTTCGCGCGAGAGGGGAAAACTGAATTCTGAGAAATAGGGCTTATTAAGAGTCGAAAACGGTAAAACGAATCGTCAGCTTTCTCTAGTAATTTAACCCTACTTAGCCCGGGGGGGGGGGGGGCTTCTTGAAGGGCCAATGATGATAGAAGCCCCCCTCGATATTTTTCGCGATAATTTTTTAACGCGAGAAAATTTTGCACTGAATTTTTTAAAAACTTTTTTTCTTTCGAGTCTTTCGAAAATCGGACCTACCGTTACAAAGTGACGTGTCCTTTTGTCTTTGCATGTCAGCCCGAAAATCGCTCATTTTTGTGATTTGTGTACAAAACATATGGAAATCTCATTTTTCAAATAAAGAGATAAAACATTGGTTATTTGGTCTTGTTTATAGTTTAGGTGTTTATTTTGGGGTCAAAATAGTTGAATTATAGTTGGAAATAAAATAAAACAACAAAAACAATGAAATACATAAATTAAAAAAACAAAGAAATACATAAGAAATTATCAAAACAATAGATAACATAAGGAATAACCCTGGTTTTTCAATTTTTTGTGTTGTATTATTATTACAAATGGTCTAACAAATATATGTAGTGAGAAAGAATGCTTAAATATGAATAATGTCTGATTTATGGGCAAAAATGTGAATTTGATGACCTTATTTGCATAAATTACCATAAATATGCAAATGAGTGAATTTTTCAAAAAATTGAAATCACCATAGTATTCAATACACTTCACTTGACATGTATGCAAATTTTCGCGGCGATCGGTCGTTTCACGGCCGAGATCATAGGGGGGGGGGGCCTTAGAAGCCCCCCCCCCCCGGGCTATGCAGTTTTAAAATAGCCCGGGCTAAATAGGGTTAAGGAAACGTCTAAGTTTTTCGCGCTTCGCGCGGGAAAGGGAAAACTAAATTCAGACAAGGATTAAGAGTCGAAAACGGTACAACGAATCGTCTGCTTTCTCTAATAATTTAAGGAAACGTCAAAGCTTCCGCGCTTCGCGCTAAAGGGGGAAACTGAATTCAGACAATTAGGGCTTATTAAGAGCGCTGTACTAATATATTATCATGTCGGTCATCGGATTCAGGCTTACCCGCATACAATGTATGCAAATTCTCCAATCCATGGGGAGCATTCCAGCCAGGCGTCATTTTTACAAACGCACACTTGCTAATCTAAGCACATTTAGCTTTCGATCCTACCCGGTACCCATTTAACACCTGGGAGGAGAGTGGCAAATGTAGATCAATGTGTTGCCAAAGGACATTAGTGCCGCGGCGGGACTTGAACTGCGGACCTTGTGATCCACAGTCCGGTGACATTTCCACTCGACCACGACACCTCTACGGTTGATGTTAAGTAGTGTGACTTAGATTGCATCAGAAGTTGGTTTTAAGAGCATCACTGATCACGATAAAGCTAACTATGTATTTCAAGACGTCCATTTAAGCTCAGCTCGACGACGATGCCGTTTCGCCTCTCGAACTTTATCGTTGAACCAAGGGGCAGACGGTCGAAGAGAAACGGGGATTGTGTGTTCTGGTGCAGGTTTGTCCAAATGTTCACGCATTAAATTATCAAATTTGTCTGCGAGCAGCGATGGATCCTCAGAGCTATATTGTTGGAGGTTGGAACTCAAAATGTCACTCCTGAAATCATGACGATTTATCTCACAAAGCTTTCGGCCCCGGATGAACTTCTTTCGAGCCTAGGGACGCTAAGATTTTAGCACCATAAGAGAAAAGCTTTGTGATCTGATGGAAGTCCATACTTTAAATCAAAGTTAGTAACCAAGTAACTAGTTTTATCAGATAAAAAGATATCCAAGATATGACCAGCTTCGTGTGTGGGATACGTGACATGCTGTTCCAAGCCAACACTGATCTTCAAGCATGTCAAGGAAGACCTTGTATTCTCTGTTGTGGACATCATCAACATGGATATTAAAGTCACCTACCAGAATAGTATACTGCATTCAGGTGACGTAGACTCAATTATGGTGGAGAACTCTTGCATTAACGTATCAAACTTCAGGCCATATTCTCGTGAGATGGAGTAGGTCAATAGAATGCACACAGTTCAAAAATATCCCAAGGTGTCATTCGCACAGTACAGACAAGTACGTAAGTTCAAAAGATGAGAAGCCTGAATGGTCCAATTTCTGTATGGTTATATATGAACTATGTATGGTGCAAATTCGACCATCACGAGATGAACGATTGTGATGAAATACAGAATGATTGGGAAGAGTCATGTTTATATCAACAATAATGTGATGATCATGAGTGTCTCCTCTTAACAATATCTTAATATCGATGCCGTTCCCTATAATGAATTAAATCGGCTTATGCCGAAAGGGTGGGTAGGGTAGCGTCGCCTCGCGTCGAACGCGACCATTCGTCCAAAGCCCCCCCCCCCCGGTTTGGCCGAAAGGGTGCGTTAAATAGTTTTCCACATCAGTCGTTTATAATAGAATTTAAGGAATAAATATTTTAGTCGTTTAAATTCAAATAATCAAAATAGAAACAGATTACAAATTAAATCAAACTAGTTTTTTCGTAGTCTTGCAGATTAGGCGTTTATAAGAATTAAATCAATAAATAACAAGAAACACAATCAAATTATTTACTATGATATTTAAAATGTCTAATAAAGGTGTTTACCTAGTCTTGCATATCAGTCGTTTATTTATTAAAATAACGAAAAAAAAATCATCCATTTCTTTCTATGTATGGAATTCAGAAAGCCCTACCCCCCCCCCCCGCCCGCTTATCCCAAAAGGGTGCATTAAGGTGGTAGGCCTACTCCGTTATTTGATTATTTATTGGTAAGTTCATTTGTAAAGACTGTTAAGCATAACTAGTTTCCATCAAAAAAGAATTCTATACATAGAAAGAAATGGATATTATTTTTATTTGGCCTTTTAAAAATATTTATTGAAATCATTAATTAATGTAATTCTTATAAACGCCTGATCTGCAAGACTACGTAAAACTAGTTTTATTTAATTTTTAATCTGTTTTTATCTTTATTATTTTAATTAAACGACTTAAATTACTATTCCGTAAATTCTATTATAAACGATTGATGTGGAAGACTAGTCAACGCACCCTTTCGGCCAAACCGGGGGGGGGGGGGGGGGGGGGCTTTGGACGAATAGTCACGCTCGACGCGACACGACACCCCCAACGCACCCTTTCGGCCAAACCGGGGGAGGGGGGGGGGGGGCTTTCGACGAATGGTCGCGTTCAATACAACGCGCCGCGATGCGACGCTCACCACCCTTTCGGCATAAGCCAATTAAATCACATTTGGACAATCATTTCATGTCTATAGAGGGCGCTGCTCCGCGGCGACTACACGCCTCCATTTTGTCTTCTCGTCATTTATGTTGAATTTTTCGTCATTTTCGTGGTTTTCTTCAGTTTTTCGTTCTTATGTTGTTTGTGTGAACTATTATAACAAAGTGACACCAACCATGGCTGGATTTTCGTCTAGTATGCTGAAATTCTTCATTCTAACGACCTTGCTTCTACATACCCACGCCCTTGCAATACCAATCCCTGTACAAGAGCAAGGGCTATGTTTTGGACCACCATTTCCGGTCGCAAATCGGTTCGTCTATGACAGGGACACGTTTATGGCGTTAGCATCAGAAACAGCCTCCAAGGTAAGACCAGATTATGACATTCCTGTAGAAATGAGGAAAAGGAAGCGGGGAAAGAAAGGAGGGGTACGTGCACGGCTCAGGAAAGGAAAATTTAGGCCTGCTCTTCCATCAATTGTGACGGGAAATTGCCGATCTCTGCGTAACAAGCTAGATGAATTGAAGGCATGTGTAAACTACAGATATGAATACCGGGATAGTTGTATGATTTGCTTCAGTGAAACGTGGTTTTCTCCAAGGGATTCTGAAAGTAGCACTGCAATAGAGGGTTTTACTTGTGTTAGAAACGACCGTACATCAGACTCTGGAAAGTCTACGGGAGGAGGAGTGTGTGCTTATGTGAATGAGAGGTGGTACAATGCTAGTAATATCTCAGTCAAAGCTCATCACTGTTCACAAGACATTGAATTGCTCTGTATTGGAATATGACCACATTACTTACCAAGGGAATTCACTCAATTATATGTTACAGTTGTATACATCCAGCCAAAGGCAGACGTCGATGTAGCTGCGGCCCAGATCCAGAATGTTCTTCAACAAAACGAAACTGCATCTCCCGATTCCGTCCAACTTGTCATGGGGGATTTCAACAGTTGTGATCTTCGCGGCGACATGCCCCATCTGCATCAGTACATCGATGTTTCGATGCCGAGAGGGTCAAATATTCTAGATAAATGTTATGGAAATGTCCAAGATGGCTAAAAAGCAGTGGCTAAGCCTCCACTAGGGAGCTCGGATCACAATATCATCCAGTTGTTACCTCGATATAGGCAAAAGCTGAAGCGATTCGAACCTACAATAAAGAAAGTGAAAACCTGGTCTGAAGAAAGTGCTGAGACTCTGAAGGCTTGCTTCGAATGGGCAGACTGGGAAGTGCTCCTTGAAACTACATCTCTTGAAGCAGCTGTAGAGGTAGTGACTGATTATATCAAATTTTGTGAGAACATGATAGTGCCAGAGAAAGGAATCAAAATCTATCTAAATAACAAACCATGGGTAGACAAGCAGTGTAAAGTCTTTCTAAATAACAAAGCAGAGGCTTTTAAGAATAATGACCCAGATTCAGTAAAAGCAATAAATAAGAGTTTCAGGAAATACATTGTAAATATGAAGCGCCAGTACTGTAGTAAGGTAGAAAATAAATTTAAGGAAGGTAATTCCAAAGCAGGTTGGCAAGGCCTGAAACTGATAACTGGTTTTGAAAGTAGAAGAAGGGGTAAAGGTGTAAGCCTCAACTAAGATGTATCTGTCTTTGTAAAGGATTTAATTGATTTCTACTGTCGTTTTGATTGCCTTAATAATGTTACTGATAACTTGCAATGTCAGGAATGTACGCAAGAAAGTACACAAGAGAGTACCCCAGTGAATAAAAGGATAATTGTACAAGGTGAAAAGGTCAAACAAGTCTTTCAGGGAAAAACCCTAAAAACATGTTCCCAACAGCTTGTTGATGTGTTCCAGGTACTATTTCAATGGTCGCTAGATATTTCTAGTATTCCTAGTTTCTGGAAATAAGTATAAGTATAAGTATAATCATTTATTGTCCTTTTCAGGAAATGTGTTGTCCACTGGTTACAGAGTATTGCGATACAGATATATAAATGAAATATTACAGGACAGAGATAAACATACACATAATGATAAACATACAATAGATGAGGTAATATATATAAGCCACGGTATATATGGTGGTTAAAGAGGTAATACCAGATTCCATTTTACAAAATATGAAGCTAAATTATTTAATATCAATGATTATTCCATAGTAAATCTTAAAATGATAATAAATACATGAATCATTATTATTGTCATTTGTATTATTATTATTATAATTATTATATATTACCATTTTGAGTAGTATAATTATTACCGGCATCATTTTTATTGTTAAGTTTATTGATGACACATAGATTGTAGTTACTGGCTCAAACGGTAATTGATAGTTGGATGCAATATTCATGGCATATATTTGAAATTTATATTATATTACATTTATATTGATACATTGACATGTTAGGTTCATAGTAATCAAACACGTTTTGCTTTGGAATTGAAAAGATGAATGGAGTCTGGGATAAAGGATCTTCGAAAACGTGCACGTTGAGTTCGTGGTGTGCACAGGCGTATTCCAGATCTGTTATAATTGAAATGCTCATTCAGTGGGTGCGAGGGGTCATGCATTATTTGTTTTACTTTAGAGAGGGCATTTTTCTGATACAGATCTTCTATGGATGTTAGATCGGCTCCTGTGATACGTTTTGCTGCCTTTCTGGGACGTTCGAGTAGTTTCTTGGCAACAATTTTAGCGTTTGCATAATAGCAAATTAGGTTGAAGGTTAGGACACTCTGAATTAGGGACTTAAAGAACAGTTCTATCAACTTACTATCTACTCTTAAGTTTTTCATTACCCTAATAAAGTATAGTCTCTGGTTGGCTTTCTTTTGGATGTCTACAATGTTCTTAGTCTAATCAAGTGACTTTGAGATAGTAGTACCTAAATACCTGTACTCTGTAACTTGTTCTACAGGAGAATCATTAATCAAAATCGGAGTATGTTCGAAGGGGTTTCGACGAAAATCAAATATGATCTCTTTTGTTTTAGTTACGTTTAGTATAAGGGAATGGTCATTGCACCATTTAACAAACTCATCTATAACCTTAACGTATGGGTCTACATCTTCAGAAAGATAACCTGTGATAACAGTATCATCCGCATATTTGATGATGCTGCACTCTCCTACATTACATAGACAGTCACTTGTGTAGAGGGAGAAGAGCGCAGGGGAGATGACACAGCCCTGGGGCGCCCCTGTATTCACAATTCTTGGACAGGATAAGGCGTTTCCTAAGACCACTCTCTGTGGTCTGTCACTTAAGAAGCTCTGTATCCACAGACTTATCTGGGGTGGGACTTCCATATCAATGAGTTTGTTTATCAGAAGGTGGGGGGTAATAGTGTTGAAAGCACTAGAAAAATCCACGAAAGTGGATCTTACGTAGGTCTTAGCCATGTCTAAATGGGCATATACCTTATGTAGGTATGTTAATACTGCATCATCAACTCCTCTCTTACATCTGTATGCAAACTGCATCGGGTCGATGTAGGGGGAAGTGTATTCAAGAAGGTACTTCGATTGTCATGATCTTTTCGAAACATTTCATTACACTACAAGTGAGTGAAATGGGTCGAAGATCATTAAGCTCCTTCACTTTCTTCCCTTTAGGAATTGGTCTTATCAGGGATGTTTTCCAAAGAGTCGGGATGTATCCCCTTTCCAGTGATTGGTTGAAAAGTACATTAAATACCCCGGCTAACTGATCCCTACAAAGCTTGAGTACTTTGTTACAGATACCGTCAGGCCCCGGGGCTTTATTGATTTGAAGTGCCCCAAAACATCGCCTAACATCATGTTCAGAAATACAAATTACATTTTCAGATTCACTTAACATTTGCCTTAGTCTTAGTGTAATTACGTCATTTTCAACTGTAAACTTTTTATCATATCTACAATAGAAGTCATTCAGTTCATCTACAAAGTCCTGTGTTATGTCAAATCCCAGAGTCTTGGGCTTTTGTTTATACCCAGTAATCACCTCCATCGTTTTCCAGGCAGCAGCAGGTTTGTTATTTCGAAAGTTATTTTCGAGCTTGTTTTTATAAGACATTTTGCAAGAGTCAACTAAGCGTTTAATTTCCCTTTGTACCTCTTTGACACGCGTCTTGTTACCGTTGATGAGTGCACCATTCTTTACCTTCAGCAGGTCCCGCAGTTCCTTTGTAACCCATGGCTTATTGTTGGGAAACATTTTAAACGTTTTACGGGGTATAATCGTGTCGACACAAAACTTGACATAACTTGTGATAGCATCAGTGGCTTCGTCTAGTGAGCTCGCTGAGTTGAACAATAGATCCCAGTCCGTACAGTCAAAGGCTGCTCGGAGTTCCTCCGTTGAGTCATCAGTCCACGCGTACCGTTGCTTAGTGACGGGCCGGCTTCTTTTCAACTTTTGCTTGTAAGCCGGTAGTAAGCGGATGTTTTGGTGATCGGACTTTCTTAGACGATGACACGGTTTTCCAACGTATGCTTTAGGAATGTTACCATAGCACTTATCTAGGGTAGCTCCGTTTCTTGTTGGTATGTCAATATATTGTTCAAACGTGGGAAGTACACCGTTCAAGTGACATTGGTTAAAGTCACCCATTATGAATGTGGGGGCATCAGGGGACAACGAAGCATGATGATTTACTTTAGCAGCTAGTAATTCACTGGCATTTTCAACATCAGCACGAGGGTGAATGTAGACCACAGTAATGAATATCTGGGGGAATTCACGGGGAAGGTAGAAAGGTCGGAGTCCCACTGTAATGAGTTCAATATCGGGCAGACAAACGACTTCCTTGACATCCCAATTATTACACCACTTTCGGTTGATATATAGACATACGCCTCCTCCTTTGCTTTTCCCTGACTGTTCTGTTCTGTCTCCTCTTACTACATCAAAGTGTGGAATATCAATAACATTGTCGGGAAAACTTTCTTTCAACCATGTTTCTGTAAATGCCAATAGACAAGAATCTCGGTATTCGTTCATGTATCTAGAAAGTGTTTCAAGTTCTTCCATCTTATTAGGCAACGAGCGTACATTCCCCAATATTATTGTAGGGAGGGCTGGTTTTGTTCCTCTCTTTCTCAGCCTTGTCCTTATTCCGCCCCTCTTACCTCTCTTACGTGGTTTGATCTCGGGTGGAAAGTCGTCATATCCGAGGGGTCGAGCATCCCCCGTGGCGCCGCGTAGGTTGAGTATCTCAGTCCGTGTGTATACAAGGCTATTCAGTTGGTGTTTGACTTCCAGGGCAGAACCAGTCAAAAACACCGATGCGAGGATCAAAAATATCCAAAAGGTAGCCATGGCTAATCTTACTGATATGGAATACATGATGAAGGTCAAAGTGCACTCACAAAAAAGACAAAATAGTAACAAATAATCCAAAAGATGAGGAGAACAAATCCAGTGGTGGTCGCCACTGAGCGGCGCCCTATATATATATATATATATGGGCTACAATCATCCCAGTACCCAAAATTCCAAAACCCAAAGTACTCAACGATTATAGACCAGTAGCCCTCACTCCTATTGTCATGAAATGTTTTGAGAATATTGTGAGAAACATCTTGGTTGAACAAACAAAAGATATTTTAGATCCCCTCCAGTTTGCTTACCAACCGAACAGGAGTGTTGAGGATGCTATTGGTTACCTGCTACATACAGTTTGTAAACATTTGGAAAGAACTGATACATATGCTAGGGTGCTCTTTGTAGACTTCTCTTCTGCATTTAATACGATAGTTCCTGGAACCTTGGTGAAAAAACTAAGCAGTGATGTGAATCCCAAATTATGTCAATGGTTAAGGGATTTCATGACAAACAGGGTGCAACAAGTACGTTTTGGAAATGTTATGTCCCAAGCTAGACGACTTAGCACAGGCACTCCGCAAGGATGTGTGCTCTCTCCCATCCTTTATACCTTGCTTACTAGTGATTTCTCTTGTTCGACTGCTTCATCTTGTCACGTAGTAAAGTATGCAGATGATACTTGTATCATTGGCTTGATCACCAACAACGATGAAGTTGCATAGAGGGATACAGTTGATAAGTTTGTTTCTTGGAGCGAAGAGAATTCACTTGTTCTAAATGCCACAAAAACTCATGAAATGATCTTTGACTACAGGAAAAATGGTGGCACAAATAACGTGCCCCTGTCCATTGATGGGAAAGCCATACAACAGGTGGCTGAATGCAAATACTTAGGAGTTGTAATTGATAACAAACTGAAGTGGGAGAGTAATACCAAGGTAATACTAAGCAAGGGCAACCAGCGTATGTATTTTCTAAGAAAGATGAAAGCATTACATGTGAAAAGTGATACAATGTTCCTGTTCTACCAATGTGTCATACAGTTAGTCATCTGTTTCTGCTGTCTCGCCTGGTTTAACAGCCTTAGTGGGAAAAACAGAGCAAAGTTGAATAGGATAGTGAACATGCCAGCAGAGTAATTGGGGTCTCTGTGAAAGAGCTGGAAGATGTTGCAGAAAGGGCATTATTGGCTAAGCTGCAAGTGATTGTGAAGGATTCTAATCACCCTCTGCATAATGAAGTGGTTTTCAATAGATCAGGAAGAATTAGGTTACCTAGAATAAGAACTGATAGGTTCGGCAGGTCCTTTCTCCCAAGTGCAATGAAAGTGTTTAACAACAATTTATGTAGAAGAATGACCCTGTACACCCCCGAGTACGATCCCCTACCCTCTCATTCTATCTCTCTCTCTCCTCTGTCTTCTTCTGCTCTCTCTCTCTCTCTATCCTACATATATCTCTCCCCCCTCTCTCTCTCTGTCTGTCTGTCTCTCTTCATATCCTGGAAGTACAGGGGGTGAAGATGGGTCGGCTTGTATAAGGTCAAGGGGGAGGGGGTCCTCCCTGCTGTTATGGTTGGGTGGTTGGTAGTTTGTAAGTGACATGTGGACTCATCAATTCAATTCAATTTAATTCAACAATATTTTCAATATCTCACACTTCACTTTTCCACCTTTTCCTTTCTTTCCTCTCTTTCCTTTTCTCCACTTTTCTCTCTTCTTCTTTCTTCTTCTTCTTTCCTTCTTGTCTCTCTTCTAGCCTCTTCTATCTGGCATCAATTTTCTTCTTTCAACTGTACAGTGTATCTACCATCTATATGTACTGTACATGTACTGGCATACAGTTGTATTTGTATTTCTTGGCATGCATAGCAGTGTTTCATAAATGTAACAGTACTAAGCACAGGTGCAATATAAATAATGTCTATTACAAAGCAATGTTTTGAATGAAATTGTATATGCATCATCTCACTCTGAACTGTTCCTTTCTTCCACTCTCTCTCTCTCTCTTTCCCTTTCCCTTTCACCCTTTCTCTCTCCCTTTCTCTCTCTCGTTCTCTCTCTCGTCTTTCCTCTTTGCCATCCAGTATGATGTACTTTTAGTTTATGTCTGCTACCCAAAATAAACAGTTTTTATTTGGAATTTTGAACAATTGATGAATAATTGATTTTGGATCTTTGCTGTGACTTGTTCTATTTATATGTTATATGACATTGATTGTTGTCATGTACATTTTCTGCTATTTATTTAAGTTAGTATTGTCTGTTGGGAGCCAGGGGAGTACAAATAATCAAATAATTCCCCTGGCTCTCAACTGAGAGGTTAAATTATATTACATTGTTATGTTATTCATGTTATTTGTAGTTACTGTCTATGATATGTTAATGTATTGTTATATTTATACAAATGTAAGCTGTAAAACGATTTTTATGCCTTCATTTTATTTTGTGCATGACAATAAAGAAATTCAATTCAATTCAATGTGCTTTTCATTGTGGGTTTGGGGGATTTAAAAAAAAAAAGACAAATCTCCCATTGAGTTTCAACATGTGTTAGGTCTCGATCAAAGCGGCAGATCACATTATTCGTCTTCTCGACGATTTCAATGTCTAGTTCAAATTGAAGTTCTGCTTTACAAAAAAAGAAGTCGGTTGAAGAATGAGGACGTCGCAAAACAACAGCAAATCAAATAAAGTGAATGTGAATGTTCAAATTTTACTTCAGGTCCTCGTGGTCTATTTCATATCTGGGAGTGCAAATCAGTTTCAAGTTAATATAACAAGCAACACCACCACCTGATGATTTATTATATTTTCTCTAAGATTGTAAACACTTAAACAAGGCTCAGAGCCTAGCCTATTGATTGACCTAACAGAGTTTCCGATAAGCTTTGTATATCTAAAGGGTTGTTAAACAACATATCTTTTATGTGGTCAAATTTACCCATCAAGTTCAAGTTCAAGTTCATTTTATTTCCATTTCTCGTATAAAAATACATTTAACAATACATCATACATATAAGCAAATATATAAATATAAATAATACAAAGAATATGGAGGAGCCAGCAGAGGCCATTGGCCTTTCAAAGGCTGGGCTCCAGTGTCCTCAGATAATAATACAAAGTACAGAAAAAAACAACAATGGGTAGTAAATAAATAAACAAATGAGTACAGGCTAATTAAATTAAACATACGATAGGAATTCCTTCATTAAATAGTTCTTGTATTTACGTTTAAATGAGCCAACAGATGGGCACATTTTAAAAGGGTAGGTATTGCATTCCAACTAATTACTCCGGAATATTTAACTGATCTACGTGAAGTATGGTATTTTAACAATGGAATATATAAATCATTAGAATGTCTTGTGTAATGAGGATGAACATCCTTTGTTATTTTGAACATATTATCGAAAAATAGAAGGTAACATATTCTTATTGTACATATACATAAATGATCCAACTTGCAATTCATGTATTTGAAATATGGTAAGTACATTTAATTTCCTAAAAAGCGGTTCAGATGGGGTTCTGGGGTGAGAATTTTTAATTGCACGTAGTGCTCTTTTCTGTAAAACATAAACTTGATTCATTAAAGTTTTTGCACAATGTCCCCATATCAAAGTACAATAGGACAGATGAGGAAGAATGATTGCATTGTAGATATTAATCAATATATTTAGAGGAATCAAGTGTCGTATTCTATATAATACACCTATTGCACATGAAATCTTCCGCCGGGTATTATTAATATGTGGAGCCCAAGTAAGATGTTCATCAAGTGTCACTCCAAGAAATACAGTATTAGAAACTTGTAATATATTATAGTTATTAATTTTAATGTCACAGATTTGACCTGAAAGTTTTTTGTTTTTCTGCTTGAATATCATATAATTAGTTTCTTTGGAATTTATAAGTAATTTGTTAGCCAAAAACCACAACTCAATTTTTGGTATTTCTGAAGTAATTATGGTTGATATTTCATAGATATTTTTAACAGACACAAAGAGGTTTGTGTCATCTGCAAATATGATTGGGCAAAGGTGTGGGCTTACGTATTGAATGTCATTAATATATAATAGAAAAATTAATGGACCTAAAATTGACCCTTGCGGAATACCTCCAGCGAGTGTCAATAGTGTGGATAGTGTGGATACGTCGCCGGACTGTCGATCACAAGGTCCGCGGTTCGAGTCCCGCCGCTGCACTAATGTCCTTTGGCAAGACATTGATCTACATTTGCCACACTCCACCCAGGTGAAGTAAATGGGTACCTGGTTGGAATTTATTCCTTGAAACGCAGCGCGCGTAACAGCTGCACTGCTAAAGCCAGGGTAATTATGCTGCATTATTGTAGAGCGCTTAGAGACTTCTGACAAAGTAAGTGTTAGGCGCTATATAAGCACTGTAATTATTATTATATAAACAAATTGCTTTCTGTTAAATAAATAGCTATGTATCAATTCTAAAGAAATTCCTCTAATACCATAAAATTTCAACTTACGTAACAAAATATCATGATTGATTGAGTCGAATGCCTTTGATAGGTCCAAAAATATTCCTAGTCCAATATTCTTATTTTCAAAAGCTGTATTAAGTTGATCGATAAATTCAAGTAGGGCCATAGATGTAGAATGTCCAGAGCAGAAACCAAATTGTCTATTGTATAAAATATTGTGTTAACATATATAAGACATAAGTTTTGCATATATCAATTTTTCAAAAAGTTTATCAAAGACCGAAAGCAGGGACACAGGTCGATAGTTTTTACATAAAGATTTATCTCCCTTTTTAAATATTGGCAAAACTTTAGCAACTTTTAAAGCATCTGGAAAGCATCCTGCTTCTATAGAGGTATTGAAAATATGAGTTAACACTGGAGCAACAATGTGTATACATTGTTTTAAAACTTTGGTGTCTATATCATCGTAACCTGGGCTTTTGCCTTCTTTTAAACTTAACACTGTATTGATTACCTCAGATTCCTTTGTACATGTGAAAAATAAGGATTGTGGATAATCACCACAAGTCCCACCGCGGCACTAATGTCCTTTGGCAAGACATTGATCTACATTTGCCACTCTCCACCCAGGTGTTAAATGGGTACCCGGTAGGATGCGAAAGCTAATGTGGTTAGATTAGCAAGTGTGCGCTTGTAAAAAAGACGCCTGGCTGGAATGCTCCCCAGGGAGTGGAGAATGTGCATACATTGTGTGCGGGTAAGCCTGAATCCTATGACCGGGGTAATAATATATACATCTGTAAAGCGCTTTGAGAGGGCCTCCGGTCCTGAATAGCGCTATATAAGAACTAGCTATTATTATTATTATTAAATATTTAATAGGGTCTGTTAAAGTATTAGGCATATTGTTTGCAACATTTTCACCAACAGAAACAAAATATTCATTAAAAACTCGCAACACTTCTGATGGTTCCTCAATATTTTGTCCATCTTTTAAAAGAGTTGGATAGTCAATTTTCTTTTGTTGTTTTAAAATATTGTTTATAACACGCCATGTTCCTTTCAAATCATTTCTTTTGATAATAGTCACGTTTTGCACTTCTAATCGCATTATTTACAATTATATTCCTTTGTTTCTTCTCTGTAATGGGTGGGATTTTTTATAAATTTGTGATACAAAGCATTTTTCTTACGACAAAGCTTTTTTAAAGAATGATCATACCATGGGTTACGTTTTTCTTTTTGATTATCTTTGGGTTGTTGTTTTGGAAAGCAATGACCATAAATAGAGCCAAAAACCTCAAAAAATGAATTGTATAACTGGTTAACATCAGGAGTTGAATTTTTCAAAATGAATTCCCAGTTCACCTTACTCAATTCAGTACAGAATAATATTATATTTTCTTCGTTAATATGCCTCACACTTCGAGCAGACCTTACATTTTGGTTTGAATTCATAATAAGATTAGAAATACAAAATATAGGCATGTGGTCACTTACAGGGTATGTAATAATTCCAGACAAATAATCATCACATGTGCTGTTAACAAAAATATTATCCAACAAAGTTGAGGTTTCTATAGTGATTCGAGTTTGCTTAGATATTACAGGAGAAAAAGAATAGGAATTCATAAATTGTACAAAATCATTAGGCTCCATCTCTTCTCCAACAAAATGATTTATATTCAAATCTCCCATTATATAGCAAGGTTTGTGATCACCAATAACTTTAAAGAGGATTGGTTCAAAAGATTCCTTGAATGCAAGAATTGTCTGACTTGGTGGTCTGTAAACTACGCCAACTATGACACTCTTCCTGTTGAAAAAAAGTTCAACAAACATACTTTCTACTTCACTCACAAATAATTTTAAGTCTTCACGTATTTTATATTTCAATGATTCATTTACAATTATTCCAACTCCACCACCTGAGCGATCACTTCTACCTTGACTAACAAAATTATATCCATCCAGTTCGTGGATTGGCAGAAGTTTCTCATTTTCTTTTATCCATGTTTCTGTAATTCCTATTACTGAAAAAGAAGGTTTGACATTTGATAGACATACATGTAATTTATCAGTATTTTTTTAAAAACTTCTTACATTAGCATGAAATAATGAAGAAAAAAAATGAAGACTTGCACTCAGGTAAATTTTTCAACTCATAATATTCTGATTTAGCAGTCATAAATGTGTCACTCATAAACAAAATATTATGAATATAGCAATATGTAATAATAAATACAAGTACATGTGATTCAAGTCACCTCTTTTTGTAAATATGCCTCAAACTATCTTCTGAAGGAAATAGAATTAAAAACAGTGAAAAGTTACAACCTGTTGATCTGTGTTAAATCTATGGAAAAGATTAGATAAATATTTTGAACAGTTTTTAAAAATTACTACAACTGTACTTTCTTAATCTACATATAGTTACAACTGAGTTACTAAAAAAGAAAAAATGGGTAAGTGGAATGGCGAAAGTCATCCGGAACAGATAAGTTGCAGTTATACTGTCATTGAACATACAACCTGTATAAAGCACATTTAAAGTCAGAATATAAAATACGAATATGAATATGTGGTTCCGAGGAATTTATCATACATATTAAAAACTTCATAAACACATGGAGTTTTATGATTAACAATGTAGACATCGATGCATGCTAATACATATATACAGTTCACAGTGGAGTTCCTGCATAAAGAGGTTAATAAGAATGAGAATGAGAATGATCCTGACTGAAGAAGTCAACAGGCCAACATCACATTCATGCCGTAAGGTAATATGCACATTCCCAAGAATTTCATTACATTGAGTCGCCACCATATTTATAATCTCAAAAGATCAGCTTTGCTTCGTATCATCTGTTTAGTTGTATTACCATGTCGCTTGGATGACAGTACAAATACTTTGCCATCAGAAGACCAAGCAGCTTGTACTTTCTCACAGGAAAATATGCACATTCCCAAGAATTTCATTACATTGAGTCGCCACCATATTTATAATCTCAAAAGATCAGCTTTGCTTCGTATCATCCGTTTAGTTGTATTACCATTTCGCTTGGATGACAGTACAAATACTTTGCCATCAGAAGACCAAGCAGCTTGTACTTTCTCACAGGACTTTGCTTCGTGTAGCAGGTCAAAATTCCTAGGAGTAAGGTCCTCATAGAGCAATCCTTGTTCCTTTCAGCGAAGTTCGATGTTTGAGGAGCATCTGCCTTATGCGATACGAGGACAATTTAGCAATGATGCCACGACTTCTTGTTTTGTCCTGGGGAAGCCTACCTACACGATGAGATCTATCTATCTGCTCAAGACGCAGGTCCACATTCATTTTCTTTGCTACCGAGATAATAATACCATCTGTATTTTCATTCTTCTCTTCTTTAACTCCAAAAATACGAACACATGATCTTCTTGAGTACTGTTCTAACTCGTTGGTCTCATACTCCAAGCGAGAAATGCATTCTTCTTTTTTCCCAAGTTGTTTCTCTAGTGCCGTGATTTTCCGGATGTGTGAATCAGGTTATATAACAACAACAAAAAACTTATTCCAATGTTCTTGTCAACGTATTTATATTTACATCGTTTAGCTTATCATTATCCTTTATCATCAAAAGTTGGTGTTTCTACACAGTCATCAGAGTTGAAAGGCAATTCTGTTAGCAGACAAGTCCCACATATCCAATCAGCAGCTGACTGAAAAAAAAATTGGTGTTAACAGAGGAACACTTAAAATGAATCCACCTTTGACAGTAAATGCATAATAGCGCATTCTGATCGTTATATACTGTTTAAGAACATTTTATCTATTATACAGGGATACTTGTTACCCACGATAACAATCTGCTTTGCTCTTCACAAAGAGGAAACTTAGAGAGTTCCAACGGCGTATGCATAAAAAGTAGCAATTGCTTGTGCTAGCCTTTTACTTGAATCCGTATGCATAAACATAAGCAATTGCTTGCAAGCAAATGCTTTTGCTAGCAAGCACAAGCAATTGCTTGATGTCCGCAAGCAATTGCTTAAAGATCAAGCAATTGCTTAAAAACGTATGCATAAAACGAACCTTTTGCTTGTTCTTATAAGCAATTGCTTACGTTTTTTCAAGCTCCGTCATAGCAGCTTGAGCTCTTGCTTAATCGGGACGTTCGCGGTTAAGCATCATGTTTATGCTCGTTAGAGAAAAACCAAAGTTGTACAGGAGTAGAATAAATCGAGAAGAAATTGCTCCCGAGACCTATCGGAAACTATTCCGTTTCGACAAAGAGAACGTTGAGTGATTAGCACACAGGTTCATACCTGAACATGATAAAAAACGGGGAGGATGTCTGACAACGGTGGAGAGCATGGAGGCCAGGAAAGGCTACCCCACACGCATGACATTTGAATACACTACTAGTATGCGAAACCCGCCTTTGTTCTCCCATGAATGATGTTCGCACCGGCGTGACGTCGCTATTGTTGAGATCGTAAGCAATTGCTTGCTGGAGGCAAGCAAAAGGTTTGAGCACAAGCAAAATGTTATGCATACGGATTTAAGCAATTGCTTGAGCTTGATCTTTTGCTTGACAAGCAATTGCTTGTGCTTGAAGCAATTGCTTGCAAGCAATTGCTACTTTTTATGCATACGGCCCAATAATATCACAGCGGATTGTTACTTTCCTGTCGTCCTTCGTGAGACTCGTAATTCTGTCATCTGATGTCCATTTTGTTTCCGTGTTTTGTACAGAATACATGATTTTCCCGGTAAAATCATGAATGAATAATATAAAGTAACTTTTTCAAGAGAGGCTCCCAAATTTGTCAGTGCTAGTTGACGGAGCTTATATATCAATCTTCAGTTGACGAACCTTTCATAATCGAATATGGATGCAAAAGTCTTTTTTTTTCTTACATTAATTTTTCCCCTTCTTCTCTCTCTTGTCTTTAATTTTGTTAACAGATAATTCAGCTATATATCTGCAGGAAGACGAATCACATTTCATAAACATGCCTTTCACCAGCACCAGCCGATTGTACAATGCATTCTTGCTACAAACAAATACTACGTATGGTTTTCGAATCGTGTTCCAATATTTGTATCTCGAGTATGATGGTGATGAAGTCCAAATAGGGACAGGTAACGATCCGTCTGACATACAGTCTGTCATCAAAACTATCCATGGATATACACGATACGCTCCTGATGATCACTATGTAGGTACTAATGAGATGTGGTTTGCTATCATAGCAGCAAAGAGTTTCACCACGGTTAGAATCGACGTTGAGATCATCGCCATTGACCTATCAAGTAAGTTTGTGATTAGTCTCGATTTGTCTTCTAATGATAATAATAACTAGTATTTAGTACCCTGCCCACAGTACACTAAATCAAAGCTTTTAAACAAAATGATCATACATTTACTGAATGTCATCAGAAAAGGTACATACACAATGTTCAAAAGGGATATGGATAAGAAAAGGGCTTAACTTAACTATTTAGGGAAGAGGTATGTTTTTGAGAGTTTGTTTAATAGGCCTCTGGAATTTTCTGCTTTAATGAAAGAGGGGTTATTTTCCATTCTTTGAATGCAGTTACAGTAAATGTGCGATCGCCAGCTTTGCTTTGCTAGGAATGGTAAACAGAAATGATTTTTGAGAAGAGCGAAGATTAGTGCGAAATGTGTTATGAGATGTAAAGCAATCTTTGATGTAAATAACTTATTGGAATATAATTTAAGTTGGAAATCACTGCATCGCTCAATGTACTTCATTATCTAGTCATTCCAACAATAAGACCGACCCCAGACCGACTAGGGACCGAACAAATAATTACATCGTCATGATAATCCCCAATGGCCAATGCAATTGATGGTATGGAGTCGGTTTGAAAATAATACGACAAACATGTGACTAGACGATACACAATGTCCCCTATTAAAGCAGGGGTCAAGGAAACTGAAAATTTCAAGCATTATGAGCTGTCTAAATAAATTTTCTATTTTCTATCTTCTACCAGCCTTATTTGATTGTTCGAGCTCCAACATGAGCGTGTCACCGACTGTCCTGTGCGATGGGATTTACCACTGCGATCACTTCGAGGACGAATTAGCATGCAGTAAGTCAAAGCACAACTGATGATATATTCTCTATGTGCTAAACATATTTTCCCCCCATTATATTTTCTAAATGCCTTCACGATTACCTTAATGCAATTATTGTTTTTATTTTTCATTTGGTTAGCAATTAATAATAATAATAATAATAATAATAGTGAACATTTATAATGCGCCATGTCTGTCAAAAATGACACTCCTGGCGCAGTTGTGTGGAAGTTGTATAATTGTGGGCAAGAATTCAAGAAAGAGAGTAAAATACACATAAGTTACAGTTTAACATACTTCAGGACATAATTTGCAATAATACAATAATACAATACAAAGAATATTACAGTAAATCAAGTTATATAATTGACTTGCTTGTGCGTTTCTATAATGGGCAAGTCATGAAAAATATGTAGAAATTAGGGTGTAGGAGTTCAAATTTCTATATTAATCAGAACCAAAAGAGGTTTTCCACAGGTTCGGAAGTATGGGGTGCTTTAGGAGTGAATGTCGCACAGACTTCTAATGAAAACCGTTAGTTAGTGCATGAGTTGCGCAAAATTCGGTTTGAGGACGTAAACCCGTAGTGACGTTATTTTAATTACATAATCAAGTGTCCAATATTGTAAAAAGTGAAAATGACTTTGAAAAATGTAAAGTAAGGAAAAGAAAGAAAGAAAAGAGAAGAGAAGAAAAACGGAGAAAAAAAAAAGAGGGAGGAGAGGAAAAAAAGGAAAAGAAAGAAAAGAAAGAAAAGGAAAAAGAAGAAAAATGAGAAAAGGGAGAAAAAAGGGGGTAAAAGAGAGGAGAGAGGGGTTGGTAAAAGCCTTAGAGAGGAGGAGTGGGAGTAAAAGAGAGAGCGGGTTGTTGGGTGGAGTCGTCTCGTCGAGGGAGCAAGAAAGACACGGGTAAATATGTTGCTGTGTCGGGTCAGCTGTGTCGGTTTTTGCTCGATCCTCGTGTTTAAAGTCGGTGAGATGTATATTGTTGGTCGGCCGACAAGTTTGTTCCCCTACGAACTGTGACTTTTTATCCGCTGTGACGACTTCGAGACTGACTACAACTACATTACTTGTATTTTCTCGAAGTTTCACTTTCCTTTAATATCAGCTAAAGAAATCAGAGGTTTAACATTATCGGGGAAACTAAATTCAAACAAGGATTAAGAGTCAAGAACGGTACGCCGAATCGTCTTCCTTTCTCTTTATTTTGATGATACGCCCAAAATTCATGCATTACAGTAAAAGTAAAATCTTATTTTAGATGATTCAAACAATCATTTCATGTCTATATGTGCTTTTCATTGTGGGTTTGGGGGATTTTTTTTAAAAGAGCAAATCTCCCATTGAGTTTCAACATGTGTTAAGTCTCGATCAAAGCGGCAGATCACATTATTCGTCTTCTCGACGATTTCAATGTCTAGTTCAAATTGAAGTTCTGCTTTACAAAAAAAGAAGTCGGTTGAAGAATGAGGACGTCGCAAAACAACAGCAAATCAAATAAAGTGAATGTGAATGTTCAAATTTTACTTCAGGTCCTCGTGGTCCATTTCGTACCTGGGAGTGCAAAACAGATTTAAGTTAATATAACAAGCAACACCACCACCTGATGATTTATTTTCTTTTCTCTAAGATTGTAAACACTTAAACAAGGCTCAGAGCCTAGGATTGATTGACCTAACAGAGTTTCCGATAAGCTTTGTATATCTAAAGGGTTGTTAAACAACAAATCTTTTATGTGGTCAAATTTATCCATCATGCTACGTATATATAACAACAACAAAAATCTTATTCCGATGTTCTTGTCAACGTATTTATATTTACATCGTTTAGCTTATCATTATCCATTATCATCAAAAGTAGGTGTGTCTACACAGTCATCAGAGTTAAAAGGCAATTCTTTAAGTAGACAAGTCCGACATATCCAATCAGCATCTAACTGAAAATTGTTATATACTGTTTAAGAACATTATATATATTATACAGGGATACTTCTTACCCACGATAACAATCTGCATTGCTCTTCACAAAGAGGAAACTTAGAGAGTTTCAACGTCATTATCACAGCGGATTGTTCCTTTCCTGTCGTACTTCGTGAGACTCGTAATTCTGTCATCTGATGTCCATTTTGTTTCCGTGTTTTGTACAGAATACATGCTTTTCCCGGTGAAATCGTGAATGGATAATATGAAGTAACTTTCTCGAGAGAGGCTCCCAAATTTGTCAGTGCTAGTTGACGGAGCTTATATATCAATCTTCAGTTGACGAACCCTTCATAATCGAATATGGATGCAAAAGTCTTTTTTTTTCTTACATTAATTTTTCCCCTTCTTCTCTCTCTTGTCTTTAATTTTGTTAACAGATAATTCAGCTACATATCTGCAGGAAGACGAATCACATTTCATAAACATGCCTTTCACCAGCACCAGCCGATTGTACAATGCATTCTTGCTCCAAACAAATACTACGTATGGTTTTCGAATCGTGTTCCAATATTTGTATCTCCAGTATGATGGTGATGAAGTCCAAATAGGGACAGGTAACGATCCGTCTGACATACAGTCTGTCATCAAAACTATCCCTGGATATACACGATACGCTCGTGATGATCTCTATGTAGGTACCAATGAGATGTGGTTTACTATCATAGCAACAAAGAGTTTGACCAGGGTTAGAATCGACGTTGAGATCATCGCCATTGACCTATCAAGTAAGTTTGTGATAAGTCTCGATTTGTCTTCTAATGATAATAATAACTAGTATTTAGTACCTTGTCCACAGTAAACTAAATCAAAGCTTTAAAACAAAATGATCATACATTCATCAGAAAGGGTACATACACAATGTTTAAAAGGGATATGGAAAAGAAAAGGGCTTAACTTAACTATTTAGGGAAGAGGTATGTTTTCAAGAGTTTATTAAATAGGTCTGTGGAATTTCCTGCTTTAATAAAAGAGGGGATATTTTCCATTCTTTGGATGCAGCTACAGTGAATGTGCGATCTCCAGCTTTGCTTTGCTAGGAATGGTAAACATAAATGAATTTAGAGAAGAGCGAAGATAAGTGCGAAATGTGTTATGAGATGTAAAGCAATCTTTGATGTATATACATTATTGGAATATAATTTAAGTTGGAATTCAATGCATCGCCCAATGTACTTCATTATCTAGTCATTCCAACGATAAGACCGACCCCAGATCGACTAGGGACCGAACAAATAATTACAGTCATGATAATCCCCAATGGCCAATGCAATTGATGGTATGGAGTCGGTTTAAAAATAATACGACAAACATGTGACTAGACAATACACAATGTCCCCTATTAAAGCAGGGGTCAAAGAAACTGAAAATTTCAAGCATTATGAGCTGTCTAAATATATTTTCTATTTTCTATCTTCTACCAGCCTTATTTGATTGTTCGAGCTCCAACATGAGCGTGTCACCGACTGTCCTGTGCGATGGGATTTACCACTGCGATCACTTCGAGGACGAATTAGCATGCAGTAAGTCAAAGCACAGCCGATGATATATTCTCTATGTGCTAAACATATTTTCCCCTTATTATATTTTCTAAATGCCTTCACGATTACCTTAATGCAATTATTGTTTTTATTTTTCATTTGGTTAGCAATTGACTTGCTTATGCGTTTCTATAATGGGCAAGTCATGAAAAATTTGTAGAAATTATGGTGTAGGAGTTCAAATTTCTTCTAATATTAATCAGAACCAAAAGAGGTTTTCCACAGGTTCGGAAGTATGGGGTGCTTTAGGAGTGAATGTCGCACAGACTTCTAATGAACACCGTTAGTTAGTGCATGAGTTGCGCTAAATTCGGTTTGAAGACGTAAACTCGTAGTGACGTTATTTTAATTACATAATCAAGTGTCCAATATTGTAAAAAGTGAAAATGACCTTGAAAAATGTAAAGTAAGGAAAAGAAAGAAAGAAAAGAGAAAAGAAGAAAAACGGAGAAAAAAAGAAAAAGAGGGAGGAGAGGAAAGAAAGGAAAAGAAAGAAAAGAAAGAAAAGGAAAAAGAACAAAAAAGAGAAAAGGGGGGAAAAAGGGGGTGAAAGAGAGGAGAGAGGGGCGGGGAGGTAAGAGCCTGAGAGAGGAGGAGTGGGAGTAAAAGAGAGAGGGGGTTGTTGGGTGGAGTTGTCTCGTCGAGGGAGCAAGAAAGACACGGATAAATATGTTGCTGTTTCGGGTCAGCTGTGTCGGTTTTTGCTCGATCCTCGTGTACTATATCAATGCAGAAGTTTAAAGTCGGTGAGATGTTTATTGTTGGTCGGCCGACAAGTTTGTTCCCCTACGAACTGTGACTTTTTATCCGCTGTGACGACTTCGAGACTGACTACAACTACAATACTTGTATTTTCTCGAAGTTTCACTTTCCTTTGATATCAGCTAAAGAAATCAGAGGTTTAACATTATTGGGGAAACTAAATTCAAACAAGGATTAAGAGTCAACAACGGTACGACGAATCGTCTTCCTTCCGCGCTTCGCGGGGGGGGGGGGGGGGGACGGGGGCGGAAACTTCATTTAAACGAGTCGAGAACGGTACAACGAATCGTTTGCTTTCTCTCATACTTTTAGGAAACGTCAATGCTTTCACGCTTCGCGCGGAGGAGGGAAACTGAATTCAGACATTTTAGAGTTAAGAATCGCGAACGATGCAACGAATCGTCTACTTTTTCTAATTATTAAAGTAAACGTCGGAGCTTCCGCGCTTCGCGCTAGAGGGGGAAACTGAATTCAGAACAATTAGGGCTTATTAAGAGTCGGAAACGATACAACGAATCGTCTGCTTTCTCTATTAATTTAAGGAAACGTCTAAGCTTTTCGGGCTTCGTGCGGGAAGGGGAAACTAAATTTAGACAAGGATTAAGAGTCGAAAACGGTACAACGAATCGTCTGCTTTCTCTAATAATTTAAGGAAACGTCAATGCTTTCACGCCTCGCGAGGAGGAGGAAAACTGAATTCAGACATCTTAGGGTTAAGAATCGCGAACGATGCAACGAATCGTCTACTTTTTCTAATAATTAAAGTAAACGTCGGAGCTTCCGCGTTTCGCGCGAGAGGGGAAAACTAAATTCAGAGAAATAGGGCTTATTAAGAGTCGAAAACGGTACAACGATTTGTTTGCTTTCTCTCATACTTTAAGGAAACGTCAGAACTTCAGCGATTCGCGCAGGATAGGGGAAACTAAATTTAGACAAGGATTAAGAGTTGAAAACGGTACAACGAATCGTCTGCTTTCTCTAATAATTTAAGGAAACGTCAAAGCTTCCGCGCATCGCGCATCGATGCCGTTCCCCATAATAAATTCAATCACATTTAGGAGTAGTTTGCTTATTCATCGAACGAGCATTCCAATGACTGACGCATATTCTGTGGACTATCGCAAGGGCTAAGGCTATGTCTTGGCTTGAAGTAACAGCAATTGTCTCAGCATTTTTATGGAATGGCTGTTTAAAGGGAACCTAAACCACGGGATTAATGATTTCACTATTCTTCCTGTCACTTTACCGCACAGTTATGAATATTCATGCATTACAAGTAAAAGTAACATCTTATTTTAGATGATTCAAACAATCATTTCATGTATATATGTGCTTTTCATTGTGGGTTTGGGGGATTTTTTTTAAAAGAGCAAATCTCCCATTGAGTTTCAACATGTGTTAAGTCTCGATCAAAGCGGCAGATCACATTATTCGTCTTCTCGACGATTTCAATGTCTAGTTCAAATTGAAGTTCTGCTTTACAAAAAAGAAGTCGGTTTAAGAATGAGGACGTCGCAAAACAACAGCAAATCAAATAAAGTGAATGTGAATGTTCAAATTTTACTTCAGGTCCTCGTGGTCCATTTCGTACCTGGGAGTGCAAAACAGATTCAAGTTAATATAACAAGCAACACCACCACCTGATGATTTATTATCTTTTCTCTAAGATTGTAAACACTTAAACAAGGCTTAGAGCCTAGGATTGATTGACCTAACAGAGTTTCCGATAAGCTTTGTATATCTAAAGGGTTGTTAAACAACAAATCTTTTATGTGGTCAAATTTATCCATCATGCTACGTATATATAACAACAACAAAAATCTTATTCCGATGTTCTTGTCAACGTATTTATATTTACATCGTTTAGCTTATCATTATCCATTATCATCAAAAGTAGGTGTGTCTACACAGTCACCAGAGTTAAAAGGCAATTTTTTAAGTAGACAAGTCCGACATATCCAATCAGCATCTGACTGAAAATTGTTATATACTGTTTAAGAACATTATATATATTATACAGGGATACTTCTTACCCACGATAACAATCTGCATTGCTCTTCACAAAGAGGAAACTTAGAGAGTTTCAACGTCATTATCACAGCGGATTGTTCCTTTCCTGTCGTACTTCGTGAGACTCGTAATTCTGTCATCTGATGTCCATTTTGTTTCCGTGTTTTGTACAGAATACATGCTTTTCCCGGTGAAATCGTGAATGGATAATATAAAGTAACTTTCTCGAGAGAGGCTCCCAAATTTTTCAGTGCTAGTTGACGGAGCTTATATATCAATCTTCAGTTGACGAACCCTTCATAATCGAATATGGATGCAAAAGTCTTTTTTTTTCTAACATTAATTTTCCCCCTTCTTCTCTCTCTTGTCTTTAATTTTGTTAACAGATAATTCAGCTACATATCTGCAGGAAGACGAATCACATTTCATAAACATGCCTTTCACCAGCACCAGCCGATTGTACAATGCATTCTTGCTACAAACAAATACTACGTATGGTTTTCGAATCGTGTTCCAATATTTGTATCTCCAGTATGATGGTGATGAAGTCCAAATAGGGACAGGTAACGATCCGTCTGACATACAGTCTGTCATCAAAACTATCCATGGATATACACAATACGCTCGTGATGATCTTTATGTAGGTACCAATGAGATGTGGTTTACTATCATAGCAACAAAGAGTTTCACCAGGGTTAGAATCGACGTTGAGATCATCGCCATTGACCTATCAAGTAAGTTTGTGAATAGTCTCGATTTGTCTTCTAATGATAATAATAACTAGTATTTAGTACCCTGTCCACAGTAAACTAAATCAAAGCTTTAAAACAAAATGATCATACATTCATCAGAAAGGGTACATACACAATGTTTAAAAGGGATATGGAAAAGAAAAGGGCTTAACTTAACTATTTAGGGAAGAGGTATGTTTTCAAGAGTTTATTAAATAGGTCTGTGGAATTTTCTGCTTTAATAAAAGAGGGGATATTTTCCATTCTTTGGATGCAGCTACAGTGAATGTGCGATCGCCAGCTTTGCTTTGCTAGGAATGGTAAACATAAATGAATTTCGAGAAGAGCAAAGATAAGTGCGAAATGTGTTATGAGATGTAAAGCAATCTTTGATGTATATACATTATTGGAATATGATTTAAGTTGGAATTCAATGCATCTCCCAATTTACTTCATTATCTAGTCATTCCAACAATCAGACCGACCCCAGATCGACTAGGGACCGAACAAATAATTACATCGTCATGATAATCCCCAATGGCCAATGCAATTGATGGTATGGAGTCGGTTTGAAAATAATACGACAAACATGTGACTAGACGATACACAATGTCCCCTATTAAAGCAGGGGTCAAAGAAACTGAAAATTTCAAGCATCATGAGCTGTCTAAATATTATATTTTCTATTTTCTATCTTCTACCAGCCTTATTTGATTGTTCGAGCTCCAACATGAGCGTGTCATCGACTGTCCTGTGCGATGGGATTTACCACTGCGATCACTTCGAGGACGAATTAGCATGCAGTAAGTCAAAGCAAAACTGATGATATATTCTCTATGTGCTAAACATATTTTCCCCTCATTATATTTTCTAAATGCCTTCACGATTACCTTAATGCAATTATTGTTATTATTTTTCATTTGGTTAGCAATTGACTTGCTTATGTGTTTCTATAATGGGCAAGTCATGAAAAATTTGTAGAAATTAGGGTGTAGGAGTTCAAATTTCTTCTAATATTAATCAGAACCAAAAGAGGTTTTCCACAGGTTCGGAAGTATGGGGTGCTTTAGGAGTGAATGTCGCACAGACTTCTAATGAAAACCGTTAGTTAGTGCATGAGTTGCGCTAAATTCGGTCTGAGGAAGTAAACTCGTAGTGACGTTATTTTAATTACATAATCAAGTGTCCAATATTGTAAAAAGTGAAAATGACCTTGAAAAATGTAATAGTAGGAGACCAGCCTGTAGGTTCCGTGACCAATCACTGGGAACAAAGGTTTAATAGTGTTTTTGTGTTCCCTGATGAATACCGAACAATTTTGACTTGGGCTGCCCCCTTGAAAATCCCGGGCATTTTCGTGAGGGGTCAACAAAGGTCACACAGGAATAAAAATTCAAATAGTTCCAATCGTGTCAATATGCATATCAAATTACTCGTCTGGTCATGAGGATTCCAAAAATGAATAGTTTGCTATACCTCCGACCTTAAATGAGGGCGCTATGGTCAAAAACGTTAAAAGGTCAACACACTTTTGACTGGTGGTCAAATTCACCAACACAGTGAACCTTATTAAATCACATATCAAATTACTCGTCTGGTCATAAGGATTCCAAAAATGTATAGTTTGTTATACCTCCGACCTTAAATGAGGGTGCTTTGGTCAAAAAAGTCAATGCACTTTAGAAATTCACCAACACAGTTAACTTGTCCGATTCTAATGACTTTAGGGTCTAATAATATGTTTTCTGACATAACAAATTTAACTAAGCAACTTTTAAAATCAAAAGTGGTTGCCATAACCTTGAAATTTCCCCAAACCCATGGATAAGAAGTTGTTAGATGTTTGTCACCGAAACGGCAGCCATTTTGAATGTACATGGTCAAGGTAAGCACTTTTACTTTTGAAAGTTGTATAGTTGAATTTGCCATGTCAGAAAACATATTATTAGACCCTAAAATCATTAGAATCGGACAATGTTAACTGTGTTGATGAATTTCTAAAGTGCATTGACCTTTTTTACCATAGCGCCCTCATTTAAGGTCGGAGGTATATCAAACTATATATTTTTGGAATCCTTATGACCAGACGAGTAAGTTAATATGCAATTTGATAAGATTAACTGTGTTGGTAAATTTGACTACCAGCCAAAAGTGTGTTGACCTTTCAACATTTTTTACCATAGCGCCCTCATTTAAGGTCGGAGGTATAGCAAAATATACATTTTCGGAATCCTCATGACCAGACGAATAATTTAATATGCATATTGATTGGAACTATTTGAATTTTTATTCCTGTGTGACCTTTGTTGACCCCTCACGAAAATGCCCGGGATTTTCAAGGGGGCAGCCCAAGTCAAAATTGTTCGGTATTCATCAGGGAACAAAAAAACACTTGCAAACCTTTGTTCCCAGAGATTGGTCACGGAACCTACAGGCTGGTCTCCTACTATAAAGTAAGGAAAAGAAAGAAAGAAAAGCGAAGAGAAGAAAAGCGGAGAAAAAAACGAAAAAGAGGGAGGAGAGGAAAGAAAGGAAAAGAAAGAAAAGAAAGAAAAGGAAAAAGAAGAAAAAAGAGAAAAGGGGGGAAAAGGGGGGTGAAAGAGAGGAGAGAGGGGGGGGGGGAGGTAAGAGCCTGAGAGAGGAGGAGTGGGAGTAAAAGAGAGAGGGGGTTGTTGGGTGGAGTTGTCTCGTCGAGGGAGCAAGAAAGACACGGGTAAATATGTTGCTGTGTCGGGTCAGCTGTGTCGGTTTTTGCTCGATCCTCGTGTACTATATCAATGCAGAAGTTTAAAGTCGGTGAGATGTTTATTGTTGGTCGGCCGACAAGTTTGTTCCCCCTACAAACTGTGACTTTTTGTCCGCTGTGACGACTTTGAGACTGACTACAACTACAATACTTGTATTTTCTCGAAGTTTCACTTTCCTTTAATATCAGCTATAGAAATCAGAGGTTTAACATTATCGGGGAAACTAAATTCAAACAAGGATTAAGAGTCAACAACGGTACGACGAATCGTCTTCCTTCCGCGCTTCGCGGGGGGGGGGGGGGGGGGGGGACGGGGGCGGAAACTTCATTTAAACGAGTCGAGAACGGTACAACGAATCGTTTGCTTTCTCTCATACTTTTAGGAAACGTCAATGCTTTCACGCTTCGCGCGGAGGAGGGAAACTGAATTCAGACATTTTAAGGTTAAGAATCGCGAACGATGCAACGAATCGTCTACTTTTTCTAATTATTAAAGTAAACGTCGGAGCTTCCGCACTTCGCGCGAGAGGGGGAAACTGAATTCAGAACAATTAGGGCTTATTAAGAGTCGAAAACGGTACAACGAATCGTCTGCTTTCTCTAGTAATTTAAGGAAACGTCAAAGCTTCCGCGCAACGCGCTAAAGGGGGAAAATTGAATTCAGATAAGGATTAAGAGTCGAAAACAGTACAACGAATCGTCCGCTTTCTCTAATAATTTAAGGAAACGTCAAAGCTTCCGCGCATCGCGCTAAAGGGGAAAAAACTGAATTCAGATAAGGATAAAGAGTCGAGAACAGTACAACGAATCGTTTGCTTTCTCTCATACTTTAAGGAAACGTCAAAACTTCAGCGATTCGCACGGGAGGGGGAAAAAACTGAATTCAGATAAGGATTAAGAGTCGAGAACAGTACATTGAAACGTTTGCTTTCTCTCATAATTTAAGGAAGGGTCAAAGCTTTAGCGCTTCGCGCGAGAGGAGAAAACTGAATTCAGAGAAATAGGGCTTATTAAGAGTCGAAAATGGTACAACGATTCGTCTGCTTTCTCTAGTAATTTAAGGAAACGTCAAAGCTTCCGCGCATCGCGCATCGATGCCGTTCCCTATAATAAATTCAATCACATTTAGGAGTAGTTTTCTTATTCATCGAACGAGCATTCCGATGACTGACGCATATTCTGTGGACTATCGCAAGGGCTAAGGCTATGTCTTGGCTTGAAGTAACAGCAATTGTCTTAGCATTTTAATGGAATGTCTGTTTAAAAGGAACCTAAACCACGTGATTAATGCTTTCACTATTCTTCCTGTCACTTTATCGCACAGTTATGAATATTCATGTATTAAAAGATAAAGTAACAGCTTACTCCAGATGATTCAAACAATCATTTCATGTCTATATGTGCTTTTCATTGTGGTTTGGGGGGATTTTTTTGAAAAGAGCAAATCTCCCATTAAGTTTCAACATGTGTTAAGTCTCGATCAAAGCGGCAGATCACATTATTCGTTTTCTCGACGATTTCAATGTCTAGTTCAAATTGAAGTTCTGCTTTACAAAAAAGAAGTCGGTTGAAGAATGAGGACGTCGCAAAACAACAGCAAATCAAATAAAGTGAATGTGAATGTTCAAATTTTACTTCAGGTCCTCGTGGTCCATTTCATACCTGAGAGTGCAAATCAGATTCAAGTTAATATAACAAGCAACACCACCACCTGATGATTTATTATCTTTTCTCTAAGATTGTAAACACTTAAACAAGGCTCAGAGCCTAGGATTGATTGACCTAACAGAGTTTCCGATTAGCTTTGTATATCTAAAGGGTTGTTAAACAACATACCTTTGATGTGGTCAAATTAACCATCATGCTACGTATATATATAACAACAACAATAATCATGTATGGATGCAAAAGTAATTTGTTTTTCTTACATTAATTTTTCCCCTTCTTCTCTCTCTTGTCTTTAATTTTGTTAACAGATAATTCAGCTATATATCTGCAGGATGACGAATCACATTTCATAAACATGCCTTTCACCAGCACCAACCGATTGTACAATGCATTCTTGCTACAAACAAATACTACGTATGGTTTCCGAATCGTGTTCCAATATTTGTATCTCCAGTATGATGGTGATGAAGTCCAAATAGGGACAGGTAACGATCCGTCTGACATACAGTCTGTCATCAAAACTATCCATGGATATACACAATACGCTCGTGATGATCACTATGTAGGTACTAATGAGATGTGGTTTGCTATCATAGCAGCAAAGAGTTTTACCAGGGTTAGAATCGACGTTGAGATCATCGCCATTGACCTATCAAGTAAGTGTGTGATTAGTCTCGATTTGTCTTCTAATGATAATAATAACTAGTATTTAGTACCCTGTCCACAGTACACTAAATCAAAGCTTTAAAACAAAATGATCATACATTCATCAGAAAGGGTACATACACAATGTTTAAAAGGGATATGGAAAAGAAAAGGGCTTAACTTCACTATTTAGGGAAGAGGTATAGGCCAAGAGCATTAGTTTTAACATGGAAATTTATGGTAACAAGCTGATTTTTTCAGGATAGCTCCAGGAATATGTCTAGATTAACATACTAAAAGTCCTCATAAATCCTCCTTGAGCGTTTTCCGCAATCCAAGATGGCGTCCAAAATGGCCGCCATGTCCTGAATTTCTTATAGCTCTGCAACTAGATAACCCAAATACAAAATTTAAATATCTAAATATATGTTTTTTAGCATAAGGAACTCAATAAAATACATGTTGATAAATTCTTCAACACACAAGTAGCTATAAACCACTTTTAGTCCTTTTCGAAATCCAAAATGGCGCCCAAAATTGCCGCCATTTCCTGTATTTCTTATAACTTTGCAACTAGATAACCCAAATACCAATTTAAATGTCTAAACATATGTTTTTCAGCATAAGGAACTCAACCAAATAGTTATTTACAAATTTTGAAACACACAAGTGGCAGTAAAACCACTTGAGCCCTTCCGGAAATTCAAAATGGCCATTATTTCCAAATTTATCTCATTGTAAGTAGATACGTAATGAATATAATGAAATGTCTAGACTAGAAAAGCACCATTGAAATACATATCAGTACAACAATCTGTTAATTAAAAATACCTCTTATGCATAAAGTACACACACACACACACACCAACATACACATATGGCTGCTTCCATCATCCTCAACGATATCAGACTGACAGTGTGCAACCGTGAAGAGTACTCAACATTAGATGGAACTGAAAATGTAGACACATTAGTACCAAGGTCGCTAAAGCTTTTTATACATAATGACTGTAAGAGGTGCGGTATGGATGTTGCTTTGCTGCAGCACTAGTTGGAAGTCGACTTTTTAACTGAAAGGATGAACTCAGAGAACTGCGACCAATTGCCCGTTTAATTGTATGCAGTGTGACGGTAGTCATCAAGAACTGCTGGCCCCATAAAGGCTTTCCCGGCTCTTTTTTTTTTTACCTCGTCATGGGTGCTTCCACTGCGAATATATCAAGCAAGCCATAGTCAAGTTTCTTGTGGACCATATTGAAAGTTTTACGACTGCCCTGATGGTAGGTTGCAGAGACCGTATCACACCCTGTCACAGCTTAAAGAAACATCAGGCAATTTCTAGTGTCCCCAATGGCATGCTGAATTTCATGAATGTTGAAGACCGTGACAGGATTCTGCGGCATAGCATGTGCATATCTGTGGAAGTGGTTGCCGGAGCAAGTAGCATGACCAGTAAATCTGTGTCCTTACCAACGGGCACCTGTTCTGACTCTGCTACTGCTTGTGCTATAGAGACAATCAGGTTTAATAGTGGCATCCGCTTCTGCCTGCCTGATACCGTTATGTATTTTGTCACGTAGACTTTGTATAAGTCTCATCTTATTGTTGCTGTAGGCAAGCTGTTTTGGTTTGTGCTTGTTGGCATATAATATATTATCATCAAATAAAGAGGTACATCTTTGGGCTATTCGTCTCTGCTCAGCTACCTTTGTCGAAGTTGCACTTCCATATCCATCGAACACCACCGTCACATGAGCTCCATAATGATTAAGGGTGCAGTAGGCGACCACGGCCATCTTAAACAAAGAGACCATTTCTGGCACGTTGGATTGCTTGGAGAACGAATTCAGCAGGAGACCCAGAGAACTCTTTGTTGGCTTCCGCAGCACCCCACATTTGAAAGGGAAAGTGCGTGGGAATATGTTCATAAGCAAAGACCGATTCCATCTCAGTATTGTTATTCAGGACACATGTTATTCTGTTGAACAGTAGTGTTGGGTTGACTTATGTGCTTTGTCCCTGATTTTCACTCTCTTACTATTGGCACCAATGGTCTTTATCTTGTCCTTACGATGTACGTAACTTGAATTCTGTAAACTTCCTACCATGCATTCGTTTCGGATGCCGCTACTATGCCGATTTGTACAGGTTAATCACAATTAACAGATTAGCCAACGACGATGCCAGTTGACAAGGAGACCAGGCAATTAGTTTCGTATCAAGCAAATGGTGATGTGCCTGCAGCCATCCAACAAAGAAACATCTTTCTTTATTGTCTCTTGACCTGGTACTTTGCTGTATGTCTTTATGCTGCTCTGGTGTACCAGAGTGTACTCCGGTGAACTGTTCCAGTTCATCACAGGTAGGAACACAGTGAGGAAGTACATGAACCCACTTTAATAGCCAATGTACTGTCTGTGATTCCACGTCCACGAGTCATTTCTCTAGATGTTTTCAGCTGCCGCATCAGGAACTTTTCAATGGTCTGATCAGAAAAGTTTCCACCCCAGAATGAATCCACACAGCGGATGGTAAAATATCCCATTTCTGCGAATTCATTTCCTGGCATAGTTTGCTCTAGAGCTTCCATCTGTTTTAAAAACAACCTGACATATTTGAACTAGGGAAGATGTCCTGCAGCATGGAAATGTTGTATCATTTCCCTTACACAGCTGAGATGGAGCTTCCAGTCCCTGTCCTTTCAGCTGGAATGAAACATTGCAGAATAGACACATAAATGTCGGATTTACTGCAACCAAAGTTTCCCTGTCCTACTGTGTCCTGCTGCCCGTGCAATGAGTTGTGAAATGATCTGACTTTAACTGTTTGGCACACTCTTCTCAGGTCCAACAGTCACCTTCTTGTCCTGGTTGAGGAGTGCACCATACAGATTCGCTAAGTGGTCCTTATCTATGCTGTCTAAGACGCCAGGTTTACCCATCAACACGCCATTGAGGGCAGCTGAAGTAAGTATGTGAGCACGAAGAGAAGGGGAAATGCATGACCAGATTGCATTATGTATGACAGACCCTTTGGCGTCTCCCATAGCTCTACAAGCATACTTCTGCCCATGACGTGGACTATATGCTGCCGAGATATGGCATGAGGAGGTGAAATCCACCAAAACGGACGATTACTTTTCCTAGGTCTTGAGAAGAAGCTACAATCTCTGCTGCCTTGATGTACGAGGGCTGGTTAAATGTTACTGCACATATTCTTAAGTTATATGTTTTTCACATTGTGACTGTGCAAAGTATAGTGCCGTGTAGATGGTACTCGGATTAGAGGAGTCTAAATTTATGATGGGCAGAGTTTCAATTCTCGTACTGGTCACTCTGCATGGCCACTTTCATGAAACCAATCCATGAAGGACAAAGCTCATGTTGCTCAGCTCAAGATGTCTATCTGTTCACGTGAGCCACACTTCCGGTGTTTATACGAAGCCATTCCAACAATATTGGCGACAGAAATGACCTGGTCTACTAGCAGAAATGACCTGGTCTACTAGCAGAGATGACATGGAATGGGCTATTGAGGTGCATGTCCTGTTAGAAACCTTGTGACTTTTGCCTTTGCGACAGTAATTGGTACTAATGTGTCTTCATTTTCAGTTCCATCTGACGTTGAGTACTCTTTACGGTTTGCACACTGTCAGTCTGATGAAAGCAGCCATATTTGTGCATGTGTGTGTGGATGGGTGTGTGGGTGTGTATACGTTATGTATAAGAAATATTTAATTATTTAACGAAAGGTTTATTTGTACTGATATGTATTACAATAGTGCATTTCTTGTATAGACATTTGATTGTATTCATAACGCACCTACTTTAATACAGTGAGTTAAATTCGAAATAATGGCCATTTTGGACGCCATTTTGAATTTCGGAAAGGGCACAATTGGTTTTACTGCCACTTGTGTGTTTCAAAATTTATTGATAAGTATTTGTTTGTGTTGCTTATGCTGAAAAAACATATATTTAGACATTTAAATTTGGTATTTGGGTTATCTAGATGCACAGTTATAAGAAATTCAGGAATGGCAGCAATTTTGGGCGCCATTTTGGATTTCGGGAAGGGCTAAAGTGGTTTATAGCTACTTGTGTGTTTCAAAATTTATCAACATGTATTTTATTGAGTTCCTTATGCTAAAAAACATACATTTAGACATTTAAATTTTGTATTTGGGTTATCTAGTTGCAAAGTTATAAGAAAATCAGGAAATGGCGGCCATTTTGGACGCCATCTTGGATTACGGAAAACGCTCAAGGAGGATATACGAGGACTTTTAGTATGTTATTCTAGACATATTCCTGGAGCTATCCTGAAAAAAAATCAGCTTGTTACCAAACATTTCAGGTTTAAGCCTATTTTGACCTAATGCTCTTGGCCTAGTATGTTTTCAAGAGTTTGTTAAAAAGGTCTGTGGAATTTCTGCTTTAATGAAAGAGGGGGTATTTTCCATTCTTTTAATGCAGTTACAGTGAATGTGCGATCGCCAGCTTTGCTTTGCTAGGAATGGTAAACAGAATTGAATTTTGAGAAGAGCGAAGATTAGTGCGAAATGTGTTATGAGATGTAAAGCAATCTTTGATGTATATACATTATTGGAATATAATTTAAGTTGGAAATCACTGCATCGCTCAATGTACTTCATTATCTAGTCATTCCAACGATAAGACCGACCCCAGATTGACTAGGGACCGAACAATGATAATCTCCAATGGCCAATGCAATTGATCAGGGGCGGCGATTTCTTTTCATGACCGGGGGGGGGGGGGGGGGGGGGGACGAAATGCGAGGAACGAGGGAGGAGTGACGTAATGAGCAAAATCGTTTTTTTTTTTTTTTTTTGGGGGGGGAGAAAAAGATCCGCATCATCACCGCCAGGGGCGGCGATCCCGGGGGGGGGGGTGGACGGGGGGACACGTCCCCCCACCCCCCTCGATTTTTGTAGGGGGGATCTTCCCCCCCGAAAATTTGAAAAAGTGCAAAAAAATAATGTAGAGTAAATACTGACTAAAGACTTTAGCACACTATAAGGCTTTGGAGGGCCCAAGAGTGCAGCGTTTAGACAAATAAAAATACAAAAATCTTCTGGCTCGGGAGCTATGCTCCCTCGCAGAATATTCTTCAAAATGTACAAGTGAAGTGTGAAAAAAAGTGAAGTGCGAAAAAAGTACATTGTTTGTTTTTATACTATAATTTTGCTAAGGAATATAATTTTATAATACAACAAAACTTCAAAAACTGTGAGGGAGTAGTCACTTTCGTCTCCTTCATCCCTCTTATTCACTATGCTCACTCACTCGGACAACAAAACTTCAAAAACTGTGAGGGAGTAGTCACTTTCGTCTCCTTCATCCCTCTCATTCACTATGCTCACTCACTCGGGCTTTGGGCAGTCCACCCCCCCCTCCCGATAAAATTCAAACGTGGTTTATTTCTAATTCGTTACCAGTGACTAATTTACAAATGCTGTTGAAATGGCCTATTTCCCTGAGCTTCCGGTGGTTCTGTCCCCTGTACCCCACCAAGGTCCCTAAGGCAGGCCCCTGGTTGCTCAGCTGACCATAATCAAATGCCTAAATCACCTGAGCTTCCGGGGGCTCCGCCCCCTGGACCCCAACAGGGCCCTACACGGACCTCTGGATGCACATATGACCATATTCAAAAGCCTGAAACCATGAGCTTCCGAGGGCTCCACCCCTAGACCCCACCAAGGGCCCTAAGGCGCCCCTGGATGCTCATCTGATCGTAATTTAAGGCCTAAAACCGCTGAGCTTCTGGGGCTTCACCCCCTGGACCCCACTTTGATTAGTGACCTGCATGCATGTGTCACAAACAAGGTATCAAAATATGCTCATCTGACCCTTATTAAATGCCTAAAAAACTCTGAGCTTCACGGGGCTCCGCCCTTGACCCCCGCCGGGGCTTTGCCCGTGGACCCCACGCCAATTTACGCCCCCACCTGCTTTGCATGCTGTATCTGATCGCAAATACTTAAGCCCCCCCTAACTCCCATTTTGAAAAACGTTCCGCGGGGCCTGCATGTAACATGTAAGTGCGGTGATGATGCGGATTTTTTTCTCCCCCCCCCCCCAAAAAAAAAGATTTTGCTCATAACGTCACTCCTCCCCTGTTCCTCCTCGCATTCGTCCCCCCGGTCATGAAAAGAAATCGCCGCCCCTGATCACCGCTCTTACATGTTACATGCAGGCCCCGCGGAACGTTTTTCAAAGTGGGAGTGAGGGGGGGGGGGTGGGCTTAAGTATTTGCGATCAGATATAGATTTTTTTGCACTTTTTCAAATTTTCCGGGGGGAAGATCCCCCCTACAAAAATCGAGGGGGTGGGGGGACGTGTCCCCCCCGTCCCCCCCCCCCCCCGGGATCGCCGCCCCTGCAATTGATGGTATGGAGTCGGTTTGAAAATAATACGACAAACATGTGACTAGACAATACACAATGTCCTCTATTGAAGCAGGGGTCAAAGAAACTGAAAATTTCAAGCATTATCAACTGTCTAAATATATTTTCTTTTTTCTATCTTCTACCAGCCTTATTTGATTGTTCGAGATCCAACATGAGCGTGTCACCGACTGTCCTGTGCGACGGGATTTACCACTGCGATCACTTCGAGGACGAATTAGCATGCAGTAAGTCAAAGCAAAACTGATGATATATTCTCTATGTGCAAAACATATTTTCCCCTTATTACATTTTCTTAATGCCTTCACGATTACTTTAATGCGATTATTGTTTTTATATTTCATTTGGTTAGCAATTGACTTGCCAATTCGTTTCTATAATAGGCAAGTCATGAAAAATATGTAGAAATTAGGGTGTAGGAGTTCAAATTTCTTCTAATATTAATCAGAACCAAAAGAGGTTTTCCATAGGTTCGGAAGTATGGGGTGCTTTAGGAATGAATGTCGCACAGACTTCTAATGAAAACCTTTAGTTAGTGCATGAGTTGCGCTTATTTGATTGTTCGAGATCCAACATGAGCGTGTCACCGACTGTCCTGTGCGATGGGATTTACCACTGCGATCACTTCGAGGACGAATTAGCATGCAGTAAGTCAAAGCAAAACTGATGATATATTCTCTATGTGCTAAACATATTTTCCCCTTATTACATTTTCTTAATGCCTTTACGATTACTTTAATGCGATTATTGTTTTTATATTTCATTTGGTTAGCAATTGACTTGCCAATTCGTTTCTATAATAGGCAAGTCATGAAAAATATGTAGAAATTAGGGTGTAGGAGTTCAAATTTCTTCTAATATTAATCAGAACCAAAAGAGGTTTTCCATAGGTTCGGAAGTATGGGGTGCTTTAGGAGTGAATGTCGCACAGACTTCTAATGAAAACCTTTAGTTAGTGCATGAGTTGCGCTAAATTCGGTTTGAGGACGTAAACTCGTAGTGACGTTATTTTCATTACATAATCAAGCGTCCAATATTGTAAAAAATGAAAATGACCTTGAAAAATGTAAAGTAAGGAAAAGAAAGAAAGAAATGAGAAGAGAAGAAAAACGGAGAAAAAAGAAAAAGAGGGAGGGGAGGAAAGAAAGGAAAAGAAAGAAAAGAAAGAAAAGGAAAAGAAGAAAAAAGAGAAAAGGGGGAAAAAAGGGGGTGAAAGAGAGGAGAGAGGAGAGAGGGGGGAGGTAAGAGCCTGAAAGAGGAGGAGTGGGAGTAAAAGAGAGAGGGGGTTGTTGGGTGGAGTCGTCTCGTCGAGGGAGCAAGAAACACGGGTAAATATGTTGCTGTGTCGGGTCAGCTGTGTCGGTTTTTGCTCGATCCTCGTGTACTATATCAATGCAGAAGTTTAAAATTGGTGAGATGTATATTGTTGGTCGGCCGACAAGTTTGTTCCCCTACGAACTGTGACTTTTTATCCGCTGTGACGACTTCGCGACTAACTACAACTACAATAATACTTGTATTTTCTCGAAGTTTCACTTTCCTTTAAACTCAGTTAAAAAAATCAGAGGTTTAACATTATCGGGGAAACTAAATTCAAACAAGGATTAAGAGTCAACAACGGTACGACAATCGTCTTCCTTTCTCTTTATTTTGATGAAACTCCAAAAATTCCGCGCTTCGCGCAGGGGCGGGGGCGGAAACTTCATTTAATCGAGTCGAGAACGGTACAACGAATCATTTGCTTTCTCTCATACTTTTAGGAAACGTCAAAGCTTTCGCGCTTCGCGCAGAGGAGGGAAACTGAATTCAGACATTTTAGGGTTAAGAGTGGCGAACGATGCAACGAATCGTCTACTTTTTTTCTAATAATTAAAGTAAACGTCGGAGCTTCCGCGCTTCGGGGGAGAGGGAAAAACTGAATTCAGAACAATTAGGGCTTATTCAGAGTCGGAAACGGTACAACGAACCGTCTGCTTTCTCTAGTAATTTAAGGAAACGTCTAAGCTTTTCGCGCTTCGCGCGGGAAGGGGAAACTAAATTTAGAAAAGGATTAAAAGTCGAAAACGGTACAACGAATCGTCCGCTTTCTCTAATAATTTAAGGAAACGTCAAAGCTTCCGCGCAACGCGCTCAAGGGGGAAAAATTGAATTCAGATAAGGATAAAGAGTCGAGAACAGTATGACGAATCGTTTGCTTTCTCTCATACTTTAAGGAAACGTCAAAACTTCAGCGATTCGCACGAGAGGGGGAAAACTGAATTGAGATAAGGATTAAGAGTCGAGAACAGTACATTGAATCGTTTGGTTTCTTTCATACTTTAAGGAAAGGTCAAATCTTCAGCGCTTTGCGCGAGAGGGGAAAACTGAGTTCAGAGAAATAGGGCTTATTAAGAGTCAAAAACGGTACAACGATTCGTCTGCTTTCTCTAGTAATTTAAGGAAACGTCTAAGCTTTTCGCGCTTCGCGCGGGAAGGGGGAAACTAAATTTAGACAAGGATTAAGAATCGAAAACGGTACAACGAATCGTCTGCTTTCTCTAATAATTTAAGGAAACGTCAAAGCTTCCGCGCATCGCGCATCGATGCCGTTCCATATAATAAATTAAATCACATATAGAGTAGTTTGCTTATTCATCGAACGAGCATTCCAATGACTGACGCATATTCTGTGGACTATCGCAAGGGCTAAGGCTATGTCTTGGCTTGAAGTAACAGCATTTGTCTTAGTATTTTTATGGAATGGCTGTTTAAATGGAACCTTAACCACGGGATTAATGCTTTCACTATTCTTCCTGTCACTTTATCGCACAGTTATGAATATTCATGTATTAAAAGTAAAAGTAACATCTTACTTTAAATAATTCAAACAATCATTTCATGTCTATATGTGCTTTTCATTGTGTGTTTGGGCGATTTTCAAGAAAAGAGCAAATCTCCCATTAAGTTTCAACATGTGTTAGGTCTCGATCAAAGCGGCAGATCACATTATTCGTCTTCTCGACGATTTCAATGTCTAGTTCAAAATGAAGTTCTGCTTTACAAAAAAAGAAGTCGGTTGAAGAATGAGGACGTCGCAAAACAACAGCAAATCAACTAAAGTGAATGTGAATGTTCAAATTTTACTTCAGGTCCTCATGGTCCATTTCATACCTGGGAGTGCAAATCAGATTCAAGTTAATATAACAAGCAACACCACCACCTGATGATTTATTATCTTTTCTCTAAGATTGTAAACACTTAAACAAGGCTCAGTGCCTAGGATTGATTGACCTAACACAGTTTCCGATAAGCTTTGTATATCTAAAGGGTTGTTAAACAACATATCTTTTATGTGGTCAAATTTATCCATCATGCTACGTATATATAACACCAACAAAAATCTTATTCCAATGTTCTTGTCAACTTATTTATATTTACATCGTTTAGCTTATCATTATCCATTATCATCAAAAGTAGGTGTGTCTACACAGTCATCAGAGTTGAAAGGCAATTCTTTAAGTAGACAAGTCCGACATATCCAATCAGCATCTGACTGAAAATTGTTATATACTGTTTAAGAACATTTTATATACTATACAGGGATACTTCTTACCCGCGATAACAATCTGCTTTGCTCTTCACAACCGTCATTATCACAGCGGATTGTTACTTTCCTGTCGTCCTTCGTAAGACTCGTAATTCTGTCATCTGATGTCCATTTTGTTTCCGTGTTTTGTATAGAATACATGCTTTTCCCGGTAAAATCATAAATGGATAATGTAACTTTCTCGAGAGAGGCTCCCAAATTTGTCAGTGCTAGTTGACGGAGCTTATATATCAATCTTCAGTTGGCGAACCTTTCATAATCATGTATGGATGCAAAAGTCTTTTTTTTTCTTACATTAATTTTCCCCTTCTTCTCTCTCTCTTGTCTTTAATTTTGTTAACAGATAATTCAGCTACATATCTGCAGGAAGACGAATCACATTTCATAAACATGCCTTTCACCAGCACCAGCCGATTGTACAATGCATTCTTGCTACAAACAAATACTACGTATGGTTTTCGAATCGTGTTCCAATATTTGTATCTCCAGTATGATGGTGATGAAGTCCAAATAGGGACAGGTAACGATCCGTCTGACATACAGTCTGTCATCAAAACTATCCATGGATATACACAATACGTTTCTGATGATCTCTATGTAGGTACCAATGAGATGTGGTTTACTATCATAGCAACAAAGAGTTTCACCGGGTTAGAATCGACGTTGAGATCATCGCCATTGACCTATCAAGTAAGTTTGTGATTAGTCTTGATTTGTCTTCTAATGATAATAATAACTAGTATTTAGTACCCTGTCCACAGTAAACTAAATCAAAGCTTTTAAACAAAATGATCATACATTCATCAGAAAGGGTACATACACAATGTTTAAAAGCGATATGGAAAAGAAAAGGGCTTAACTTAACTATTTAGGGAAGAGGTATGTTTTCAAGAGTTTGTTAAATAGGTCTGTGGAATTTTCTGCTTTATAAAAGAGGGGGTATTTTCCATTCTTTGGATGTTGTTACAGTGAATGTACGATCGCCAGCTTTGCTTTGCTAGGAATGGTAAACAGAAATGAATTTCGAGAAGAGCGAAGAAGATAGTGCGAAATGTGTTATGAGATATAAAGCAATCTTTGATGTATATACACTGTCGCTCATAAAGTTGGGAATATATTAGTTTTACCCCAATTTATGGAATTATTTTAAAAATAATTTAGAAATAATAGATCTAGATAATAGTATACATTCTCAGATTTTATTGAATAATAATTTGCCAATGTGTGTTTTGCGGGACTGCTAAAGCATGTGTATGCTACCATGCTTTTCAACTAGGGGACTTACGCCCTCAAGTCATAAATGACAGTAATGAGGATTAATGCCAAACAAAAGGGAACTAATATAGCACATCGACACGGTTTTGATCCTGGGGACTCACAGTTACGAGGCCATTGCTTTGTCACTGAACCATGACTGTACGCAGCGGGGGCTAGGGTAGGGGGCAGTTTCCATAAATAAAATAAAAAACAGAAAATGCAATAAATTTTCAATAATTTATTGCCTTTACCCCGGTTCCCAACATAAAAAATCTTCTATGTACCCATGCCTTGAGCCATAATGCATGGCCGTCCAGAGGATATTTTTATGTTGGGGACCGGGGTAAAATCCAATAAATGATTGAAAATTTATTGCATTTTCTGTGTTTTTTTTTTATTTATGGAAACTGCCCCCTACCCTAGCCACCGCTGCGTACAGTCATGGTTCAGTGACAAAGCAATGACCTCGTAACCGTGAGGCCCCAGGATCAAAACCGTGTCAATGTGCTATATTAGTGCCCTTTTGTGGGAATTAATCCTCATTATTGTCATTTGACTTAGGGCATAGGTCCCCTAGTTGATAAGCATAGTAGCATACACATGCTTTAGCAGTCACGCAAAACACACATTGGCAAATTGTTATTCAATAAAATCTGGGAATGTATAGTATTATCTAGATCTATATTTTTAAATTATTTTTTTAAATAATTCCATAAATTGGGGTAAAACAAAAATATTCCACCTTTATGAGCAGCAGTGTACATTTTTAGAATATAATTTAAGTTGGAAATCACTGCATAGCTCAATGTACTTCATTATCTAGTCATTCCAACAATAAGACCGACCCCAGATCGACTAGGGACCGAACAAATAATTACAGTCATGATAATCCCCAATGGCCAATGCAATTGATGGTATGGAGTCGGTTTGAAAATAATACGACAAACATGTGACTAGACGATACACAATGTCCCCTATTGAAGCAGGGGTCAAAAAACTGAAAATTTCAAGCATTATGAGCTGTCTAAATATATTTTCTATTTTCTATCTTCTACCAGCCTTATTTGATTGTTCGAGCTCCAACATGAGCGTGTCACCGACTGTCCTGTGCGATGGGATTTACCACTGCGATTACTTCGAGGACGAATTAGCATGCAGTAAGTCAAAGCACAACTGATGATATATTCTCTATGTGCTAAACATATTTTCCCCTTATAACATTTTCTTAATGCCTTCATGATTACCTAAATGCAGTCATTGTTTTTATTTTTCATTTGGTTAGCAATTGACCTTGCTTATGTGTTTCTATAATAGGCAAGTCATGAAAATATGTAGAAATTAGGATGTAGGAGTTCAAATTTCTTGTGATATTAAAGATAAACTTGAGTTCTGGTAAAAAAAAAGAAAATAAATTCTCACAGAATCAAACGAAACTTACACTGAATGTTCAAGATTACAAATAAATGACATGTGCCAAACAATTTTGGAAGAAAATGTATACTGGCTGAGTAGTGAGCATAGAAAGACTTGACTCCAGAACCTTGCAGTGCACATTAATACTTACATGCTACATGATCAACTGTTTCTGATCCTTTCACACCCTTTTCTTTCACAATGCAATCGCATTACCAGTACTAAAGTTTATCTTTAATCAGAAGCAAAAGAGGTTTTCCACAGGTTCGGAAGTATGGGGTGCTTTAGGAGTGAATGTCGCACAGACTTCTAATGAAAACCGTTAGTTAGTGTATGAGTTGCGCTAACTTCGGTTTGAGGACGTAAACTCGTAGTGACGTTATCTTCATTACATAATCAAGTGTCCGATATTGTAAAAAGTGAAAATGACCTTGAAAATGTAAAATAAGGAAAAGCAAGAAGAAAAGAGAAGAGAAGAAAAACGGAGAAAAAAGAAAAAGAGGGAGGAAGGAAAGAAAGGAAAAGAAGAAAAGAAAGTAAAGGAAAAGAAGAAAAAAGAGAAAAGGGGAAAAAAAAGGGGGGGGGGGGTGAAAAGAGAGGAGAGAGGGGGAGGTAAGAGCCTGAGAGAGGAGGAGTGGGAGTAAAAGAGAGAGGGGGTGTTGGGTGGAGTCGTCTCGTCGAGGGAGTAAGAAAGACACGGGTAAATATGTTGCTGT